>NC_092817.1:27464825-27764825 GCF_023375885.2 Dermacentor andersoni
CTTTTTTTTTCGTTTGTTAGTACTCGGTCATTTATCTTTTTTTTTTTCCCGAGTGTCTCGTACGAGTATGTCTTCAGGGGATCGCAGTCGTGAGTTTCCTGTCCCTCTACAAGGGTATGGTGCGTTTCCTGCTGGCGGAACGAGCCGTAAATTTATTCCACGAAGACGGGCTGTGATAAGTACTAGTCGCGGGTTATCGGTGTCGCGGCGGGGCGCAGTCTAATGGTCTCCAGAGTCGCATATCGTTTGGTTCGGAGAAACGAGAGGCCTCTTAGCGCTCGCTCAACGTCATCTGCACCAGCTGGCGACTGCAGTATCTGGGGCAAGACCAACTCCTTCTGGACTGGCGAGTCCTGTGGCGCCACCTGTCAACATTGAGTTGCACTGCGCTTTCGCGGCAACGATCGCCCTTTTGAGACGTTTATTGCAAGCGTTGTTCCCGAGCATCTTCTTTGATGCCCTGTCCATTGGGCTCAACTCGTAGTAGAACGCGCGCGATTGAATTGGATGCCTAATGGAGGCTGCGAATGTCGTGCCGAAGACGTTAATTCGATTTTCAAGTGTTTGTGCCTGCCAGGACGTGCAGGGATTGGCCATTTAATCAAGTTAACGGCTGCGTAGGTGTGCGGTTTTTTTTTTTTTTTCATCTTCTTCGTGGTTGCTTTCTGCTCGGCAGTGACGTTTCATTTCACGAGGGCTGTCTTTTCTGACAGCAGCAACGCGGAAGCCTTGGCAGGTGACGCGACCTCAACAACCTGCGCATGGCTTGCGCTAGCTGCACCTGCCGTCTGTTTGAAACGCGGCGGACGGGCCGTGTACGTAGAGTGGCCAACGTTGTTTGCCTCCGGCACTGCCTGCAACTTCTACTTTTAAAAGGACAGTATACAAGAAGACAAGAAATGCTCAAACGAGCTCTCTTTGCGCGTTACTGTTCTGAAATAGTCGGTAGGTGACGCCTGTTTCGCTGTGCAGAAAACACCATCGAAGTGAAAAACTTAGACGTCGGTGAAGCGGTGCAGCCTTCCATTTGTCGAAGCATCCCGTTGTGTAGACATTGCATCGCATCCGAAAATTTAAATAAAGGGTCCATCCCGCCTAGCAACATTGTTGTGCTTTTCGTGAAGAAAACAGAGTCATTTAAAGGAAACCCGACTTGCAACTTCATCGGCGCTGCGTTAAGGACAACATAAGGTCACTCTGTCTCCTATTGAGTGGTGCGAAAACACGATTTGAGGCCACAGCAGCAGCCTGGGTGCCGAAACTGACCATTCTGGCCGGTTATTTCAAGGTTTTCCTTTCGTATGACTGTGACACGCATGTTTTGCAGCTTGGCCATGTAATAGTGGCAGCCTTGTCGAATACAAGATCATCCACTCGGTAAAGACGTGCGACCCGTGCAGGCAAAGATCATACTGTGCTCTTGGAAGCAGAGCAGCAGCATATTTATTTCTACCTGATGAGCACAACTCCGACCAGGAAGTGACGTTTGTTGCGAAAATACGGTCAATACCTTTCAAGGCGCATCACCCGGAGAGACGGAGAGAGAAGCGTTTATTGATCGAAACACGTGTCCGGGACGAGGCCCGTATCACCCTGAGGTAGGAAGGCTCCTTAGCTCAGGAGCCCTCTTGGCCCTGGCGACGAGTTGTCGTTGGTCTTCCAGGTCCCCGAGGGCGAGCTTGGCCTCCCACGTTTCGAATGGGTGGTCTCCGTTTGCTTGTTGTGCTTGTTTCGCATCAATTTCCGGTTGCATTTCGCTGCCTTCCTGCTTTGTGCATTCCTGGAGCAAGTCACAGAAGCGAAAGCTTTCTGCGCACGTAGGCCTGCTCTGCGTGCCGCGCTACCGCTGGCGTTAGGCAAGTTTTTTCCAGTGACTAACTGGGCACGTAGCGTAATCGTTTCCCTATCTGAAGTACGCTTTAGAGCTAAGGTGTGTGGAGTCCGCATTGCAGGCACAACAGAACTCGCTGACACGTTCATATTTCTATAGTCGATAGCGCTTGTGTTCTTCGTGATTCTTACGACGCAAGAAATGTGTTAAAACTATATTCTCAACCTTTAAGTGGCGCCCGAATGGAATATAATCGCATTGCCCTATGTTCGTTCCCTATCATCTACCACCCGCTTGCTTTACCCTGTTATTTATTCTTACTCTGTTATGTGAAGCAGGTTGCTGATGCCTGTCTCCGTACATACGAATTTCCAAAGAACGCCGGTGTGACTCCTACAACCATCCTGTTTTCGAAAGCTAGAATGGCAGCCGCGCTTCTATGCGGACACGTGGCGCCACCGCCCGTTTCTTCGCTTTATTAACGCAGCGACTACGGGCCCGATTGTGAATGCGCATGCTAAAAATATCCTGTCAAGTGTGGAAGTACCTCGCTATTGTACATTAATTATAGTCGGGCGTGTTACTTCAACTTAAAAAGATTCTGCGCTTTCCGCTGCTTTATTTTCGCAGCAAGTTCGCATTTGTTTGATCCGGAATGTTGAATTCAACATTTGACATGTTTTAGCTTGCTTTGTTTGTCGAAGAAAGACCAGAAAGAAAAGAAGGAAAGAAAACGAGAAATCACCGTTGTATGCGCACCTTGTTATCGGAGAGGCGAGCTAGCTCGCTGCAGTTTCTCAGCCCTTCGGCAAACTGGGCAAACAGCGATATCAAGTTTTTATGAACGACGTGAACAGAAAAGTACTGTTTGAGAGGGCAGCACTGCGGAAAGCGGGAAATATTGTTTAAAGTTCTAATAAAAGCCCGAGTTATTACACGAGATGAATCCCGAGGCGTCGGCACGAAACTCGATGGTGCGAACAGCTCGATGATATGGTTGAGAGATCTTTGAGATTTTAGTTTACAACACTCTCCGCTGGACAAGCAGAAGCACTCGGAACTCTCCTGAAAAAGGTTTTCGGGGATTAGAGCCCACGTGGACGCGTACTTTGGAGCGTGGCGCTTTCAGGCGTCGGCGCGGTAACCACAACTAAATCCTAAAATTCGCCGGATGGTGCATTTTGTGCGGTTATTCTTCTCTTTCGGTTCATCATGCTCGCTACAGGTACCGGCGCTGTTAAGCACCGGATCGAGCGACTTGCTTAAGATTGAAGCGGGCGTTGTTGCCTAGGCCGGTGGCTGAGCCGCTTGCGTCGCATGCGCGCTCTGGACGTGGGCCAAGATGAATGGCGATTGTGATGGTGGCGTCGCCTGCATCGAGCCTGTGGACGGCGTCACCCGGGCGAGGAGGTGGGGGAGAGCGCGCCGCCGACGTCGTTAGTGTGATCGTTGCCGACGCCGGTGGTGGTGCAACTCGAGATTCTCGGAGAGCTCTGCGGGAATCTCGCCGGGCGGACCGCGCTGCTCTCGTCCTTGCATCAGAAGTGGTGCGCCCAACATGTCACAGAAAAGGACCGCCGTTGCGTCAAATAAGATCAAACAAAACGCTACCACTCACCATATAACTTTAGGGGCCCCACTGTCATATGCAGCATTATTCTGGTTCCATCTATATGCTAGGCTCAGCTGTTCAGCTGAACTATACTTGCATATACCTATACCTGCTATAGAACCTAGTTCAGCTGAACTAGGTTGCAAAGGCTGTCGTATGCATCATAACCCTGCAAATTTTGTTGGTGGTGGTGTAGGGAAACTTTTAAGTTATTCATAAGGCTCTGGTTTGTGCAACGCTTCCTGAGGTTCACACTGAGTATCGAGCCCATCCTGTGGTGTTAATACTAGGCAACTATAGCAGGTTTTTCATAACAGTGTAAGACTGAGCATGTGAAGCTTGCATTTGTATAGGTTCAAGATTTCTCCTAGTTTTATGTAAATATGCAAAAGTAGTAGTAATTTATGTGTACTTTTGATATGTTCTATGTATCGGCTGAGGGAGATGACACTAATATAATCTTACATTGAAGAATGCAAATGATACAGTTTTCTGAAATACATTCTGATGGCTGTGACTTATGAACCAGCGAAACATACATGCCGCCAACAGCAACTGCCAGAAATCAGTTCATGAGTCTAACAGTCCTAAGAAACGATGGCCTTAAAGTTTGCAGCAGCCATATTTTCAATTTTGTGCCAAATGCCGCTGACTACAGTGCCGTACTTACTTGCATAAGGGTTGCACTTTTTTCCATGGGAAGTTGATGACAAGTTTCTGGGTGGGACAATTATGTGGGGAGAATTTCTCTCACATAATTCGAAGAAATCAAGAGTTTTTATGGCCATTGTGAGGGTATGAGTATTATCCAAGCATTCTGCATGTAAATAGGGTAGTTTATTTTGCTGTAGGCATCATGTTCACTGAAATGTTCTGCATTGGTTAAATGCCTTTCGTTTCACTTTTCATGTGTAGTGCCGAGACTTTGTAAAGGCGGGTGCTTTCAAGGGTTTAACTCCTGCTGATGTCGTCGCAGCATCTGACATCACGTTCTGCTGTGTCTCCAATTCTCATGCAGCCAAGGAGGTAAGCAAATTTTCTCTTGTATGTATGTATGTATGTATGCTGTATGTATGTACATACGCACGTCACTTAATGTTAAAACTTGCACATTATATGTAGAACATAGTATGAGCTTAGCCACTTTGCAAAATCATCTAGTCAATAGCAAATTATGTTTGGTTTTAGAAATTTGGAGTGTAATGGGCACAATTTTGAACTGTTGTCTTAAATTGGGAGTTTACGCGAAGGGATAGAAGTGCTGTGAACCTCTTGTCAGCCTTCCGTATTATTCTATATGAGTCGCCTGCCCTTTCCCTCCAATCGATAAACACTTCTAACAACCTTGCATGTTGAATTTTTGTTCAAAGTCACTATTGGGCAGCCAACATAATATGTATTTAGAAGTATTGATTGGATTTCATTTGTCTCTTCCATCTGTCTCATTTCTCTGGAAACCAGGCATGTGTTTGAAGAAAAAAGAAGATAAGAGATGCATATGTAATGTAATAATCATGTAATACAGCCTGATGTTGGCAGATCAGTTCTGTGGAATTCCGCAAGGTGGAGAAAGTGTCGTGAAAGGGAAAATTGTAGGAAAATTGTTGCTTCATGCTACATACATGTGGATGATAATTTTCCCTTTCATAGCCTGATGTTGCATAAGCATTCTATAAAATAAATCATTGTGTTATGTTCATGTGTTTCTGCAACGGTGCTGCTATGGAGGTGAAAAAATCCATATCACCATGTTGAGTGCCAACTGCTTCACTGCAAACTTCACCACAAAACTGTGGCGAAGTTCGCGCGCAATCCAACTGTGAATGCCGCTAGCGACAGCGCCAAGAAAAAGTGAAAGCACTTTTCGCTGCAGGACAAATTGGACGTGTTGCAGGAAATTGACTCTGGAAAAAAGCAAATCGATGTGTACAGACAGCGTGGCATTGCCCCTTCGACCGTTGCGACCATTTTTAAAGACCGAGACAAGATTGGTCAAACATCACTGGGAGTCGCAACTTACTCCTACGAGGAAACGGCTACGACTGGGAAACGTTAAAAATGTGTACCAAGCTGTTCTCACGTGGTTCAAAGATGCCAGGCTTAAAAATGTTCCCGTATCTGGCCCAATGCTCAAAAAAAAAAAAAACGCGAATTCGCCGATGCACTTGATATAACTGGGTTCGATGCCAATGCGGGATGGCTTTTTCGTTTCCGCCAAAGGAACGGAATAACTTGGCAGGTAGTCTCGGGCAAGGAAAAGACTGCTGACAGAGAAGGCACGGATTCCTGGTGCAGTGATTGTTTTCTAGAGGTGGCTGAATCATACTCTGAAGACGATATTTTCAATACGGACAAGACCACATGTTTCCTTCAGCTCCTGCCAGACCGGACGAAGCACTTCAAAGGGCCAGCAGTGCAAAGGAAGGAAGAAGTCACATTTTTGCGTGACAGTTCTGCTCTGCTGCAATGCAACAGGCACGAAGAAAATAAACTGCTCGTCATCGGCAAGTGTACGCAAAGCCTCGCTGCATGGAAAACGACATGTCGGCACTATACGACTACCGCGCCAACAAGCGGGCCTGGATGACCAGAGAACTCTTTTCCGTGTGGCTCATGAAACTCGATGACCAAATGAGGAGAAATGACAGAAGAATTCTACTGGTTGTCGACAACTGCTCCACTCACATGCTCTGCTCTGTTCATTCCTAGGTTTGACCACTGGCTTATAACTGCGAGTTTTTCATTACAACGATATTTCAAAATAACTAAAGATTTGCAGCGGTCCCACGTGATTCGTTATACCAAGATTTTACTGTACTTTATGTGCAGCTATCGCAAAATAATTTGGCTGCAACTGTTATATATCACCTAGCTTCAAAGAGCATGACAGCACGGAGGAGGTTGTGCGAGAACAGTAGACAGCAGGACCAGTTGACCGTGACGAGCCCACGAAGTGCTATAACACCATTCTTGGGTTCATGGTACTTGCTTTTGCGGCTTCTAATTCCACTACGGAGTGTCTGACATGCGGGGGACATATGCAGTGCTCAGCTATTGAGACGCAATACTCGGTATTCTGTGAGTACTGGCTAACTTCGACTCTGCAGTTGCAACAAACTGCCTAAAAATAAAATTAAGTCTTGTGGTTTTATGTGCCAAAACCACAATATGATTATGAGGCATGCCGTAGGAGGGGACTTCTAATTAATTACCACCTGAGATCCACTTACAGGAGCATATTTCCATTTCTCCCCTATCAAATCGTAGCCACCATGGCCACAGTCAAACTCGTGACTTTGAGCTCTGGAGCGCAACACATGCCACTAAGCTATCACGGCGAATGCCCTATAAATAATTTAAGTGTATTATTAAAAAGTGTTGTTTAACAATCATATTTTCCTGATGATCTCAAAGCTTTGTTGATTCATCTTGCTTATATGAAAATAATGGTCACTTTTGGTTTTGCTTCACTTCGATTCTTGTTTTTGATAATGCCACAAAGGATACTAATTTTTCAGGAAACTTGAGGTGGCTTTCACTCACAATTTGTAAAGTTCAAAAGTGAGGAGTTTCAAGTTCGCACTGTGTTGTAGTTTGTTCATATTCCTGGCCAGGCTTTTTTATTAGGAATATGTGTGGAGGTAAAATTGTTGTATGCTAGAATAAGCTTTATTCGCAACATTTCGTGGCCTTCTGTCACTGTGGATGTCTTCGTGCATTTTGCTATAGGCGTATCTTGTCTCTTAATTAAGCGCTCTGCATAAAGTGTGTAATTTATATAACGTTTTGAAAATGTACATTGCTACCAATCGCAGTGGCGCCGCTCCTCTGTGTTTTGAGCCACCCCCTCCCAACTGGCATACTCATCCTAGTTGACATCATTTGAGCGAGCTATCCATTTGGCTACCCAGGTCACGTCATCGATAGTATTTCCAACTTTATGATGAACAAATGTTGGTTAGTTTTTTCTATAGAAAGGCAACAGTGACAATTTATCGCTACACTCGCACTTCCGGTACACAGCAGGTGTTGTCTGCTTGTGTTGCAACGCTGTCCACAAGTAAGCGCAAGTGGACTGGGTGTTTTACCGGATGAGCGAAGGCACAAGCGTAAATTTCCTGCACGGTGCAGCTACCTGGTGGCACAGAGCTAATATAGCAGTAACGAAGTGTATTCTACTTTGGGCTGCTGTTGTAAATTACCAGCAGGAGCGTAATCACGAGCATGTTCTCTTTTCAAATGTTTAAAATGTTTTCTACTTGGTTACACCAATAGTAGCTCTGTGTTTAGCTGGTTAAGCCCCTTAATCACAGCAGTAGTAGTATGGCGGGGCTTTAGTTTACGCCTCCGCCCATCCGTCAAAATGCCTAGCTAACCTGAGGTTATCAAAATACCAGATGCACGCTGGCTCCAAGACAACCAGAAGTAAACAAAATCCTGTCGCATCACAACGGAGAGCCAGTGAAGGTGACGCTTAGCCCCGATAACTCAGCAAATGAGTTGAGAAGAAAAGGCTAGGCTGGGGAGGAGAGTAACTTGTAATCATCCATAGCTCTCTTAATATGAGCTGCTTCACTTACATTGCGGCGCTAATGTTTTACTGTAGCTGTACTGTACCCTATATGTTTACAAAATGCAACCTAGATGTATAACCTAGATATGTTATACACTAATTTTCTGCTTCATTTTCTTGTTTTTCAAATTTTTGTACCCACCGCCCTCTGTAATGCCTTTGGCTTTAAGGCTAAATAAAGAAAAAATGAAAATTTGTCGTAACTGTTTCAGGGACCCTTTTAATACATTGAAAACATGGAAATAACAAAGTGAATTGAACAGTATGGGTAAGGAAACAGGTCACAGAAATACTGTTGTGTTTAAAATGCCTTGAAACTTAGTCATGTATTGCTACAGTAAACGCAACACCGAGCCAGTCTGGTCTACCATCACCTAAACTGAATAGCGGTCCAGAAGATGTTGAACTAGTGGCACACATTATAAGGAGTCTGACCATTGCAAACCTGTTCTATTGCTGCCTAGATGGTGTTCGGCAACTGTGGTGTTTTGCACGAGATTAAAGACAACAAGGGCTATGTAGAGATGACATCCATAGACCCTGACACATCGCAGGACATATCAGAGGTGAGCACTGCCTGAATTCCAAATGTAGTAGTAAACACTACTTAAACCAGGGTGGGTGGATATCATCTGCTCGTACTCATTTCTTTCATCAGTCTGTAACTTCTCAGTTATTTCCTATTTATGTAGTGTGCAACAGGCAACTCCACTGTTGCATCATTGTAATGTGCAATACCTTTTAGTTACCAAGATTTCTGGCCTTCACAGTAAAGTTTCTTTTTAAGTGTGTGTGCCAAATTCAGCTAAGTTGAGTGTGCATGAAGATGTCGGACTACAAGTGGTGCGGCGCTCACGCTCGCCCGTCGCACAGCCCGATGGGTTTCGCGGGTCATTATGAAGTGCAGGTAATAGCGCTCATGCAGCTTTGGCTCCATAACACTGTCAGCGTAGGCTGTGCAAAATCAGTTTGAACGTTTATTGGCTTTATGTCCATACAAAAATAAACCTTACACCATTTTGTTCGGTAATCGCGCACACGGACTTGGTAGTTGTTCCCAGTCACTCAGTTTAACACGTTGCTCTCTGTCCAGCCCATGCACACGTTACGCCCAATTGCTAATGTAATCTTGGGTACAAACATGTGAAGGGAGAACTTCCCATAACAGCTTGCCACCTACCGCGCCAACTTGTAAACATTTAATTATTAACTAAATTAATAAGTATGGTGTCACGTGTGCACAGGCAAACATAAACACTTCTCACTCGATGATTGCGGACACTTGCTGTCAGAAGGCTGGTATCAGAAAGCATGGAGGCAGCAGTTAGCGAATTGACCTTTGTTCTGCATTTCACTTCAACACAAACTAATAGGCAAGAACACAGCGCTAACAAAGCTATCAGCCCTCGGCACACCTAGACTCTGTACTGATCGCAGATCACTTTCAAAATAGGTCCTCAGCAACTGCACCATATGCAGCCACTGCCAAAGTATAACTGTATTGGGTCTTTGTGTTCTCGATCACGAGTGAATGCACCAGTAAATTGTATCTAACGAGAATGTATCAATGCGGTTCTAGTGTAGTGCCATCAGCATTTGTCTGCTAACTCATTTGGGTTTCATTACATCTGGAAATTGTAAGGCACATTTTCTTCTTTCCATGTAGTCTGTCAAAATGGCTGTGGTGAAAACTACGTAAGTCATGCTAGTTGGCGATGAAAAATGCAGAAGTGTAGTCAGTTACGCTGGCTGGTGCATACTTGAATAATATATTGCTCTAAAGCAGGACAAAGATGAGCATTCAGGCAAGTCGGTACTGTGTTTGTTCATTTTCGTCTTTAATTTTTGTGCTGCTTATGAAAATTGTGCTGTGCCATATGAAACTGAAAAGGCTTCATGGGTGCATTGTGGTACATGTATTAAGGATTAATGTGAATATAATGGCATTTGAATCAGCTTGGTTCTTGGGCCCCTAAGTTAAAAACCAACGACAACAAAAATTTGCTTTTGCCATGATGTTTCAGACTAGTAATATATATACTATTGAAGTGATAATGGCAAAGGTGCAGAGATGGTAATTTTCTAGTTATCTTATTGGCAGCATTTACATAGTACCTTAGCAGGCAACATGTGCACCTAGTGGGAGCCAAGAGTGCCGCCCAATCTCAAAGGTCCTCAACATTCCAGGTTTCGAGTCGCTTCAAGCAAACTGCAATGGCAGCATTCTCTTTCTCTCCAGTTTTGGTACCAAATTGTCTGTTTTTGTGAGTTTTTCGTGATTGTCATTGGCGGGGTATACTAGTTGGTTGGTCGTTCCGTACTCAAGCGTACACAGTGCAGTGGTCAGAGTCTGGAGAGGGGGAAAAGGAAAGGTTATCAGTTACCCACCAGTTATCAATAACCAACCAGTTATCAATATAACAACCAATTAACAGTGGATATAAAAACGACCACCACACAAGAATACACGTAACCATGGTCCACTAAAACAAAGTTTACATATGGCTTGGCAGCAGCACCAAGTCCATAAACCACAAAGTCGCCGGCAGAGCTTTCCCAAAGAACACTGGTGAGCCGATCTTGTTACGGTAGATGCGATTGCTGTGCTGGGTTTCGTGGGAGTCGGGAACTGGCTACTGCCCTCGAGCAGGTTTAGCTAACTTGAGGGAAACTACCGTGAGCCTCGTTGCAGATGTTCATTTGTTCTCTTACGGAGAACGGAAGATATTCGGGATGATTCAATCAAGTTCACCGAATTGTATCACGACTCCTTCCAAGGTCTTGGCTGTGCCCCTTTTAATCCGGGGGCGAGGGAACAGGTGATTCCCCCCCTTGTTCCCGCTCCCCACTGTTAGAGGTCGCGCCCTTGCTTTACACCACACAGTCACACACGCACACCCTTGAGTCCGTGATGGACTTCTGTTGTCCGTTTGCAAGCACAAAAGAAACAGTGGCAGCTGGCCCATATGGCGCCATACCCTCTGACAATACATGCACTGTTAGCAATTCATGGGCACAGTATTGCACAGAGACACCACATATTTCTGGGTATTCACAAAGTAGTTGACCCCTCCCATCTTGGCAACCTTCTCTATGCACGCATGGGGCAGAGAATGCACAGGGGTCCCTACAAAAGACTCCGGACGTCAAGGTCGTGCCAACGACAACAACAAAAAAAGTCTCTGAACCTGCCTTAGCCATTTTCGGCCACTTGCCTGAATGGCCAGCAATACCTGTCGTGCTCGGCAGTTCTCCAACTAAAAGTAATGCCGCTATGTGACAATGATTCATCCACTTGTATTTCAAGCATAAAATTTTACACAGAGGATGCTCTCTATCTAGACTTTTAAACTCTTTGTGCAGTCGAAGATTTTATTGCAGTTGGCCTTTTGAGTGATGAGAGTAAATGTTCAATTCTAGGCTATCATGCTCAGAGGTGGGCGGTACTTGGAAGCACCTGTGTCGGGCTCAAAAAAGCCTGCAGAGGATGGCACCCTCATCATCCTGGCTGCCGGTGACCGGGCACTCTTCAATGACTGTGCCAGCTGCTTCGAGGCTATTGGCAGGCATGCATTTTACTTGGGTGAGTGGATGTTTCAACAGAGGTTTGGGTAAACTGAGATCAGTTTATATTCACAACTTTTACAAGTGACCAGCAGTTTCTGAGAAATTATTGGATCAGTACTATGAGCAACTCGCATGACTAACTTTTGCTTTAGTGTGCTCTTCAAGTGACATGTCAGCCCTATAAAATTTAGTATTTGCAAGTGTTTTCTGTCGAAATGAAAATAAGTGCAGTGAATGTCACACTGGAGCAGTAATGTTTAGTCCTTTTCACTTGGGGATACGAAGATTACAAAATGCTTGAAAAAATACTAGTCAAAGAAAAAATTCAACTAAATAACAATCTACATGCACACAATGCTTTAACATGTGCTTGTTCATAATATTGATACATGCTTATTGCGTGTTTCTTCTGGCCAATGCACGCGGGCGCCCTGACAAAGACGACGAACGCTCTCTGGCTCTCGAGCTTTCAGCTGAACTAAAGCCCCTCCATACACGTTTCCGTCGACCAGGTTAAGTACCGCCAACTTGCCCTCCTCCACGCTCCTCTCCCACTCACCCCCTTAGTTTCCGGCGCCAAGCGGAACTTACGTAGCTGCAGCTTCCTGTTCTGAGTGGAAGTGACGTTTTGCTTTTTAGCGTTGTTTACTTTCGCGTCGCTGGAGAGGCTTTAATTGCACCAGCTGCGGTTGAAACTGTGAATGCGATTCCATCCAAGAACCACCGCCTATTGTAACCAGCAATCTGCTCGTGTTCGCTGCTTCACGTCAACCTGCGACCGGTTGTGGCACGAGCGACAACGTACAGTGGAATGTAGTGCCTGGGCCCTTGGAGACCACTGCCGTTTTTCGTGCACTTGGAAAACAGCGACCGCGAACTACTACTTCAGCGGAATACAACAGCTTGTCCCCTTTGCATTCTTTTTATGGTGACTGCCACAGCTCTGCTAAGCACGCGCGGGCGTCTCACCATCGTCTAACAGCAGTCAAAGCGGAAATTCCCGCAGCGCAACTCCAGGAAGCGGGAACGCCGGAACCGGAAATTTTTAAACCAGAAATGCCGGAACCGAAAATACCGGAAGCGGATTTGGTGTGAGGGGAAAAAGTGGCGCACAGCAAAGGTTGTCGCTACTTAAGAAAGCGGCGGTGGCACGTGGATGCAGGGGCTTTGAGCTGAACTGGCCAGCGCTGCAGTTACCCCTTGTAAATATACTTTGTAAATAGTCTCCAGTCTCAATCCTTCGTTCGCATAACATTTTGGTGGAGGGTGCCGTTCCTCGTCTTCGCCACAGAGCTCCGCAGCGACCGCACCGTCCTGCTTTCTGCCACATTCCTGTTCTTTTTACGGTGCTGACCAATTGTCCCCCTGACCTAATCCTCGGACTTGACTTTCTTACGGCGCATTCAGCTTTGATTGATTGTTCTGCCGGTACTTTTTGCCTGGAACTTCCTGTATTCGCGCATATTCATGCCGAACTGCTGAACAACTTTAGTACGACCGCCTTCGTCCGCCTGCTGCCTAAAGCCTTGACTTTCGGCAATTTGCTATCATCTTTTCCTGTGCCCAATGGTGATTACGTTGCCACACCTGTTCCTGATGTCCTTTTGATGCGCAATATCACTGTGCCCCACTCCGTCATCACCGTCGCCGAGAACCAGACATGCCTCCCCGTCGTCAATTTTGGCCTGACAAAGGAAGCCCTACCGAAAGGCATATCGGTTGCAATGCTCCGTGCTATCGGAGATGACCACGTCACGACGTTTTTCGTAGACGTCTGCTCAGATTCTTCACCACGTCCGCAGGATGCTATTTGCCCTGACGCAACATTTCGTCCCATGATTGCTGCAGACCTATTGCCTGAACAAGCAACAGCTCTGTGTCGCCTTTTGGTTTCCTACCACGACATCTTCGACCTCGGCAATCGCCAATTGGGCCAGACTTCAATTGTTAAGCACTACATAAATACTGGTGATGCCAGTCCTATTCAATGCCGGCCATATCGAGTTTATGCTTCAGAGCGTAAGGTTATTTAAGATAAAGTGAACAAGATGCTTGCCAAAGGCATTGTGAACCTCCATCAAGCCCTTGGGTGTCGCCCGTAGTGCTTGTTAAAAAGAAATATGGCACATGGCATTTCTGCGTAGATTATCGTCATCTAATCCGCTACCTAGGCGATGTTCTCATATTTCCACCTACATTTGAGACACACCTTGAGCGCTTATGAGCTGTTCAAGTCTTCCGCGAGGCTGGGTGGGCTTCAACTAAATTCCTCGAAGTGTCACTTCACTCGTCGGCAGATTGCAGTACTCGTGGCGTAAGTTCGTGGTCTTCTGCCGCCAGCCACTCTCACTCGCGGCAGAACAGGTCCTTAAAAGGCTAAGATCCAGGCTTGTCTCATAACCATGTCGCCCGTCACAAGCAGGGACTGATCACACATTTCGGCGACGTACGCCGCAAGCTTGTCCTTCAGCTCCGGAAAGCGTCCCGACTTTGGCCCGCGGAAAACTCTTCACTTGCCATCACAGGTGAAAATATTGCTTCGCTGCCGTCGCCACTCTCGCACCACCCATTAAGAAACATAAAACTTGTGGCCCACTGCGCAGTTATTTGTTTCTTCAGCGTAAAGGATGGCAGCCCTCTTCAACACTGCTGTGCATGAGCGCCGAATGTTTAGTGGACTCGGAGCACTCATGACGACTGTGGAAGCACAGAAGTAGTACGTGGCCGGCAGTCAAATCGAACGCATGAAATTAAAGAACTACAGGAAAAGAGAAACGCAAGCCACGAGAGGTGTCTGCTCTTCCATGAACTATCGATACTCCCCGCAAGCGCCGCTGTTCTGAGGGTGCCGCCACAAATGGAACAGCGGCACTTCCATGAACTATTGACACCACCACATGAGTGCTGTGTGCGCTGTAAAACTCTAAAAAATGTTGAAGAACCCTTCAGAAAAGCGAACAAAACCGCGGGATAGTGGAAAGTTACGGGTGGGGCTGTAAAGCAAACATAAAATTGGGAACTACGTTGTAGCTCCCCTGATATCCCATTGGTCTCACTTTTCTTCTTTTTTTTTTTCTTTTTTTTTTTCTGTGCCATGTTTTCGTTTTGATTGTAAGTCGACCCACCACCACCACCACTTCAAATTTTCAAATTTAAAAAAAGAGGTCGACTTACAATCGTGTAAATACGGTACGTTGCGATGTGTGAAAAACGCCAGCGCCGAAAGACACCATCAACGCTCCCTGCCGGGTGCCTTCAACCGCTCGGCATTCCTTTGGAGCCATTCTTTTGCATTGACTTGGACTTACTTGGCCCTTTCCCTCTATCCACGTCTGGCAACAAGTGGGTCGCTGTGGCAATAGATTATGCCACGCGTTACACCATCGCCAGAGCGCTTACAACAAGCTGTGCTATAGATGTCGCCGATTTTCTTTTACGCGACGTGATTCTGCAGCATGTTGCTACACACCAACTGTTAACAGACCGCGGTCAGACATTTCTTTCTCAAGTCATCGCCGAAATCATGCAGTCCTGCTCCACAAAGCACAAGCTAAGCACGTCTTACCATCTACAGACTAATGGTCTCACTGAGCATCTGAATCGCAGCTTAACAGACATGCTTGCAAATTACATCTCGTCCAACCATAGTGATTGGGACCTTGCCCTACCCTATGTCACTTTTGCATTTAATTAATTGCGTCACGACACTGCCGGTTATTCCCCGTTCTTTCTGCTGTTCGACCGAGAACCCACATTGCCACTGGACGCATCCCTTCCATCCGCCGCAGCAGAGACCAGCGAGTATTCACTTGACGCCATCGCCAGGGCAGCCCAAGCACGCGAAATCGCCCACACTCGGCTCTTGACCTCTCAAGAGAAGCAACGGCGCTTGTATGATCACTAACACAGAGACGTCCACTTTTCGCCTGGATCTCTGGTACTCCGGTGGTCCCCGACTCATCACGTTGGCCTGTCAGAAGAACTCCTGTCTCGGTACACAGGCCCATATCGAGTGCTGCGGGCCGTGACTCCAGTTACCTAAGGAATTGCCCCAGTCAGTACCAGTTCCTCATCTGTCCCAAATTCCACTGATGTTGTGCACGCACGCCTCAAGCCATATTACCCTCTTGTTATCACTGATATTTAGACGACCCGGGACGGTGCTTCTGCCTCTGGGGGTAATGATACATGCATATTGCGTGTTTCTTGTGGCCGATGCATGCGAGTGCCCCGACAAAGACATCAAACGCTCTCTGGCTCTCGAGCTGTCGGCTGAACTGGCCAGCGCTGCAGATACCCCTTGTAAATATACCTTGTAAATAGTCTCCAGTCTGAATCCTTCGTTCACGTAACAATATAATATAAATATGGCACTTAAAAATAAACACCTATCTCAGGAAATAAGGAGACCTTCATAAAGATAATGAAAGTCGAACCTCTGTATAAAGGCGGAACTGCATGGTGCAATTGACACGCGGATGGTGGGACGCGTGCTGCTGCTCGGAGTAGAAAAAAAAAAAAAGAGGCGCGCGGCGCGTCCGCCAATAAGAGTTCAGGTAAGTCACATGGTGTTTGGTCATGTGGCATTTTGGTTTTTTGGTTTTGCCACCAGATAACCCTGCTCTCTGCGCTTTTTTTTTTTTTTTTTTTTCCCCATTTCTCTCTCTCTCTCTCTCTCTCTCTCTCGGCAGAATTGGCGCGCGCGTGGAAGGAAACACGTGCGACCGCTATGCGGAAGGTGCATAGTCGCAGTTTCGCACACAATTCTACAATCTTGCTGTTTGAAATGAAGCTTGATAAATACACTTTGGCAAAAATTTTGCTGTCTAATTATCCGAGGACTGTTTTTATTGTAATGTTCTGTAAGTTTAAGGGCATATAATATATGCTGTAAAAAAGACGATTCATGTCGCTGGGAGTTAGCTTGTCTGGCAACCCGGAAAGCGCCGCTCCTTTTTTTCATACGGGTGCTCGCATGTCGGCGGCAACACGGGCGTTTGCTGCACGTCACGTTTTTCGCGAGCAAAAAACTCACCATGCAGTTCCTGCTTAAGTAGGTCATACTTAAAGCAAGAAAATTAGATTGTGTGCTTTACTAAGACAAGGTTTCAGCATTTCTACTGGTAACGGTTACAAGTTCCTAGGTGCGTAGCATCTTGTAAGTACTGTGGGAGATAAGGGGTTCTCCTCCGTACTCTTGGGACAAAGGAACGACAACACAGTAGTGCAAACAATCACAAGGGCATTTATTGCACCTTTCATAGATCAATGCCTGCTAGCCGAGTTGCTATCCCCAAAACATGCCGATGGGCGCGCGACAAATCTACAAGTCCGACTTACCGCGACCGCATTGCGAGCGAATATATTCGCCCCATGCTGGATCCCAACGCCTGGTCGTTCGCGTGTACAGTCACGCGAATGGTGGCACGTTCGAAGGCAGCCACGCGAGACGGTCTCGCAGAAGCATGGTCGGCGCACGCACGGGCGGCACGTCCGCTCCCGCTCGCTTCCCGAACCCAAAGAGCGCAAGCGCCTTCCTTTCGGCGCCCAAGTAACCTCGCCTGTCGGCGGCGTTAGCAGCCCAACACTAGCGCCATCTCTCGCACTGCGCTTCAACCACTCCGAGCGCCGCGGGCGCCAGGCCACGAGGCGGGCGAAGCCGCCCTGCAGGAGACCCGCTATGCGGGAAAAACATCAGGGGACGCGCGAGAGTCCCGCATCCCCACAGTACTCATTTGTTGCATAAACGCACAGGAAACTCTGCCAGTGTTCTGGTGCGTGCAGCAAAGATTGTATTTGGAGCATAGCTTTTGGTCAGGACACATCTGCTACTAGCCACCATAATCACACGGTACCATGCGTATGTATATACAGGGTGGTGTCCCAGCTAACTTTAGCCATAGCTTAAAGATATGCAAATGCCACGTAGCTGTACAGAACAAAGGTAATGTTGTTCGCTGTCGCTTGGAGATACTTTCACTTAATTTCACTTAATTAGGTAATTAGTTTTAATGAATAGTCAATTACTCAAATATTATATTAGATGAAAAGTGTCAGTGAGACAATTGTAACATGAAAAACTTCTGATACAGCTTTCTGTTGCTCAATACATGCTACATAAAAGTTTTTTTTCAGGTGTGGAAGAAGCCTCTCGAAAACAAGCAAAGTGCTTCGAGCGGCCAGTCACCCGGCAATTTTGCATGCATTTGCGGGCTTCTTTCACGTTCGTAAAAACACTTTTATGTAGCACGTATGGAGCAACAGAAAGCTGTATTGGGAGTTTCAGACTTTGGCAATTGATGACACAGCATACCTCACAAGGTCCAAATGTCTGCGAAGAGGGAAAAAAAAGAAAGCAACGAAATCAATGCCAAGTATATTCGATTCTCAAGTTGGCCAGAAAATAGCTGAGTGTTGAGCAAGCCTTGGAAATTTATTTATGTTATATAGCTGCCCTTACGTGCAGAACCTCGTAATGCTCTCAAGGATACAGTTGAATCCCACCACAACAAAATTGGCAATGGACATGAAAATTTTTATTTTTGCAGGAATTTGTTGTGAAATTTGCAAATACAGTCGCCGACCGATTTTCCGGACTCCAAAAATTCGGACATGCTCGATTATTCGGTCAGCTTCGCGGCACCGCCATTCTCCCCATAGGCCATAATGTATAACAACTGCCGAAAGTTCGGACACCTTGCAACCTCTCGTCTGATTTTTCGGACACTCCTTTAGCCAGCTCGGTCGAGAGCACCATGCACCGACTCTGACCGGTGCATGCTTCGACTTGCTGAACGCCATTTTTGTTTTGAACGGAGCTTCCTTGCTGCCCCGCGAAGTGGCGCTACTGGAAATCCCCGCTCATCATCATCGTTTCTTTCTGGTTAGATAGAGCGGCTCTGCAGCAGTTCCGGTTTCAGCTTAGTAAGCCACGTCAAGACAATCCAGCAGCCGGTTTGTTTCTTCGCGCAAGACGCTGCGAGCTGGCCGCGTTTTTCGTTTGTGCGACTGGTGTCGGCACGGTGGTGTTTGCTTTGTGTGCTGTGTCGAGGTTTCGGTGATCCAACGCGGCATACGTAAACATCGCGTCAAGGGTCTAATGGCGCCGACAGTGCCCGCGCAGACTGCGCTGGGGAATGCCGGCAAGCGGGTGCCGGGGGACCTAAGATTTGTCGCCTTCCGATGTGCTCCCTACTGACGCGGAAAATGTTCTGCCGAGACCTGCGCAGTGGTTGCATTGCGATTCCAGACACCGTCTCATTTGACAGTTTCATAGGTGCTGACACTGCTGTATTGACATGCGCAGAACTCGACGACGGCAAGATCATTCGTCAGGTTTCTGCTGCACCGCCGGACGATGACTCTGAGTCGGAAGATGACGCACCATGTGCTACGCTGCCGTCGCATGCGGAGTGTGTACAAGCAGTGACTGTGCTTTCAGCCGCCAATAGTGACCGTACGACCCTCTCCGAGATTCAGGCTTATCTGATTGCGCGTAAATGGAACAGCGTGCAACGGCGCATTCACGATTTCTTCCAAGCCCGAAAAGTGCCCGAATAAGTGCGTGGAAATAAAGGATTTAATTTTTTTTTCTTAATCTGCTTTTTCGGACACCTGTTTATTCGGACATTTTCGCAGTCCCCGTGAGGTCCGAATAAACGGTCGGCGACTGTAACCATAAAATGTGCAATGGTGGTCCAACTGTGCCATTTTGGCTCAGTGTTATACTAGAGTGTTATGTTAGGTATATGGTACTCGTTTCTCACAGAGGTACCATTTTGCAGTAATCCCACATTTGCCAGCATTACTTACCAAGTTTCATCCACAATGAATCTGAACTGGGTGTTTTTCTATAGGTGTGCCACTCAAAAAGGTGGTGCCATGTGTCACGGTTAAAATGGATGAACTGTATTTTCAGTACCCATAACAGATGGTTCTAGCCTATGGTTGCAGTGGTATCGACATGTTTGAATCTGTCTTGTGAACAGGCCTAGCTGCATAGTACTAAGGTCACAACAGTCTTCTTACGGAAGCAGACATAAGCTTTTCTGAAAGCCATGGCATCCCTTGTGTACAATGAATGCGGATGAGCACAGGGTTCATTGTGGTGGGTGCTTGTCTGCGAGGTTGTTGCTGAAAGATGGTCACCACGGGACAGTGCTCAGGATAGTAGTGGAAGCATTCCATTCTGTCTGCAATTGAGCTGTGCCCCCCTTTCTTTTTTTTTCGTTGCAACACTGCAGGGGAGGTGGGCAATGGCTCCAAGATGAGCCTTATCCTCAACATGCTGCTGGGGACGACATTAGCTGGTCTGGCAGAAGCAATGGCTCTTTGCGACCGAGCTGAGCTGTCCCAGAAGGACCTACTCGAGATACTTGAACTGGGCGACCTCAACTCAGCAGTCATAAGTCAGAAAGGCCAAGGTGAGTTTGATGCTCCCTGTGGTACAAATGCAAAGGTTCTCGCAGTATCCTTTAGTATGTTTTTTTGGTCACAGACTTTCTTTCTATGAGGAAGCTTGATAGGCCACCTATAGTATTTATCACTTGGTGCTGCATCGTTTAGAGGGAAGTTAGCTGTTGGCCAGGGAAGGCTAACTGTGTAACTTTTATTACTGCAGTGTTTCAACAGAACATAAAAGAAACAGTGCATGCATGTGGATACTATTGACCGCACAATTCCTTAAATTATAAGTATACAAGTTTACTGCTTCAATAAACTTGTAAATGGTAGAAGCACAATAATTGCATATAGGTACAGTAGAACCTTGTTGATATGTTCCCTTTACGTACGTTTTCCTGGTGCCAACATTCACAGTTGAGGACACAGAAAAGGACCCAATAGAGCTACGTTCATTTTTGACCCATTCATACGCTCCCAGAAAACAAGATTTTTCGGCCCCAACGTTCAGTACCGTCTTTACTCGCATAATGATCGCACTATCTTGTAAAAAAATTGACACATATCAGGGGTGCGATCATTACGCAGGTTAAGTTTCCCGCGAAAATATATATATATATTCATCCCACGTTTGCTGCGGGATGACAACACGTCAACAAGCAGGCAACTGCCGCTATAACAGTGCGGGACACCAAAACAAATATGGCAGCCAGCGGAGCAAGCGGAACGTGCCGAATGCGATTTTTGTTCTTCTCGTGAGTACATTACGCGCATTGAAACAGTTTCTTCCGTATCAGTAATGAATAATATCGTTAATAACAGCAAGTTTGTGACAATAACCTAGCCATGTCCACTTTGAGGGGACAGAAACAGAGGTGGGCACGTGTAGCTGCCAGTGACATAGAAACACATGGTGAGCCTGCTGCGGAAACAACGGCATTTGTCTTCACTACTATCCTTATATGGCACGTTTCTGCTAAGGGTGGGCGAATATCATAGCTGCATTACAAGCGTCAGCGTATGAATAGGGTATGCTTCTAACGTATCAATGTAAAAGTGGCCACCATAGTTGCCGCTCGCAATTTGTTGCATGTTGCACAATGTCACAGCTGCTTTAGTTAGACGGCATAGGAAGCTTCCCACAGAAGTTTCCTCCTGACCTGTACAGATGTTATTCAGAGATTGACAACGGTAACCTAGCAATGCTGCTGGCCGAAGTGGTTGAACTTTTTGACAGTGTGTCTGAGGATGAGGCTTTTGATGACCTAGAATGGAGTGCGATGAATGCTCGTTTTCTGTTCAAGTTTTACGCAGCTAAACTTCGCAGCACGTGAATATTTTGTTTGTAGAAATTCAGTGCCCTAGAATGGGTGAGCACAACATTTAGCGATGAGCTGCGTAATCATGTTTGATCACACCGGCAGTTAAAATAGGTGCATCCAATACACAGGTGTGATTTATATGCCATTTTTTTCTTTGAATGGCACAAAAAGTAGGCAGCACATGTTATACGAAAGTACAAGTTATACACCAGAAAATATGGTAGTGTGCTTCTAGCAGTTCCTAATGTAAAGGATTGTAGCGGGAATGGTATTCACATAAATGTACCACTTCTTTTGTGTTCTCCTGCAACGCTGCTGTAGTAAAGGTTACACAGCTCAGTGGAATATGCGTGCGAGTTAGCCTGTCACCACCAATGGCTAAGTGCCCTCTCGATGCACCATATCACAGCTACTTTGTATGACACACAAAGCTTTCCCAAGAGCTTTCATGACCTGTAAAAGATTATGTATGAAAGCACTTTTGTTCCAGGCTGACAGGATGTTTGTTTTGCAAGCAGTTCGTGTTTGCATGTTTCGCAAACACGAAACCTCTTGCAGCCACATTTAATCGAAATTAATGTACTGTAAGTTAGCTGGCCTGCTTGAAGTGCTCATTTTCGCCGTATTTATAAAATGAAACTAACTCTAATTCACATTAGCCCCATGCAACATCTATGGTTTGTGAGCATTACCTGCTCGCTTTCTTGAAGGGCTGCTCACTGAGCCTTGTCCAGAAGTTCGGTTATGCGATTGCCGACCAATACTTCAGTCTTGACAGCGACCGCCAGGACGTCCAAATTATTGGGACTCCAAAATACTGGATTTTCCCCAATAATAAATTCCTAACTAACTCCTAACTTTCGGAGATACCAAATCCTAACTTTCGGAGATACAGTGAAGTACCAATGATTAAGCATTTCTTAATTCGTATTGATGGATAACTTAAACTGCTCTGTTGGTCCCAGCAATGTCCTAAATATTTAAATAAAAAAAATTTATGGGGTTTTACGTGCCAAAACCACTTTCTGATTATGAGGCATGTCGTAGTGGGGAACTCTGGAAATTTAGACCACCTGGGGTTCTTTAACATGCACCTAAATCTAATCACATGGGTGTTTTCGCATTTCGCCCCCTTCGGAATACGGCCGCCGTGGCCGGGATTCGATCCCGCGACCTCGTGCTTAGCAGCCTAACACCATAGCCACTAAGCAACCACTGTGGTTATTTGAATAAAGAAAAACTCCCGTGAATCTGTACTCCAAAAACTGTTCAGTGGTTATTTTGAACAAGATTTTTCGTTCCTATGGACCACCTTCCAGATAGATAAAGCCAAAAGAGAAGGTTTGATGCTTCGCTAGCTACCATAATGTTGTGGGCTGTAAAAATGGTGAAGGACGGTCGGGGAGACCAAACCATAGCAAGCACAGCTGCTCACGCCCTCCTTTCCCATTTTGAAGAAGCAGAAAGGAGCCCTCTAGCATGCGCTTGATCATATTATCTGCAACACTTGGAATCCAGGAAGACGGCGCGCATTAAGCCACCATTCTTCTCAACTCACCCTCTCATGTTTTCCCTATTACCCACAGCAAACAGCACACGAAGTGCAATTTTTGTGCGCTTCGAATTTACGTGGAACCTAGGCTTTTGCCAGCGCATAACACATAACATAGCCCAGTGGTGGTTTTCATTTTGCACGCTGTACCGCACATTTGATCAGGGGCTGTACTTATAGTGGCCGCAGCTCTCCTTAGTTCGAACTTCGTTTGAATTAACGAGATTCAACTGTACGTTCAATTTCGCTTAACCCTAGCACCAAACGCATCAGGATTTGTAAGTTACGGCATTCTTGGCGCAGTGCGAAAGCGTCGCTGCCCATCAACGCATCCTGTACTAGTCGCGCAAAAATATTGCTAAAATAAGAGCATCTTTAAAAAATGATTGTCCAAGAATACGTCCCAAGTTTGTCAACACAAGTTGCTGTGCGCACATACGCTTGCTCTTAGCCTAGACTCGCTGCTCGCTGTCGACACGATTGTGCATGGCGACCATGCACTTTCTGAAGGCACGCTACCAACACGCGCAGAGTCTGAATGAAACTACTGTGTGCTGCAATTGCTGTGGACGAAACCATGCTCACTATCAACTCGATCATAGACTGCAAACGTGCACAGAGTCAAAACGAAATCACTGTTTGCTGCAACCCTTGCGAACGAAACCGTGGTCGCTATTCAAGCGATTGTGGATGGTGAATAAGTCGGTTCTGAAGGAGCGCAGCCAACGTGGTGTCATGCGCTGCGGTAAATGCAAGAATAAAGGCTATAATGGCCCAAATAGGCACGAAGCACTTATTCCTGTACTTCCCATATGCTTTTCATTGGTGGCTGTGGTGTTGCCAACTCCGCTGCTTTGTTTTGGTTGGATGCTAGCTCCATTTTTCTCTTCATGTTGCACATTTATGATGCTCCGTGCTCACCATGTTCCGGGGGTTGTCCGGATTAACCAGCGTGCGGCCAAATACGTCGAAATAATGATGATTTGATGCCAATAAATAATGCTTATGCCTGCCAGGAGCAGAAGGCAAGTCTGAATTATCCAATTTCCTGAATTAACAAGGTTTTACTGTACGTTGTAGGTATAATCTACCCCCTGCATTTGTCTCGGTGCAATGCTCAAACCTGGTTAGGGGCCCTGCAACTATTTCTGCAGGCCAAGAATGCGAGACACATTGTGGCAAATGGAAGTCTGTTACATAGGAATGGAAAGAAAGAGAAATGGAAGTGTTGGGAAGGTGCAGCGGCGCAGCACCATCAGTGGGACTGCAATATTAAAATAGCAGTTTGTGCGCACTTACGCAAATTGGAGCACTTAATGCAACCAACAAGTGTCGTCTGTGAAACACCTGTGCTCTGCAACCTGATGACTGAATCTAATCCTTCTGCTTCCAGCCATTATTGAAGGCACCTTTGCAACCAACATGCCCCTGCAGCACCTTCAAAAGGACCTTTGCCTTGCCATTGGCATTGGTGACCAGTTGGAACAGCCTTTACCAGTCACAGCGGCAGCAAATGAGGTGAGTCTGTGCAATGTTGTGATAACTCTTCTTTTGAAGGGAAAAGCAAGGGGTGGTTTGGTTGATTTTGCAGTCATTAGTGAGGTGCCGGTGCAGGTGCAGTGGTGGCGTAGAGGTAGAACACCTGCTTCGCGTGCAAGAGGTCCGTGGTTCGAATCCAGGTGCCGCGCAATTTTCCACCGGATTAAAAAAAAAATCCGCATGTTGACAAAATTGCATAAACAGGCCTGGAGTGTGGCCTGATCCCGGTGACTAGAAGCAGTAACGCACTCCCTCACCAGAGCAGGATTGGCCACCCTGGTGCAGTACTTGGCCACAACCTCCTATATGAACACAAGAATGATGGGTGTAACGTTAAGGGATAAGAAAAGAGCAGATTGGGTGAGGGAACAAACGCGAGTTAATGACATCTTAGTTGAAATCAAGAGAAAGAAATGGATATGGGCAGGACATATAATGAGGAGAGAAGATAACTGATGGTCATTAATGGTTACGGACTGGATTCCAAGGGGGTAGGGAAGCGTAGCAGGGGGCGGCAGAAATTTAGGTGGGCGGATGAGATTAAGAAGTTTGCAGGGACGACATGGCCACAATTAGTACATGACCGGGATTATTGGAGAAGTATAAAAGAGGCCTTTGCCCTGCAGTGGGCGTAACCAGGCTGATGATTATGATGAGTGAGGTGCCTAGACAAGGTTAAACAACTAGATTTGGCACACTGTAAATTATTTTGGACGCGTGTTGTTGCTGTAGGCCACAGGCAGAATGAAATTAAGCTTAGCAGCACTGATCCAGGCACGTTTTACACTGTTGGACAACACCATGTCCTATGCCTAACGAAGTGTGTCACCAATTTTAGTGGATAGCATTAGAGTGATTGTCCCCATAGTATTTCAGCAATTGCCTAAAGTGAGGCCAAAAGGTTGCTACATGTAAGGCCAAACACTGTATTATTTAACAGTAAAATCTTGTGAAATTTTCTCTTGCTGCTTTGATGTTTTCATAGTGGTAAGACTGACATTCCAGATGAAAACAATTTTCGGAAGCATCAGATCAATAGTATTATGTAGTAAAATATCAAATAAACAAAATTTGTTTTTTCTTTATTATTGTTTTTCTTCCTCTTTTGACGAAGACAAGCCAGTTCTACATTAGAAGCAGCCTGTGAGTTTCAGTGGCATAGCCGGTCATGTGTAAAGCTTTCCCCTAAAGATATGCTCTGTGAAGAGATGCAGGTATGTGTCTCAAATGCTTTAACCTCTTAAAGTGCAGTGCGTATAAAATGACTGCCACAGCAGATCAGATTATAGTGGCAAGTCACTATGCATGGAAGTCTGCTGAACACAAAACTGGAACCTCCTTTTGTGATGTGCTTGAATAGCTATGTGTGCTTCCTCTTCATAACATTTGGTGGAAGTGCGGGGTTGTGCCTCCGAGCGGAGCTTCGCAGCGGCCGCCACTTCGGTTCTTCCCCGCTGTCGCAGGAGATGGTGCCTAGTTCGGCAACATCTGTGTTGACTGTCGTACTCGTGCATCTGCATGATCCAGGAACCTTCAGTGGCATCAATGGCGCCATCATCGACAACTGGTTGGATACGTATGAGTGAGTGAGCAGCCACAACAAATGGTATCCCGGAGTGAAGCTGGCGAACATAATGTTTTACTTGGTGGGAACTGCGTGAGTGTGGTTTCAAAACCACGAAGATCTCCAAGGTTTGGGTACCTGCAAGCAGACGCTGCGCGATCTCTTCAAAAAACCGCCGTGTCGGAAGGTTGTCACCAAGAAAGAGTTGACGTCACAAGTTCAGATGTCCGCCAAAGGCTATGTCGCCTATACAGTCACCAACTGATTTTCCGGACTCCAATAATTAGGACATGCTCGATTATTCGGTCTGCTTCGTAGCACCGCCATTCTCCCCATAGACCATAATGTATAACAACTTCCGAAAGTTCGGACGCCTCGCAACCTCTCGTGTCTGATTTTTCGGACACTCCTTGAGCAAACTCGATCGAGAGCACCATGCACCGACTCTGACCGTTGCATGGTTCAACTTGCTGAACGCCATTTTTGTTTTGAATGGAGCCTCCTTGCTGCCCCACGAAGTGGCGCTACTGCAAATCCCTGCTCATCATCATTGTTTCTGCCTGGTTTGCAGCTACAGCAGTTCTGGTCTCAGCTTAGTATGCCATGTCAAGACAATCCAGCAGTTGATTTGTTTGTTTCTTCGTGCATGACGCTGCGAGTAGGCCAGGTTTTTCATTTGTGCGCCTGATGTCAGCGTGACGGCGTGGTGATGTTTGCTTTGTGTGCTGTGTCGAGGTTGTGGTGATGCAACGCGGCATACGGAAACATCGCGTCAAGTGTCTAATGGCGCCGACAGTGCCCGCGCATACTGCGCTGGGGAATGCCGGCAAGCGGGTGCTGGGAGGCCTAGGATTTGTCGCCTTCCGATGTGCTCCCTACTGACGCCGAAAATGTTCTGCCGAGACCTGCGCAGTGGTTGCATTGCGATTCCGGACACCGTCTCATTTGACAGTTTCACAGGTGCTGATACTGCTGATACTGCTGTACTGACATGCGCAGAACTCAACGACGGCGAGATCATTCATCAGGTTTCTGCTGTGCCAACGGACGATGACTCCGAGTCGGAAGATGACGCACCATGTGCTATGCTGCCGTCACATGGGGAGCGTGTACAAGCAGTGACTGTGCTTTCAGCCGCCTATAGGGACCGTACGACCCTTTCCGAGGTTCAGGCTTATCTGATTGCACGTAAACGGAACAGCGTACAACGGTGCATTCATGATTTCTTCACGCCTACTGCCGAGCCTGAATAAGTGCGTGGAAATACAGGAATTTTTTTTTCTTAATCTGCTTTTTCGAACACCTGTTTATTCGGACATTTCCGCAGTCCCCGTGAGGTCCGAATAACCGAATAAAGGGTCGGCGACTGTATACAAGACATGCTGGCACTTTGCCGCGAGGCCAACGCTGGAATGCCGGAGTCTGAAAAGTCAGATCGCCAATGACAGCTTCAATTTACTCATTTGTCAGAACTGTACTTCGGTTTATGACATTATCACAGTGTGCAAGTGTTGCAAGCTGGTGAAAAGCCAGTATCTACCAGTAATATGCACTGCTTCCCAATACGGCTTGTGAAGACCGACAGGACTCTCCTTTACTGCAGCAGTAGCCTTCACAGCATCCAACGAAGATCGTGAGCCGAAGGCCATGTGTCCTGTGGCTCGGTACCCCACACCTCCACCAAATATTACGAAGAGGAAGCCCAATGCAGAAATGTATGTACAGCTATTTTTATGAGAAAATTTAGTGGTAATCGCACAGGCTGGTACAAAGGTCACAGCTCCAGGAGACATCTACCAGTTCCTCTTCGTCTCCCTCTTGCACACAAGGTCCTGTCTAAACGCACTGTAACAATATGATTTCCTGTAGTTTGGTACTGGCAACACTAATGTTATCCTTGGAAAGAAGCACTAATGAGAACCGAGTGTTAGTAGTTTGAACCTGTGACTACTTCACCAGTCTTGCGGTCAACGAATGGTGGAAAAGTTTTTACTTTGTATCATTAATATTGTAGCACCAGCTAGCATCACAAACAGCAGCCGCAGCCATGTGCTCAGAAAGAGTGTTGTGCTCACATATACTCTAAACTTCTGCTCGGCAGCTGTACAAACTACTTGTGCTCTCACCATGCTGCTGCACTATCTTCAGTCTTAGACGTGTGGGAAGTCCACCTACAAGATATTTCATGAAAGAAGACCATAGTGTGCATGAATGCTAGAGAACCTTGATTTGCACCACGATAAAATGCACTTATATGCAACTTGTAGAAGTGTTAGAAATTAGCCAGTGATAAAATAGGGCTTGTGGCCTCGTTTAGCGAAACATGCCCAAACAATTATGCCGAAGTAAGGCATGGCCATAAAGATCATCACCAACGTGCACAATATGTAGCCAGTCTACACTCGCGTCTTCCCTCTCTTGAGTATAAACCCCATGCAAGCGATTTTTTTCGCGACAGTGACAAGCGACGCAATGGAGATGGCTGTCGCGTTCGCTCATCGCCCACAAGTCAAACTCCAAGCGAGCGACCGCTTCGCGCGACAGCTCTCCAGTGTTGCCGGTATTATGGGATCGAGTTAGCACCAAACCTGGCATGGCACTTGCTATAATTATATAAGTTGATTTGTTTGGCTGTACAAAGCAACATAAAGTATTTCTGAAGGTCTTGTAATAAGTTTATTTTGTTTACATATCAAAATTTGGTAGTTTGCTCGTTCCGTTAGAATACTGAGAAGCGCGCACATGCACAAACCGGTAGAACGTCACAATGTACATCCTGTTCCGGCTGCCTACTATTGGCTAGCCACTCATAGCACTTCCGGGCGACGAGTAACGAATTCTAGATTTGCAGAACCGAGCGATCTGTTAAAGCAATGGCCAGATCCTTCGCTCGTCGCTGTCGCGCACAAAATCGCGCTCATGGGGTTTAGACCTTTACTCTTTTTATCTGCATAAATGGTCAGGATGTGAAGGTAACACGAAGAGAATACAAAGTTTACCCAATCGACATCAATGTGCATTAGTTTGCATTCACTAATGTGTGATGGTCACTTTTCCAATTCATTTTACACTGAAATCAATGTTAATTCTTTGTGACATTTGTTATCTTTGTGAGGGATCCCTTATGCTCAATGATGCACTGTCTAACATGCTACATAAGCCTTCAAGAAACACTTGTACATGGCTTTTAGCATGACCTGCTCAGTCCCTGTGGTATAATAAATATGTGCGGGAAATTATAGTACAGATGTATGGGGGCAACATCAGCATGGAGGAATTCACACAGACTACCACTTCTGATATTCTGTCTCTACTGTTCTTACTAAAACGATTGAAATAGGAAGTTCTAATTGTAATGAAATTGGCAAGTATCCTTTAGAGCTTTGTGCTTTCACAAACTTTTTTCCATCTAAGTATGAAGTAAAGTTCTTCATGTTATGGCTGTTTAAAATTCAATGTTTATTTGTTTTATGCATTTAATGAAATCTCAAATTTTACTTTTCGCTTTTGTGTTTCCTTAGGAAATGAGGTGGGTTGTCTCAAGTTAGTTTCCCATTGGACTAGCACAAGCTGGTGGTCTTGAAGTTAAGAATGTCAGTGATTAATGCTGTGATTGAAAGTGATTGCACATGATGCAACTTTATTGTGGATAACACCACCAGTTTCTTCTGCCACGCATATCCAAATATACAATAAGACCTCGTTATAACAAGTGGAGAAGACAGCACGAAGATTCTATATAAGTGATGAGTAGGCAAAAGCAAATGTGTCATAGTAGCTGTGACAAATGCATCCTTCTCATTTTTATTGCATGAAAATGAAATGTCAAATTAATCTGCCGCTAGTTCCTGCTGGCACGAGTAGCAGCCAGTTGTTCGATGCAGTCATTTCCATTGCGGAGTACAGTTTCATTGGTATTCCCGAGTCTGTGCCATTGTTGATATCTCCCAAGGCTCTTCATCTGTTGTCTTTTAGTCATCGTCAAGAGTACCATCACATCTGCAATCTTTGAGTTCGGGGAGGGTCAAGAAAGGAGTCATGTGTCGATGAGCATGAGCAAATCAGTAATTTTCTGTCTCCTTGCCAATTATTTTATGCACAGATCATTGAACACTTTCTAGGGTGTCTAGGCAAAGCCATCACGTGCACAAACAACCAACCATAAAAATACAAATAGACCACCCAAAGATGTCACAGGGCACACACTTATCACCCAGCATGAGGTACTCACTGAAGTGGGCAAAGCTAAGCTAAGGAAGCATTAAATTTCAAGACATGGGCAGCACAGCAGTGTCGACAAAATACATTGCAGTTTGTGGAGCTTCCAAAAAGCTGCCAGTTTTCCCGAGCTGTCCACTATCGTGTCTCTACACGTAGCCATCAGCCTGTCATTTGCTCGTTTGTTCAGGCTATACACTTACATTGACAGTCATCGTCAATGGCTTCTACAAAATAATTTTTAAACCACCTGCTACATATTTGAAGCAAAGTGGGCTAGACCACTCTAGGACTGGTGGCACCTTGAGCCTCAGGCTGATGTTCGTGGATGGTAGCGAGCAGCTTGTGTAGTCATCCAGAAAATTCACCGTCACAGCCGACATGGTGGACACAACGTCATGCAACATGCTGCGACGCAAAGCTTCCTGCTTGTGTGTTTGTTCCTTATTTCAGCGTTTTCCATAAATGGCCGGAAAAGGTTTCGTGCAGTGAGCTGTACATGCGTGCCTATTCTAGACAAATCTTTGTCTGCTGAAGCTGATAGCTTGTAAACGTTAGGTTTGTTAGAAGCAAAATTTGTTGCAGGAATAATATAGGAGGACCAGGCTTAGTGAGAAGTATGGCTTGTTTGTTTGAAAGTGTTTGGTACGCGGGCCCACTGACAATGGGCATAAACAGTATTTTGTTTTTCCATATCACTTCTACATCTTTCCACATGAGCAGTGCTATGCGTGGTCTCACCCATGCATAGCACTGCTGAAGGCATGAAAACCAGAAGCCGATTGTCAGAGCTATGGTGGTTTCTGGAAAGTGCATGTTAGTTCGATGACATGTAGTAAGCCATGCAAGAACGGGACTAAGACAGTAGAAAACCTATCATGTCCCTTTCTCTTGTGCTGTTTACCATATTATGTAGTATCTCTGGGCACTGCAGGTGGCACTGACTTTTTTTCGTGGCTGAGGCTACGCACTTGCACATTGTGCAACATCGGCTGCATCACTTCAGGGTCTGCCAGACTAGTTTCTAGTTTAAAAGAGCAGCTTTATCTTGCACAGCTATAAAACGTGCTCCTGCAAGTGCGATTGCATATCACAAGAGCATGAGGCTTTTGTGGGTCTTGTCTTGTTAGTGCCATGCTGAATATTGTGCAACTAGGAGCACCAGGTATATGCATCTGCTACAGCTTGCTTGCTTGCTTGCTTGCTTGTCAAATTTCACACAGAAGGGGCATCTCAGTCTGCATGTAATTGTAATACATTATTGTGCATTATTAGCCTGTCATCCAAAACAGGAAGTTCTATCTTCTGCAGTAACACCAGACGGGAATGTATCGATTCATTGTAGCTGAAGAATGATGCCCATTGGTCATTATAATAAAGCAGGGCAAGCATCTCATTCTGCCGTTATTGTTAGGTGCTGCCATTGATGGTACTTTTTGGCATTGTCATAGGTGCTGCATACTTTTAATTTATTCTGGGCAACGCATACAAGTAATGCATCAGAAAATGCAACCCCTCTACGAAATTGCAGTGCCAGCAGTATAGCCAGGAAGGTCACATATACAGTAGAAACTTGTTGATACGTTCCCATTGCGTACGTTTTCCCAGTGCCAACGTTCGCAATCGAGAAAAAAAAAAAAAATGGCCCAACAGAGTGATGCTCATTTTTTTTCCGGTTCATACGTTCCCGGAAAACTTAATTCTTTAGTACCGACGTTCAGTACGTCGCAGAACTGCGATTGTGTATGTTTTCCAGCCGCTATATCCCTGTAAACGAGAAAATGCACGAGGCACATGCAATCGAGAACAGTATATACAGTTAAACCTCTATATAACGAAAGGGTTAATATCGGCAATTTGCTTCGTTATATCGAAATTTCATTGTATTGAAATTCAACCTTTTGTACAATTAAGTACAGTCGCTGATCGATTTTTATTGCATGGAAGGAGGCCGCAGAATTTTCCGAATTATCTTGCAATCCCTGGATGCACTTCATAGCGTTACCGCAAGCTCACTTCCCTCCCCCTCTTTCCTTTTGCTTGAGCAGGAAGGCGGCACTCATAAAGCCACCTTCTTTCTTGTCTTACCTTCCCACACTTTCACTTGCACCTAAAGCACAAAGTGCATGAGGCAGGATAGGATCTTATCGCACTTGAACTTTATACAGAACATGATGTGACTGCACTTTGCTGGTCGCTCTTGTCGCGCCGCACGCGATTTGAGAAGTGCGTTTGCAAGCAGCCACTTATAATTAAATCATATGACCGTCTGCATCTGCAGAAGTTTCCATTTATTGCCTTGGCATTCCTTTGTGGTGGAAGCAAAATTTCGTTACATTGAAATCGCATACAAACACATTTCGGGACATTGATATTCTATATACATGATGTTCTATGGACAAGAGGTTATGAAAAGTTAAATACTTTGTTATATCAGGAATTTCGTTATATTGAAGTCTGTTATATCAAGGTTTAACTGTATCTGCCCGCCGCGACAGCTTCATTGCAACACTCGTCCACCCGCCTCACATGAAAAAGCCGGTGCACACCCAGTTTCTCATTCTGGTACCAGCAAATCTCCAGAGTCATCGCATGTGGAATCCACAGCTATCACCACCAAACCTATTGTGATAAGCATCTTCACCTATCTATATTACAGAGCGTGGTGCATAGTGCCATTGGTAGCATATTGCACACTTTTAGTAAGCGATAATCGAAACGCACCACTGTTCCCTGCTGCAGGCAGTGCAATATGGGCCTCACATTTCACTTCGGCAGCATCCGGTGTGGCCCACCAGCTCGATTTCTTTTCGCTTTCCTGGCGCCCGCTTAAAACACCACACAATCTGAAAACAACAAAATGCGTCTCGTGCCACCGGAGCACCACTAGCTCGATGTGCCGCAGTGTCTGGTGCCACAATGATCCGCGCAATGCTTTACATCATTATGTAGATGTCAACGGTAGTTGAATCTGTAATTTTTTTAGTTACCTTGGATTGTACGTTTCCCGGTTAACATGTTTTTTCTCACGGCTTTTTTCTTTCTTCCCCCCCCCCCCCCCACCCACTTAGAATTTATGAACGAGGTCCTACTGTATTACTTAGTGCTCCTGCATAATCAAAACTGGTTATTTATCTCATGCTAGCAGTGCATTGTTCGTCCTCTCTCCGACAGGTATTCAAGCATGCCAAAAAGCACGGCTACGCGGAACATGATGCCTCGGCAGTGTACATCCGAACTCGACTCTGAAGCCACCAGGAGGCTGCCAACTGAGGAGAGAGACAAGGGCGGGGAGTGCAAGACGAACACACAGCTGCATGTTCTACCAGAGCAAAAGCCCTGAGCCGCAATTCATAACATGGGGGGGATGCAGGGTCATCCCATTTTCCGGCTCTTCCGGCCCACAAAATGGGGGCTGGCGTCTGCAATGTGCTGGACCCAGTGCTGGTTAGGAAGTGGTGCCTTTTTATCAGCGGCCGTTTGTGCTTGCAATTATTTTGTGTTGTTAAAGCTGGGATGCTTAGTTGACTGTTGAGCTTCACTACAGTGTTTTTAGGCGGGAGTATGAGGCAGTGAACTGCCCTGTGTGGCACAAGCATGAGTAATTGGTTGCAGAAAGTGGAGCTTTCATTGTTTTAAAGGCATTTGCAGGCTTGGTGAGCAGAGCCCCTGTGTTGTAATTTGCCCACCTCGTGGAGCGTTGTGTGCATGTGCTTCCATTTCAGGCTAGGCTAGTTGATCTAGCAGGGTCCTTCTTGATTTGCGACTCTCCAATTTTATTCTTATATGCTGTGGAACTTCAAGTTAGCTAATGAATTGATGCCCTTCAAAGACCCCCACTGTTCCCTTTTTTTTTTTTTTTTTTTCCTTTTATCGTTGCTCTTGTTTTTCTTCAGGTGCTGGCTGCAACATTTTAACAGTGCTCTGCAGTAATCAGTCCCGAGTACTCATTGGCTTCGTGCTGAAGTCTCAGTGCAGCATGACCCTACACTTAAGATCTTTAGTATTTGTGTAGCAACTGTTGGATTTCTTGTTCCCGTGTTAGGTAGCCTGTGTTTAAGGAAAAAATGTTTCGAGGCGATAGTTATACAAAAGCCGTGGTGCTTACCATGACTTCTATTTCCTTTTTTTCCTAAGCAAGAGCAGCAGAATGACGCATTACAAGGGTATCCTTTATATGTAGCAAGGCACAAACAGAGGGCAGTGCCGTGATTGGATGTGCAGCGGCTGTGGCCAGTGCATTGCATGTCTGTTCCCGCTAAAGAGTACAAGATCTCCCTCATCCCTCACTTTCTCATTGCATTACAAAGGAAAGTCAGAAACTGTCGGTAAGCTGTTAGTGGAGACTGCACCGTTTATAGTGCAAGAACTCTGTCCCACAGGTTGGGATGGCGTGCCAGACCCAGCCCCATATGCAAAGTCAGCATGGCCCACCTCTCGCGCTCTGGGCTGCACTGTGTGCCGAGTTGTCCTCCTCCTGCTGTTGTTATACACATTAACTACAACATCCCCATTCCATTGGAAAGTGTCACCATGTCACATACACAGAAGAATAAAACTATCATCTTCACTTTATTTTAACCTGATGCACTTCTTGTTGTGTCTGTGTATGACCTGTTCACTGCTTTTATTCTTGTGGGTGACATGAGTGTTGTCTTGTATTCTTGGTTTAACTGACAAGGAGGAAGCAGCTGAGGTAAATGAACTGAAGTCTCTTTTCAATGTATAGTCTGTTTCAGCATTCACACACTTAGCCCAATAATAGAAAAAATATGTTCGGGCAGCCAAGATATTAATGATAGCATAAATGATGTATAGCGAGAAAAGTGCATACCGGATATTTAAGATGTTTACCCTTGGGAAACGGACAGTACATGTCCGGTGGGTGGCACAGGTTCTTATTAAAGAGTACTGTCTAGAGCAGAAAATCCACAGGAGTAAGAGGAACCACCACTCTGACATTGCTAATTAAGAAACGCATCCTTCAGCAGATACTCATTCTTAACAGTATTGCAGTGCTGCTAATAATGATTTCTTTTTCTGCTTAAGATCTAGATTGGTGGGCAGCATTCTTTTCTAATTTAGACTAACTTCAGCAATAGTTTGTCTCTGAAGAGACCAACACTAACTTGGCTGAAATTTGGAGGTTTATTCTCATTACTATAAATGTTTACACTGTGGGTCGAAACCTTGGCTTTGTGAACAGTCGAGGACTGGCTGAAACAGTCCATGGGTATTGTGCCAAGCAAATTAAGCCTATTCCCGATCCTAAGGCGGTATCTACATTTTTTATTATATAGGAGCAGTCTTAGGACTGATCTTGGAAACGACTTCGTGCAGGGGCATTGTTTAGGTCGGAATAGGGTGTGAGAATGCAGATGCTGTATTGTAAATAAATACATATCGAGTGATAAATCAAATATTTCCCCGTTTGGTTCAACCTTGAATCGTTAATTGCGAATTCGGGTGTTTATGGGACTTTGGCAGCCCTACTGACCCCAGGACCAACTTCAAACCATTCGATCACACCTAAATGGAGGCAGTATTTTTGCTGTGTTGTTGGTTAGGAGATAGTCTACTGATGCAGCAGTAACATGGAGATAGTCTACTGATGCAGCAGTAACATGTTGAGCAGTGTGTGCTAATTCTAGGCCTTGCCAGGTCAGGTATTCAGTAACGGCAAGGTTGTTTGTTCCTTTATTATAGCTCACCTGCGTAGGTCAGCAAATACAATGAGCTGCCACAATTAATCAATTTGATAGGCATAAATTGTATTTTGAATTGCTGGCACTACAGGGTGCCTGCCTGTTTGCGTTGTGTGTCATACTTTATATTGAACTAAGAATTTGCAGGACAGGCCTAATTAATGGTTAAGGGCCGAACTGTTATGTTGAAAATTTAGGCAATGCATTTCTTGCACCATCAGCATCATAAAAGGTGGACTGCAGTAAAACATAAAAAATGCATAATTTTCCTATTACTTTCACTTCCCTGCAACTGTAAGCTCTGCACCTGAACTCTGAAGATTTTTCCAAGGACACGAGCGAAATCCATTTCATTACATCTGTTTACTTCTAAAACGATGAGGCACATGTTAAACTTAGTAGTAGCACCCAGTAATAAATTATATATATGCCAGAACCGACAACCCTAATGTCTGACGTCTAACTTACAGCCCATTTTTCTACCGCAGTCCCTTTATGTTAGCCTAATCTACAGAACAGGTATTCTTATTAATGATACCGTAAAGGCCCAAACGGGCACTGCATAGGGGCGCAACAATAAATCTGTGATGAACACAGTACATATTGTCACGTGGTGGTGACGTTGAAGAACACGGTAGCAATACTGTGAAAGGCAAAACTAACTTTTATTGGGCGAACCTGTGCCCACAGAAACAGGCTACACTTATAGCACAGCGATAGCAGCGAACACGGTCGGTGATAGTCGAAAATCTGATCAGCGGGTCAAGCACGTCGGCTTTTATACAGCAGTCATCGAATGTTCGAGACTAATCGTTGGGACCCGCATGCCTTCCACAAAGTTCTACATCATTCGAGTCACGCGATGAAATCAGATAACACAAGGTTCAGCGACAACTGACAGCGGATAGAAGCATCGATAACTTTCCAGAAACTTCGGATACATGCAGGCGCGTCAAGCGCTGTGCGATAACATTTGTTAGGCGGCGAAACGTGGTCGCCCGATAAATGTAAGTACACGTGTCAATACCCCCCTCTTAAAAAGCATCGACCCGATGCTGCAAACAAACGAACGTAATGAAGAAAAACACTCGTAGCAAAGAAAACAACAAAATAAGGAAGTTCGTCAGCGTCCGTAACAGGGTTTAAGAGGCACCACGTGGACCACTTCAGATCGTGCGCGGCGTCGCTGTGAATGCGAAATGCCGTCAGGCACGACCTCATAGTCCAGTGCGCCAATACGTCGGATGACCTTGTAGGGTCCGAAATATTGTCGCAGTAGTTTTTCACTGAGTCCTCATCGGCGTATCGGGGTCCACACCCAAACGCGGTCGCCGGGCTGGTACTCGACGAAGCGTCGTCGGAGATTGTGGTGTCGGTTGTCGGTACGCTGCTGGTTCTTGATCTGTAGGTGGGCGAGCTGTCGAGCTTCTTCGGCGCGCTGGATATAGGTAGCGACGTCAAGATTCTCTTCGTCAGTGACGTGCGGCAGCATAGCGTCATCGTCTGGTTCCTGCCGTAAACCAGTTTAAACAGCGTGATCTGTGCTGTTCCTTGCACCGCCGTGTTGTAAGCGAATGTTACGTACGGCAGGACGGCAGCTCAGGTCTTGTGTTCGACATCGACGTACATTGCTAGCATGTCGGCAAGGGTCTTGTTCAGGCGCTCCGTGAGACCATTTGTCTGCAGGTGGTAGGCAGTTGTCCTCCTGTGACTTGTCTGGCTGTATTGCAGAATGGCTTGGGTGAGCTCTGCTGTAAAAGCCATTCCTCTGTCGCTAATGAGGACTTCTGGAGCACCATGTCGCAGCAGGATGTTCTCGACGAAAAATTTCACCACTTCGGCTGCGCTGCCTTTCGGTAGAGCTTTAGTTTCAGCGAAGCGGGTAAGATAGTCCGTCGCCACGACGATCCACGTATTTCCGGAAGTTGATGTCGGAAACGGTCCCAGCAAGTTCATCCTGATCTGCTGAAAAGGTCGGTAAGGAGGCTTGATCGGCTGTAGTAATCCCGCTGGCCTTGTCGGTGGTGTCTTGCGTCATTGACAGTCTCGACATGTCTTGACGTGTCGCTGTTCAAGAACACAGTAACAATACTGTGAAAGACAAAACTAACTTTTATTGGCCGAACCTGTGCCCACAAAAACAGGCTACACTTATAGCACAACGATAGCGGCGATCACGGTCGGCGATCGTCGAAAATCTGATCAGCGGGTCAAGCGCGTCAGCGTTTATACAGCAGTCATCGAATGTTCGAGACTAATCGTTGGGACCCGCATGCCTTCCACAAAGTTCTACACCATTCGAGTCACGCAATGAAATCAGATAACACAAGGTTCGGCGACAACAGACAGCAGATAGAAGTATTGATAAGTTTCCAGAAACTTCGGATACATGCAGGCGCGTCAAGCGCTGTGCGATAACATTTGTTAGGCGGCGAAACGTGGTCGCCCGATAAATATAAGTACATGTGTCAATATTCAAACATAATGCTTGTTAGAATAAAACAAGACCACAGGTTTAAGGTCTAATGCAAAATCTAAATACAGTTTAAACATCTGTGATGAAGGCAGAAGCCATTGTTCTTCCCGATGGGCAAAATGCATACAGAAAAGTTTGCACATAGTCAACATGGGAGTGCCTTGCTGGACTTGTGCAATTCTTGTCCAAACTGTTTTGAAAATTTGGGTTAGTTTCCTGCTGGATCGTGTCTTCATAATATGAGTAGTAGGTGTTGAATATGGAATAGTTGAAGACAGATGCATATATACAAAGCAGGGATATTTATTTCTGCATAGTTAGGGACAAATGATCCGTTTTAAACACAAGATCACTGATTGTCCATAAGAGTACTGGAGGAATAGCCTCTCAATAGCTTTAGAGCCTGGTTGCAAAGAAGCTTTTCAAGATATGACTGCTATATGACATGCTTTCCAAAAACCCTAATTAAATGATTGCCCTAAAAAGTTTTGGGGGCGGGGAGGGGGGGAGGCAAGTCAACAGCGGTTCACATTGAAGAAAGACGAGGTATTCCGAGGTGCACAAGTGTACCATGCGGTTTGTAGTTTCACGTTATTCTATGCTTGTTATTTGAGAGGAGATTAAGGCTTCCACTGAAGACCTTGTCTTTATTCAATGTCCACTGCTGTTGAGTCCCATAACTTCATCTACAGCACCTTGCTATAGTATCATCTTACTGTCACGTAAACCCTTTTCTTTAACCTTTACTTCACTTTCTTTCTTTTTAGACTGCACTATCTCCGAGGCTGGTCCACATTTTTCGTCGAGTAAAGCCACACTTTCGTTCGCCATGGTGGTGTGGCGCTACCAAGCCTGAGGGTGCTGGATTGAATCTCGTGCGCGGTTGCCACATTTCGATGGGAGTGAAATGTAGAAACACCTGCGTATCGTGCATTGGACGCACATCAAAGAACCCCAGGTGGTCAAAATTGATCCAAAGTTTCTCACTACGGCATGCCTCGTATTCAAATCGTGGTTTTCACACGTAAAACCTCGGAATTAAATTTTTTTTAAGCCATCCTTTTGGTTCTGGCTTGAGGCGCACACAGTTTCAACAAGTGCATCTGTGCTTTATTTGAGTCTTTCGTGATTATCACGCATCATTAGTGCCCAGTGCGTAGCTCTGTGCTAATTTGGTGTGTCATTCTTGTTCCAAGTTTCATTTTCATGACTAGATTATTATGCATCATTAGTGCCCAGTGTGTAGCTCTGTGCTAATTTGGTGTGTCATTCTTGTTCCAAGTTTCATTTTCATGACTTATTGTCCTGTGTGCACCACAGGCCCAAATTTTTCTAATTTGAGAGATCAAAGTGGCCACATACCCAGATCCCAGAAACTCTATATCAATATGAACTCGGCAAAGAAGACCTATCCTTAAAAAGCTGCTGAAGGACAATGTGTGCCATAAACACACATAAAAACGACAATTTCATGGGAAACATCATTCGTTGTAGCATAAAAGGGAAAACTGCTACTAAAGCACTAAATGATGTACTACGTGCAAGTTGACATGTAGGCTTTTGTTGTGAAACGAAAAACAAAGCTTGCAATGCCCATTTTGTTTCTGCATTGCATTGCACTTTTTCATTCTCTCACTGCTGATAATTTGGGATACTTTGTTTAGCAGATGGAGGAAAGTAACAAGAACAATTGCAGGTTGTTTCAAAATATTTAGTTAGTCTCAAATATTTTAAAATATTGAATAGTTCCTTTTCGAATAGAGATAATTAGTTTAATATTCAATTTGTATTTGAAACTGAACATTTACCCACCTCTACTATATAACTTGCCTGACATGTTGGCTGCATGAGTGATAACTTGTTGAATTCTCATTTAATCTAAAGTGTCTCTGAATTTATGTTCCTGTATTAGCTGTTTTGTGTTTAGCTAACAGAAGACGAGCTTTGTAGCACATTGCATTATATTGTAGTTAGCATAAATAGGTTGCATATAATGAAATCAAAAACAGTGTGGCATATGTTTGGAGCAGAGTTATGTAACGTTCACCATCCCAGAGATGGCCATTGTATTTAACCAATAAAACACTAGTGTAAGTTGAACTACTCAACTGGGGCTATAGCGTTAGGTAAGTTGTGTGTCGGTTTCGTTTTGATTTCAGTGTATGCAGACAGCTCTCATGGGGCATTGACTTAACATTAACTTAGCATTAACATTTTTACGTTGGAGATCACGAAGGAAACATTTGTGCCTTTCTGCTACAAGTAATTGTACATTACCACCACTAATTACAAGTTCTACTCTGCAAGGTCTAGTGTTTTTTTCCTCCCCATCGTAGTGCATGTCTCATAGCCATCTGAGCGCTCCATATTCATTGCAAATGCTCCTGCCAGACAGTGTAGCTGCGACAAGTAACTGCTTGACCCTTCTGCATATTACCTGCAAAACTCACTTTAGGGGCCCCAGTCACCGGTAGCTGCGACCCGTTCTAGTTATACGACTGCTTCTGAACATATCGTATGTCACTTGAACCTCGTCGATGTGCCGGGATGGAATGATGCAACGATATCCGTCGCACCGTTTTGGTGCTGCCGGCGATAGCGGCGACACTCGAGCGAGAGATGAAAAGAACCGCATAGATGGAATCGCAAATTATCGCAACCCTGCCTTGCCTACCGGGCGCAAGTTACGTGACGCTACGGACTACCCGTGCTGCATGAACCGTTGCAAAGCATTGAAGCGTGTTCCCTTGTATATTTTTTTCCTTTGTTAAATGGGGGGTGAACTAGCCTGCTTTAATCGATCTCTGGTGTCCGCTTTCTACCGGAGGAATTGCAGTGGTCCTTCGGCGAGTGCGCGATACTGGAGCGGTATATCGCCCGCGTCTCGTCTAGCCTGCAACCACTGATGTCGCGTGGAAGCAATCGATGCGGGTCGTGTCTAGACCTCGGGCGTGACGATCTCGGTTCCGGGCGAGTCTTTGTGCGAAGCAACGGTTACGGTCGCGTTGATCGTTCCTTTGCGGCATCGCGTGGAGCCTGGGCCATCGATTTCCGAGTCTGGGGTGTGGGCAGTGAGGTGCTCAAATTGAGGTCGCACCGCGAAGAGACGCCGGCGCGCGGCGACGCGTCCTTGTCCCACTTGTTTATTTTTTTTTTTTAAGTAACTCGTCGCTTCAGCTGGCGGCGCACACGCTTTTGCTAAACAGAATGAATCTGCGAACGTCTGTTATCGAACGAGCGTCCACACGTGTACACCGTAATTGGTTGAGCTGCTTCCTTCCTTTTTTTATCTCTTTCTTTTTCTTTCTCTCTCTCCCTCCTTTTTTAATGGTGGTGTGGAGGGGGGGCGGGGTGGCTCACGGGTTCGTAAAGTTAGTAGCTCACTCAAATGTAAAAGGAGCTGTGGCGTTTCTTTTAACAATTTCTCACGCACATGAATGCGTTAAGAAGGCGGATTGGATTTTTGAGACAGGATAGGCTACCTCGAGACGGGTTAAATCTCGCGCGGTGCATGTAAGCGAGAGAGACGGCTGCCACCGGGGGTGCTCTGATCCAATCACAGGCGGAACGCAAATAGCTTGTCCCGGACGAAGGACAATGCGCCGCTTGTAAATGCTGTCGCATAGTAGCCGTGATGCCCTAAAGAATGTAACACGCTACCCTCGTAAACGCAGCTGTAGATGTGCGCAGTTCCGCGCTATTCCAAAAAGATCGCGGTTTCGCCATACGGGCGAAGCAATGAATGCGATAACAACGTGTGAGAGTATTACACGAAGTGTAAGACTCGTGTAGTTAGTGCCAGTGCGAATTGAAGTAAACTAAGTAAAAGCGAGCTGTTCGGTTAGGGCTTCCATTTGAATCATGCCATCAGACAATTTCATTCATGTTTATCAATAAATGTCAACCTCTTAGAGAATTTGCGACCACTTTTCTGTATCGGGTTTGTTTCAAACCTCTTTCGCGGACCGAACCCGGAGATAGTGCGCAGACGCGCCAATGAAATTTCATCATTTTAAAGTTTGAACTCAGTTATCGTTACGCACTCTTAATATCAATGTCTGAGAAGGTTTAGGGTGAAAGGCATGCGCTGTCAGTGGTTTGTTTCATGACATTAGTTTGTGGGCTGACATTCTCAAAATTCTGAGGAATAATGTCAAGAATAAGACCTGGTATAAGCAACTTCGTGATAGAATGGTGCGGCAATATAACCCCACACATACCGCATGTCGTAGCAGGGCGTGGCATACATATACCTAAATATGTACGGAACATCACGGCGATGGCACACATCCGCTTGGAGTGTCCATATAATTGTCGCAGTGAAAGTGGATCTATCTGCAGACAGGAGGGAGTGTGTCGGGGCATTTGTAGTGGGCATGATGGCTCGTCGGCGCGTTTCTATAGGCGAGACTGACAGCCGGTGGGCTGGCTGCATGACGCCGATGGCGGCTCTCGGCGTGCGAGGAGCAGCGCTCTCTAGAGAGTTTCACTGTGGCTCCAGGCAAAATTAGCTCCACCCGCGGTGATTGCATAACTGCGTTTCGTCCAGCGTTTTTGCAGCGAAGCTGTGTACCTCTACCGTCCAAGGAAATTTTCGTGTGATTGTAAGCAAAGAAACTCCCCATACGTGGGCCGATCCCGGAGATAGTGCAATGCCGGGCGGAGGTGAAGTAAGAGTTGGAGGACAATCTCATCGCTGGCAACCAGTTGTAAAGTTTAGACGTTAAAGGGAGGGAGTTCCCACCGCTGGCTACCTGTTGTACGGGTTGTAGTCGGGCATGAAATGTGTGGTAGTTAGCCCATGCCGTCCAACTCGCCCCCGCCTGGGACGTGGAACTTCCTCTTATCGGGAATTAGGAGTACGGGATTTATTTACATTACGATAGGAAATACATTTCAAGTCTAGCATGACTCCCAAATGGAGCACGAAAGGCTAAGCACACGAGGACCAAGCTGCTGCTTAAAACCATCTGTCCTCCCTAGATCCCTAGGGGAGGAAAAACTGCCGTTCAACCTTCGTCCAATCGGAGCGTCCAACGTCATCGTAGTCGACTCGCCTTTGAAAGGGAGGGTTCACACCCTCTTCCGCACTTTGGTTACCTGCTCTTCCCGGCATGCTACCACCTTCCAGCACTGGCAAGCCTGTTTGAATATGTGTACACAAACGGGCTCCTTGACCACCACTAGACTTCGGCGTCCCATGGGCCTCTGCCTCGCTCGCCGGCCATCACCCCTGGATGATGCTGCCTGACTTCCCCTCATCTTTCATCCCCCATCCCCAATACGCTGCGCCGTGCTCCCAATGGGCTGCAGAATCAAGCGCACTTTCTTTCTCTCAAATCACGAAGAAACCACACAGGTGAGCGGATCCTCGCGCACATGGGTTGCCACACTTGACCCCAGTGGGCGCCTCTTGATTCCAGAGCTGACTTCTCAGGTAGCCGCCGCGACTGTCAGCAGACTGTGACAAATTCTAGGGCCCGCGAAAACGCACCGCAAAACCCATTAAGGAGTGTGCAATGGAAGTCGGTGGCAAGTCCGATAGGCAGGATACCAGCAAACTATCGCAGGAGATGAAAGATCTGATCAAGAAACGCCAATGTATGAAAGCCTCTAACCCTACATCTAGAATAGAATGGGCTGGGGAGCATTTGGCAGGCATTCTCAGATCATAAACAGCAGGTTGCCATTATCCCTCAAGAGAAAAGTTTATAACAGCTGTGTCTTACCGGTACTCACCTACGCGGCAGAAACCTGGAGGCTTACGAAAAGGGTTCTACTCAAATTGAGGACGACGCAACGAGCTATGAAAAAAAATGATAGATGTAACGTTAAGGGATAAGAAAAGAGCAGATTGGGTGAGGGAACAAACGCGAGTTAATGACATCTTAGTTGAAATCAAGAAAAAGAAATGGGGCATGGGCAGGACATGTAATGAGGAGGGAAGATAACCGATGGTCATTAAGGGTTACGGACTGGATCCCAAGGGAAGGGAAGCGTAGCAGGGGGCGGCAGAAAGTTAGGAGGGCGGATGAGATTAAGAAGTTTGCAGAGACGGCATGGCCACAATTAGTACATGACCGGGTTTGTTGGAGAAGTATGGGACAGGCCTTTGCCCTGCAGTGGGCGTAACCAGGCTGATGAATGAATGAAAACCCCCTTTTCCAGGAGTCCTCTTGCTCCAAGTAGACCGTGAAGGCGGCAGCGAATCAAGTAGCAATACTAGGTCCGCCGAACGTGACTAGCCTTGCTGACGTCGCCGAATCTCCGAAGAGGCGCATTGTTGGCTCTGCAAAACGACTCGTCGCAGAGGGCCAGGAAGGGTTCGAAGGTCGCTACCCCCGCAGGATCGATCGAAACAACTGTCGCGGGCCGTCAAAGGTTTGCAGGTCAGTACCCCTGCAGGCCGATCGTAACAGCTCCTCCATGGCCCGGAAAATCTCGACTGGCCAGTGCCGATAACCGCTGGGCAGAAAGGGAATGGCTTGCGAGCAAGAATATGGCTTTGCTCTCAGCAACCACTGCGCACTTGAAATGCCATCTCACAACAACCGGCACAGAAGAGTCGATCCCGGCAACACAATACCACTCGGCGTGCAAACGCCCGGAATCAGCCGTTAACCCACCAGGCTTCCTGTCAAAATGTCAACGTAACCTGCTCAACTAGGAACCCCAAATATTGACCCCAAAATTTTGTGCCGTCAAAGCGAGCGTTCACGCCCCCCCCCCCCCCCCCCCCCCCCCCCCCCCCCCCCGAGTTTAACCAGACCTGACCGTCGCGCTTCACAAGAGCAAAAGTTTACTCAGAATTAACGCGAAGGCTCAACCACCTATACCCGAACATAACTTATGCAGCCTAACTTCACGAACAGCCTGTTCTTACCCTATCGCAGTGGCGTACTTATCGCACGTACTGGTGCCACTGAATGGTCTGGTCAACTCCACAGGTACGTAATCACAATCACGCTAGCTTTGTGGTCCCTATTCAGAACGCTTACTTCCGTCGTACACGAACGTTTCATCACGCTTACTCGCGTTAATTCCTCTAGTCCATACAGGACACGTACCTTAATCTAACAATTAAACTTGCGTAACTTACGCACTCCGCAGAACCCTTAAAAGAAACGTAAAAGTTGGAGGACAATCCCATCGCTGGCAACCAGTTATCAAGGTTTAGACGTTGAAGGGAGGCAGTTCCCACCACTGGCTACCTGTTGTACGGGTTGCAGTCGGGCATGGAATATGTGGTAGCTGCCCCATGCCGTCGTCCAACTCACCTACGCTTGGGACGTGGATGTAGGGAGGAACTTGCTCTCGTCGGGAACTAGGAGTACGGGATTTATTTGCAATATTTTACATTACGACAGGAGATACATTTCAACAGTCTACTATGACTCCCAAATGGAGCACGAAAGACTATGTACGAAGCACACGAGCACCAAACTGTTGCTTAAACTCCCTCTGTCCCTTCCTCACCTAGGGATCTATAGATCCCTAGGTGAGGGAAAACTGCCGTTCAACCTTCATATTTCGAAATCTAAAATTGTAACGTAGCGACACGCAAAGGATACTGCGTCATTGTAGCTGCCGCTAATACCTGCAGCCATCTATCGCATAAACCATGAAATAACGAAAGCAACCACCGCCGCCCCTGCCGAGGCGTTGTTGAATTGGCTGTTCCGTGCATGGGTGCGCAGCCTCGTCAAAGTAAAGCTAGGGATGTGAATATCTTGAAGGGGCAGCGCAAGAAGACGAAAGGCAGGAAACATGACGGCGCTGAACTCGCAACTAACCTTACTAGAAGGCACGCAAAAGTATGTACTACAACCCATACCCACGTGCTCTCCCATCGATGGCGTCATTATCAGTGTACAGGCAAAAATGCGTGTGTTTCCTTACTAGAAGGCACGCAAAATTATGTACTACAACCCATACCCACGTGCTCTCCCATCGATGGCGTCATTATCAGTGCACAGGCAAAAATGCGTGTTTCCTGCCTTTTGTCTTTGTCGTCTTGCGCTGCCCCTTCAAGATTAAACCAGCACCAACTCGCCCTAATGTCCATTCTTCTTGGGATGTGACCATAGCGCATAGATGTTTTAACGCGATAGCTTTAGAGCGCACGCTCGAAGAAGAACCCGTCTGTGTCAAAATTAGAATTCGCTTTTTTACTCATTTCAGGGAAAACTTCGTTATATCGAGCTCGGCCAAGTTTGTTTCGTTTGTTCGGGTTGACAACATTGAACCTTATGGGCACCTGCTGGGGAATGTAAATTTGTTCGTTAGATCGTGAACTTCGTAAAATGGGGTTTCGTTTGATCGAGCTTTAACTGTATATGTAGCCAGTTGCTTTACTGACGAGACAAGCTGCAATAGGCGACACAGGTTCGAGCCCTTGTATTTGGCGGGAACCACCGCAGAAACCTCGCGGTCGTCTGACGCAAATGCGCATGTCCATACAGGCAAACTTTTTCATCTAAATGCTAACCGAAATGTTGACCGACAACGTGAACCCACGCTACCACTAAGTAGCGAGAGCCACTCTGGAAATTGATTTTATTTTAAATCGCCTTCGGAGGATTTTCATTGCCCGTACCGGGAGCGCCTTCGCCGAGCCCCGATGGAAAGAGCAGAGATTCAAATTGGACCACACCCGGGCACTGCGGCATTGAGCAACCTCAATCTTGCGTGCGCATGCTGTTCGTACGTTACGGCACCGCCCTTCTCTCTAGCGATTCTGTATATGTGGGTGACATTCAAATAGATTACAAATTATGTAGTGTTTGTAGTTGCGAGCGACAAGTATAGCTCGGCTTAACTAAATTGACTAAGTGGGCGGACGAGAACAGATGACCGAAGAAAATTTAGAAAAGCAGCCGTTAGGGAAGATGAGCGACGTGTGAATTTCACTGCACAGAACGCACTGAAAGAACCAGGCCTGCTCGTTGTGTTTAGTCTGCGCAATGTCAGTAAACGTTGGGAGGAAAGTAACGTAAATGTAATCGGTTACTTCTTAGTAGTTGCTCAATTTCATGGAGCAGTAATTGATCACCGTAATCAATAACGTTTATTTAATAAAGTAATTGTAATCGGTTACCTATACCCCTGTCAAACGGGCAAGTTAAGTGCACTTTCCCAAATCTAAACGTCGCAAGCGGAGTGTACTTGCAGAAGAGTGCTCTCCGGTCGGAGTGCATTCACGGAGTCAACTTTGCTGGCCAACGGGCCAACTGCCTAGCCTCGCCGTCATCGGTTTCAGCGATACAAAATGTAATGCATAGGTAAAGGACACAGAAGTTAATTTTAGCTGTTGAACAGCTTTTAACAATATCAGAACAGAACTCGCTGATATTCTGTTCTACCAGGATCAAACGCCGCTATAGTGTACTATAGATGCCGCCTCATCGCACTCCACCTTCTAGCCACCATACCACTATCTTGTTCTGGATTGGCTAGGCATTCGTCTTCGCCGGCATTGACTTGCAACAATCTTATAATAAAAGTTTTGTTCTTTTGTTATTAAGATTGTTTATTTATTTATGATATTACTAAAGCAATAAGTTTTTAGAAGGTTTCTCTTTTTTATTTTAATCTGATGATTTTAAAAAAACACGATTTTAGTTTGTCTTTCTTTTTTCTTCTCTCTCTCTCTCTCTCTCTCTCTCTCTCTCTCTCTCTCCCTTTCTCTCCTTTTCTTTTTTCTCTCAAGTGTGCTCTGTTTTTTCGTTTAGCACCGCGTAGCCTTAAGTGTCACTCAAGGACCCGAAGTGCACTTAACTTGCCCGCTTGAAAGGGGCATTATTTCCTGTAGCGTGTGCAAGTCTGATTCTAACGCACTAGAAAGTCCCGGCAGGAAACCTTGAATGTATTGCCTTGGAAGAAAAGCTCGTTCTAACGCGAAAGCATGCGGCTGCTGTTAATTCGAACTCCGTCGGCGCTCACTCATGCGTGCAGTAATTTGCAAAAGCATGAAAAACAAGAAATATTTTGATAATTTTTTGTCAGAGCCGACGACAGAGTTGAGGTCACTGACCGACGACGATATTGTCAACAGCGTTAAACGTGTCGGCTCTCTTAGCCGCATGCTGGTCCAGTCACTTCAATATCAATAACTCGGAAAACATTGCTGACTACCTCAAGTAATAAAAAGATTTGAATTCTTTAATTTTGCCGCCATTTGTTCATTCGAACTACGATAATTCAATGAGTCAACGACATTTGGTTCCGATGCTGAGCTCGGAGTCGCTTCGTTTCCTTGGCGCGGCGGCCTCATTTGGGTGGGGGCAGGAAGCGAACGCATTTTTGTTAATTGTCTAATTATATTGCAGATTTTATGTCTGGTAACGCGGCTGAAGTTATGCCGGAGGAATCGATCTGGGCTATATTCAGGCTTTTTATATATATATATATGCTTCCGCTGAAACACGTAATGCAAGTACGTATGTTTCGAACTCTTGGGTAATACGCCGACGACGCGTCTAGACTTCGGATGCACCCAAACTAGCCAGGAGCCCCTAACAGCTAACCTTTCGCAATAAGACACTGTCCGCAGCTAAAGTGTATACACTTAGAGACAACAGAATATGTTTCTGTGTTCAGTTAATTATGGCCGGCAAGTTGGCATCTTGGGGAAGTATGCAAGCTTTTCGTGGCATCCTTGGTGGCCAGTGATAGCCAAGGATGCCACAGCGCGTTTTCTCATCAGTTTTGTTTTAGTATATATTATTTCTCGATGACGGAAGCAATTGTGCATTGACGCTGTAATCGCAGCAGCTGTGGAAAGTTCTCATTGCCTCGGAAACACCGCAGCTTTTGTTGTCATTACGTCGTCGTCCGTATAGCGAAAATTACTGTCGGGGCCACATTCACCGGTATGTTTTATTCCCCCGTCTAATTAGATCGTAAAAGAGGGCATCCCCCAAGTTAATATCTTCGAAAATTTTGCGTAATTCCTGTTTGTTTAAGCTTGCCTTCACGAGTGAACGGGATGGACTCGTATAATCTGCACTGCCACACGCGAGTCTGATTGCTCATTACTTATTCATTTCGCGCGTGTGCGTCACGCAGCAACTGGCCGCACGCCAGGAGTCGGTGGGCGAGAACCTTGCGCATGTGCAAAGTGGAGCGGGAAAAGCGAGTCGCACGCAGTACTGCGCAATATATATACTTGCCGCCCGTGGTCGCACCTGTATGTGTTCGCCCGTTCATTAACTCGCCGACGGGGGCGAAAGTTAGTTTAAGCCGAACGCGTGACCTTTAAACTTAACGCACGTTGCTCTGCTCTGGACACGCAATCCGGACGTGAGCGATGGATTCATTATTAACGATACGGTTACGCAATCAGCAAGGTTTCTATATATATATATATATATATATATATATATATATATATATATATATATATATATATATATATATATATATATATACACATGCTGTACCAATAGCTAGCATATTATCTTGTTCAGCATCTTAAGAGGAAGGACCCGCTTGCAAAGCTTTAGGCTTTACGCCAATTTGGCTCTATAGTGTTGCACACATGTGCGTACGTGTGCCACGTATGCGGTATCAACTATGACGCAACTGTACGTGCAAGCCGGCGAACCGAATGTGTGGCGCTCTTCGGCGTTTTCTCGGCGCCGGACGTCTTTTTCGGCGGGTTTCCGTTCAGTCACCGTCGTGCCCGCGTTGCGTCATCACGTCGCCCCCGTCGCAAGCTGGCGCGAGCGCCGTTTTGCTCGTTATTTGCGGGGGCCCTGCAGTGGTGGCCTGACGCAATCGCATATTCGCTTGATGGAGCGGCACCGTCTTGGATGAGGCAGCGCACGGCCAATGCGCCGTGCGGGCTGCCGCAAAGGTTCAAGGTCTCGATCAAGACATGCGTCCCGTTCAGCGGCAGCTGTATACAATCCAACGTAGAACGTTGCTCCACTTTAACATATACGTGTATATGTATAACCCTTCATGATGACTTGCGGCCGTGTGACAGCAGACGCCAAACTGTTTTCTGCGGAAGCCGTATCCGCATAATTAGTGAATATGTGAAGAAACAGGTTCATGCTGAAGGAGTAGGGGTGCTTGTCTGGTTCACAGGAGTGAAAACGAAAATCACAAGGTTTGTTAAAGAATAATGCTAAAGAGAGAAACAAACCGCAAAACTTGCATGGCGTAAAGCTAAACGGGTAGAGCCTTTTTGTTTTTGTTTTATTTATCTTTTATTTTTTCAGACTTGAACAAATTTTTTTGGACAGCTGCCAGTGAAAGACAGCGTAACTCCGGTCCCTTTGCAACTCGTTTATATGATAACGCGCGCATAACTTGTACGACGAGTAGCAATGACGATTTTTCCAACCCGATGCGCGTCTCGGTACTCGCGCTTAAAATTGTAATTCAAGTATTCAAGTAATCGATTTGCGCGTTCTAAAAGAGGGCCTCGATGTCCTTCATCAACTTATTTCTTTTTCTTTTTTTCCCTCTCGCTCGCGAACTAGCTATGCACGCTTATTCCTAACCCGCCGGCTAATAAAGCGCGGTTATTAGCTCTCACTCCTGGCAGTACAGGGCAGTGCGCCGACGAATGTCTCGATACAAGTGATAATTTCAGAGGTAATTTTTCTGAATATACCTGCTCCAGTTCTTAAAAGAAAAGCGCTGTATAGAACATGAAGCAGAGAACATGTTACTAAAGGCTAAAGTGCCAAAACGAATTGGGACCAAGCACGGTAGCCGTGTCCATTATATACGGTGTGTAAAACAAACCCTTAAACGAGGCGAAACCAATATTTCTATAGCTCGGTCCTTCCAATTGAAAAGGTGCTATAGACTGAGCAGTTTGAATTTCCCGCTCGTGTCTTCACTACAGTGGCCTCGCCGCCCAACACCGTCAGTGGTCTTCCGTGATGTAAACGCCGAATCAAACGCTGTTGGCTGGACGAAACTTTGGCCGATACAGGTCGGGTGAGCTTGTGCGTGGTATCTGTGTTGCAGGTAAATTAATTATTAATTAATTATTAATTAATTAAGGTTACCAAGGAAATTGAATTACAGTGAGCGTTACCGAGTAGTAATTTCATTCATTACAAGCAATTGGTGACCTGTAATTTGTCACGTACAAGTGCGTATTGACTTGGAAGCGCTCGAGCACGGCTCATCACATCCTAAAAAGCGCACCATGTGGGCCGTGACATTAGCCTGTGACGTGCAGACTTTTACGTGTTAAATAAAAAAAAATGTAACCGATTACGATTGCTTGATTAAAGATGTAATTGATTCACAGTGACCAATTACTGGCCCGCGAAAGTAATTGAGCTACAACAAATTATCACAACACAAGGTACACTGAAAACTCGCTCGACATCGCGCTGGAGGCAAGGGCGGTACTGTAGCGTACGAGCACCGGATAGGAAAATTAGCGAACAAAGGTCGGGAACTACATCCAATTAAAAACGGCAAAAGCGAAAGTTAAACGCACTGAACACGAGTGTTATGACCTGGTTGCGCTCGTGCCTCATAGAAACTACCGCCCCTATGGAAACCCGAAACCACGGCGGCATGCAGAATGCGATGCGGACAATACAGGCCGCGTGACCTGCCGCGTCTGCCTGTGTGAACATGTGCGTCCACGAGGCTTCCGCTTAATACGACTACGGGCATTCCGTACCTGCAGTTTCCGCAAAATTCGAGCTCTCAGAGCTGCGTCGCCTGTTGCCGCTTTCGTCTCGTCAAATAAGTGAATGGTGACATAAAATGGGTTACCAAAGAAATTGAATTACAGTGAGCGTTACCGAGTGGTAATTTCTATAACTACAAGCAATTGGTGACCTGTAATTTGTCACGTACAACTGCGTATTGACCCGTCGTTATATATATATATATATATATGCGCGAGGAAGTGGAAGCGCTTGAGCACGGCGAATGGTCTAGACGATTACTCGATTTCGATCTTGCCTCTTCCCGAAATAGGAACTGGTGCTAAATTGACTGGTTGGTTGTGCTAATTTCAAATTTTTACTTTAGTATTCGCATTCGACGTGCACAGATCGAGACAGCTGCGAGTTTTCTATTTGCGAAGCAACTTCTCGTGAGACTCCGGTATTGTTTGGCGTAGGCGTACTAGATTTATTCCTTGTAAAAAAAAATGAAATGATAATAATAATAATAATAATAATAATAATAAATCAGTAACAACTTAAGAGGAAGCTTTAGCTCGAGTGCTCCCATTTAAATACGTGTAAAAGTAGAATTCGTTTTTCTCGGCGACCACCGCACCAAATTTGACGAGGTTTGTCGCATTTAAAAGAAAAACTTAAAGGGGTTGGGACACCAAATTTTGAGGCTATAAAAAGCATGTTGTAGGCTGCTTCCGTATGCAAGGACACCCAGAACGAAGTATTGGACGCTGCAAACATTTTAAAATAATTTTAATTCAGCTCCAAAAAGTCATTAAAAACTCCTCCTCGTAGTCGAGACCCATCGCTAGCGCGGCAGTTACTACGTCACAGAGGAGGAACGAAAATATTGACGTCATAGCACACTTGCACAAAAACGTGACGTATGATGAGTAGCGATGAAATGCCGATTACGGAGCATGCTGAGCCGAGCGACCGAGCATAGCCTCCACTATGACCTAGCTACAGGCATATAGAAATCCTTTCTTAATGCAAAGAAAGAGTAAGGCGTGCAGGCACGGACACAAGAGGAGAGAAGTGGACAACAGGAACGCCGCACGGCGGCCCGCGAACGGCCAACTGCGTGCGGCGAGTTGCCGAGCGGACGGGCCTACGTTTGAGCCGGCCGACTCCGAAAGGGACCAGGATATGCGGCGTTCGTGTTGTCCGCTTCTCTCTTCGCATAGTCGCATAGTTCGGCAGCTCGGAGCGGTCTCTCGTTCGCTTGGCCTTTCTCAATGTGAGGGCCTGTCCACGTTACCGGCACGGAAACTCGCCGCACGCCGTTTGCCGTTCGCGGGCCCCCGTGCGACGGCGGTTTTGCTCGCGAACGGCTAGATTTCCTTGCCGTAGAGAGGATGGGCCCGGGACCCATTTGTGCGGCAGCCGTACGGCGAAGCGGCCAATCAGCGCCCAAGGAGTGGTCACTCTGGCACCGAGGGCAGCTTCACCGCCTCTGATCGTTCGGCGCCGCCGATATCGTTGCTAGGCCTTTTCCGGTTCACTTCAAAGCTAAAGCGTACGGCGTTCGGAATGAATCACCGACTCTCACAAGCCGCAATATTTTCTTATCGTTGTTGTCGTTCTTCGCAATAATTATAATAATCGCGACATGCACTTCGAATCGCCAGTTGTTCACATCTGCTGGCAGAGCACGCGTATGCGCGAGCAGACGACGCAGCATAGTTTTACGTCACTATTTTTTGTGGCCCACGTGACCAAGCTATGTTGCGTTTCCTCCTCTGTGACGTCATAGCATCCCCCGGAGCCCAGAAACCGAAACCGAAATCGCTCGGTATAATAATGCTATTATTAAATTATTTATCGGATATATATGAATCCCGCTGTGTGTATCGTGCTCCCTGAAGCATGACACAACGTTTGGATCAACAAACGCATGAACGAAAATTGTGATGTCTCCACCCCTTTAAAGTCTAGTGACTGCCGGTTTCGAATTTTTGAGTTAGGTTGTCAATTTTTTAGTAAAAATCAGCAAAAATAAAGAATTTTCAAAAAACTAAACTATTAAGCTTACAACATTGTAACTAAACAACGAAAAAGGATAATACAATTCTGTGAATTGCATCTAGTAGTACTTCTAAAGCGAACAAAATTTATATGTAACACATGAATATAAAAAAATTTAGTAATATGGAAATACGGCTTTTGCAGAATCCTTGTAACCAACGTAACGAATTCACGTAAGATATAAATGACATATCGAATTTGTCCGCATTGAATGATCTAATGGATTCCGTTTACAGAACCGCGATATCGGTTCTTAATGCAGAACCATAAATTTGTAAACTTCGTCCTTCTATTTTTTTCGAACGGTCAAATATTTGAACATTTTTAAAGCAAAATTCAGGCCCTAAACTGAAATTCCGCTTCCAACAGTCACTAGAATTTAACTTTCTCTCTCTACGCAACAGATTTGATTAAAATCGGTCCAGGGGTTATCTCAGAAACACGTTTTTGCGTTTTACATGTATTTGAATATGCCGCGTCGGAGTTTGGCCCGAGCTAAAGCTTCCTCTTAAAGGTGGACCTCGCCAATGTTCATTTTTAAACCACTAATCGATTTAAAAAATTGGCAGTGGCGTAGCTCGGCTGTGCCAGGATTTACCTAGCGGTTAACTTGGTTAATCCTGATTGCAAGTCCAGGTTAGTCTGGTTGTCTAGCTATGTTGCGGCGTTTAGCCAGTCGTTCGGCACGCTGTTCTTCTGTTTCCTGGGCGATTCGATTCCTCTTCATCTCGTTCCGATGTCGATTCCAGGCCTCCTCCTGCTTATCACAATTGTCGCCGTCCATACTGCCGCCTCAACTGGGGTTGCGGCGCACGCGAGCAGCATTTTTTATCGCACCTGCGGCCATCTTATTTAGAAAGAACACAAAAAGGCAAGGCTCGGGAAACGGAGTCAAGCTAGTAACAAACACTAATAATAACTCATTGGTGATTCGAACGCAACAAATTAAGTACAAATTCGCTTAGAATAACCTGGTCTGGCTACGTCTAATTTCAGAAACAGCAGAACCGTGGTTTGCCTGAAGTTAGGCGCATTCTTGCTTTCAATTCGGATTTCGCCCTGCGGTGACATATTCGACTCCCCAAGTAAATGTCACTAGCCTATCGAGCTCCGCTGTTAGCTTGGAGCTCTCTCACGTGTCTTCATCGCGAGAAACTTGAGTAGCAACACGACGGCACTGTTCACGTGATGTCGTGCAAACGGCCAAAGTGATCGGAAGTTTCGCAATCCTTCAGCAAGAACTCCGTTGAGCTATAATAAAATAGTGCGTGGACTCATAAGTGTCAATGGTGTGATCGAGAACGTCCCTCCTATCTTTGCGAGAAGCAAATTGTGGCACATGCGCCCAGACCCGAGCCCCAAGCTCGGAGAACAAAGGGCAATCGGGTGTATCAGACATGTCGCGCTCGTGGATTACGGAAGGATTGCGCAAGAGTCATTGTCTCAAGTCGGCCTGCCAATCCGTGGTAAGTATTCAAGAGAAATAACGGACCCCTGTTACATTGGAAAGGCGGGAGGTAGCTGTGTTAAATGCGCCCTCTTTTGCTTGATCAGAAATATAAATGGCCTTTTCGCATGACAGATCGTGAATTTTGTCATGAAACAGTACACGCGTGGCTGTTCTGGGAAGGATATAAGAAGGCGGGCGATCTTCGAATAAAAAAATTCGGAATTCAGCGCCAGCTCTGTGGTGTGTGTTTCTCTGTGTGTCCTTGTTTATTCGCGCTGGTTCAGCTTAGTCCTGAAGTATTCCACGCCGCTCTCATCCGTCACATCAGTGCTTCTGTCCGATTGCGTAGGTAGTGAGACTGAGACAAAAGCCTGTCTCGTCACGATGTTCTTGTACGCTGTTGTACCACACTGCGTGCCTTACATCGAGGCAACGTCTCCCCCCCCCCCCACTTCCTCGTTCTGAAGTGCTTGCCCTTGTGACAAGCTGCAAAGTTCCAGGAAACTGCCGAACCCTTTTCATGGGTTGAACCGAGGACTCCGGGGGCACAGAGCATCACGATGAATCCACTGACAGCCTTCAGAATCCCACAGAACTGCTGACCCCTTGCCGTGGTTTTTTTCGTCTCCTCTTCGTCCGCTCCTAGAGTCCGTCCCTCGTCACCAACCCCGAGTCGCAATAATCCCCTCCCTATTCTCCCTGCAATTCCACCTTTCTTTTTCCCAGGCACACACCAAACAACTCACTCGCGGACTGTCTAAACTTGGACATTGTGCTTTTTATTACTAGATTTTCCACAGTGTCTTTATAGGGTCACTGTCTGATGCAGAATATCATGATCGTAGACAGCGAGCTATTGCATCGCCGAAAGAAAATGGTGGTAAGAGGACGCAGAGAAAACTAGCTTCATGGCAGCTGAAGATGGCGGCCCTGTTACGCATATGCAGGGCTTGTTACCTCAGACGAAATTTTTAAGTTGACGGGAAGAGGAGAACATAAACAAAATGAAGAAATAATACTAGGAATTAACAAACAAATCAAGCCTACATGGACTAATAAAAGGTCAAAGAATGTATATGTAACGAAACAGACCGGAAGACAACATGGCGACACAAACGCAATCTTCTGTCTCTTTGTCTATGTCTGCTTCTCGATTTTTTCTACCTTCAAGTTTGCTGGCATTCTCCTAGTATGACGATGTACGAACTAGCCCAACAAGCCACCCTCATGCAATCTTTTTAATCATCGACTTCCTCTCTTTCTACCCCCGTCTACGCATGGACGGTCACATGTTCCCCCCGTGGAGAGCGCGAGATCATGCGGTGAATAGTGTATCCGTAATCTGCTAACGACAATAAGAAACGTAGACGAAGACAAGCATCAGAACGTCAGAACATCAAGTCTTCGTTTCTTCTTGTGTCCTTGTTTTGTTGCGCTATACAGATACCTTTCAGTGATGACCGACCAACAAGCCCATATCGTTACCCTCGTCTATGTCTCAGAGATTTGCAATGTAACGTCGATAAACATTAACAATGCTTAGGAAACGCCGTACTATTTCGAACATGCCGGTCTGTGAAATACAAGAATGTCGTCGCCGTCGTTTTGCTTGGGCGTTACCGTGCCGTCAGAAACCCTGTGTCCCAAGTAGTCAATTGAGGTTTGTGCGAACTGGCACTTCTTGAGCTTTAGCCTAATTATTTCATCTTCAAAAGCATGGTGCAAAGTATCAAGGTGTGTCATATGGTTTGAGAAGGTGTTGGCATAGACAATGATGTAGAAGTAGCGCGTGACATTGCGCAGGCGATGTTTCTCTACAACGGATTTTACGGTTCGCTCAAATGTTTGCGGAGCATTTTTCAACCCGAAGCGCATACAAGCCATTCGTAATGACCACTGCACGCAATGAAAGCCGCATTTCCTATGCCACCTGGATCTATCGGAACCCGCCAGTAGCCTGAAGTAATACTTGGACTGTCACAGCTGGTCTAGTACATCGTCAATGCGAGGTATTTGCGGGTTATCTGGCACTGTTATTGCGTTTATCTTGCAATAATATGTGCACAAGCGCGTGCGATAACTTTCTTCTTTCGTTCCTGCAAGAATAACAGGTGCTCCTTGTGGTGATCAAAGATGGTCTGACCACACCTTGTGTTAGAGTGCATCAACTTGCTTGTTAATTTCAATCTTTTCGGATTTTGAGCAACGATAAGGTGCTCTATGTATGGAAACTTTGTTAATCAGAATGATGTGGTGCCGTTCGCATGAGATGCACCCGACGTCGGTTAGATTTTTAGAAAATATGGCGTTGTAGTGCCGTCCGCTGACACTCGTGTGGGTGCTCCATAGCAAGAGTCGAAACTGATTGCAAGTATTCACCTTTAAGCAGTGCTGTTGTGAAACAGAGTGAAGGACCTGGTTGGCCTTGACGAATAGTCGAAGTGTTGAGTTCGAGGGAGAGGTAGAAAAACGAAACTTTGTACAAACCAAGTAGCAGGTAAGTTCGCATGCCTGGGAGCACGTATTCTTTCACGGTCTTTGTCGAATTACCTATGTCCAAGTTCAGGAATATGCGACCTAAAGTTTGAGTTGGAGAAGTTAACTGCTCTACGTTGATGCAGGAATTTTCCATCAGTTGCCATTCCAGTTTCCAGAATACGGATGCATTGATACATGTGATGGTGGATTCTGTGTCAACAGTCGCGCTAAATAGCCGTCCATCAACGAGAGCGTTGAAATGAGTTAAAGCTTTAGGTCGCCGTTACCGGTTTCCCTGAGTGTCGGCTAGAGTGAAGACACAGGCCCCTCGTGGACACTCGTTGTGCCAATGCATCTGACGTGGAAGGCCAGCGGTGATACAGTATTGACACCCGGTATCGTAGCCGCGAGCACTACATTCCGCTGGAAGGAGTCGGTTTCATACAGATGGCTGCACATCACGAGCGATTTGTGGTGGTTCTATTCGACGAATATCGCGCTCCTGTTCGCTGAATGACGACTCTATACTTGCAGCGCTGCTGTTAACTACTCCGTCGCAGTGGAGATGCTGGGCCCAGAAAGAGCGAGGTCAAACTTCGTAGGAAGGCCATCAATTAATCCTGATATGATGTGGCTGTCTTTCAGTTCCAAGCGATGGCCCATCTGACTCTTTCCTTCGTAGTAGCTTTGGACAGTTTGTACCACCTTGATGTTGTAGTGGATGAATTCGCGGATTAGATCTACCGCAAACTAGCGAAGCGTTCAAGCGTTCCATTCTTGATCTTCTCCCGCGATTCATCTTCGATATCAAAAATATCGGTGATCTACCAGCGCAACGCTTCACCTTCACCGTACTCGCTGAAGAGTCCGACGATGTCGCGCTCTGTCCACGAAGTAGCGTCCCTCCTCACCTCTAAGAGCCTCATTTGCCCTGTCGGATGTCTTCGGGTGTTCCGTTGAACTTCGGTATAACGAGTGTCTTATTTTATATGGCCTTGACGTTGATGATGGGCTGCTTAGGTGATAATCCTATCGACTTGTATGAGGAAAGAGGCCGGAGGGCAACATGGCGACACGAAAACTACCTTTTGTCGTTGTTTGCCTCCGGCAGTGGCTCGTACTCGCTATGGGTGATTCGCCAAGAATCGGGTGATTTAAAAAACAGATCATACGAGTCTAAGAAAGAAGCACTACTGAGAAATTTTGAATATCTAATAAAATGGAGTGAGATAAAATTTAAGTATTTAGCAAGGAAATCGTCCTGATTGAATTATATGCCTCACAACAGCTGCGCCAATATCGCTATGATAATTTCCCAGAGAAGAGGCTCCCAAAAATAGAATAGCCCGCCGTGGTTGCTTAGTGGCTGTGCTCTTGGGCTGCTAAGCACGAGGTCGCGGGATTGAATCCTGGCCACGGCGGCCGCATTTCGATGGGGGCGAAATGCAAAATCACCCGTGAAATTAGATTTAGGTGCACGTAGAACCCCAGGTGGTCAAAATCAATCCGGGGTTGCCCACTACGGCGTGCTTCATAATTAGACCGTGGTTTTGGCGCGTAAAACAGCCTTATTTAATTTTAAATATAGAATATCTGAAATTGTTATATTCAATCCAGCACCATAAAATTTTCCTTCTAAAGTATGTTAATTTTCTTAATGATGAAAAACGGCGACATGACAGGAAGATACACCTCAGTTAAAATACGCCTTTTTGCAAATTGCGTTTTATATAATACAATCAAATCTGCTACTGATAGTATTGGCCTTAACAATTATTTTGCTGACTTCTGTGACTGGTCCAAAGCATGGCAAATGAATATCAACTTTTCCAAAACTGTCTCTATGTCTTTTACACGACGCTCATGCCCTTCATTCTTTGCCTATGCCTTTAACAATATCGCTTTAAATAGGGTCTTCGAATTCAAATATTTAGGGTTCCTGCTAACACCTGATTTGTCATGGTCGAAACAAATTGATGTCACCTGTAACAAGGCCCATAAAAGACTAGGTTACTTACATCGCAGACTGCGTCTTGCTCCTCAAGAAACTAAACTTCTTACATATAAAACCCTCTTTCGCCCCATCCTCCAATATGGCTGCGTTGTGTGGAATCCATACAAACACTGCGACGTCAAAAAACTAGAATCAGTGCAAAAAAAAAGAGGCAGTGCGTTTTGTTTGTAGGAGATATGACAAGGAATTTTCACCGTCTAACTCTCTTCTCCTACTTGGTCTTACTTGGTCTTGCAGAGCGTCGCAAACTTGAATGCCTAAAATTCATTCACACATTAATCAATTCTGCTCGCCTCTCCTATCTAGATAACTATTTGACTTTTTCCAAACCCTCATGTGCGAGGAGTCACCATGCGCTAAATATCTCAACCTTTTTTGCCCACACTGATTCCCTTAAAACAGTTTTTTTTTTTTCCATCAACAAGTGAAGTCTGGAATTCATTACCAGGCAACATCCGTTCCCTACCACTGAAACAATTCACGCAAGCTTGTCTATAAATGTTTGTATGTTGGTTGTTCATCCCACTCCTTCAATAGCCTCATTGAGCTTCAATAGCCAGTCGCTGTGGTGTGAACCTCTCCTCTTGTCCTTTGTGTTTTTGACTGGTTTTTTTCGTTCAAGCCTCATTGAGGCTGCAGTATGCATAAATGAATGAATGAATGAATGAATGAATGAATGAATGAATGAATGAATGAATGAATGAATGAATGAATAGTCTCATCCTCACCACAATATGAGCACAAGGACGAGGCCGCTAGACCAAATCGATGCAGATAATAGTTTAATTTAGATATTCGACACCGGAATTCGGTAAGCACGACTTCAGTCCTTCCAGTGTGGCAGAAGTTTCTGCTCCAAGGAAGTAGGAGGTGCCGGTAATCAGTTAAATTTGTTAATGATAGGTTCAAAGGACCTTGCATGACTGCACGTCTCCCGAACCTAGTAGCAGTTACGAAAGCTGACACGGGAAGGATTGGAAGAGCTGCATGACTAAGGGCCGCTCTTGCCAAGCTGTCTACTACTTCATTCAAAACTAATCATTTGTGACCAGGCATCCACACCAACCTAATTAGTGTTAAGTGAGAGCGTATTAGACAGTGAAATGCAGTAAAAGTATATTTATTTATTTATTTATTTATTTATTTATTTATTTATTTATTTATTTATTTATTCAGTTACCTCACAGGCTCCCGATGCAATATTGCGTGAGGGGAGGATACAGGGAATTAGCTATAAGAAAGGAGTAAAAAGACATTATACATTGTTAGCAAGTTTATTTATTCAGTGAGGCACTATTTGTAGTGAGACATAAAGATAAAGAATCCGTTACTATTACAACTTCCGAGATTGATGAGTTCACTTCCCGTAGAGCTAATGTAATCGCCAGAAACACAGCTAAAGATACTGGTATGTAATAATGAAATCTTAAAGAGAACTACCAGTCAAAAGCGTAAAATTCCAATTTCCGACTTTTCTTCTGTTTGCGAAGCATCTGTCGCTATGACGGCGTTTATTTTTAGCCCTAGCAATAAGTAATCTTTAATAGCCAATTTAATACATTTAAATAAAAGTGTGTCGCGTTGTTTGGATGTATATCGTTAAATATAATCTGGAGATTCTCTCTCACGCTGCCAGTAGGAAGGATCTCACATAATTATAATCTAAGGGATCAACAAGTGTATGTACAAAGACGACGTGAGGAGTGTGGAACCGAGGCCAGCAAAATTTAAAAAAATAGTACAGGCTCAGAAATAAAAATTATTTGTAACTTTATAGGAAAATCATACATATTTAAGAATGTTTGGGCCGTTAATAGACGAAATCACACAAAAGAGACGGTAAGCTTGCTTCTAGGTATAGTACATTTTTGGCAACGAACTTTGGTAAACCAAGGCACAGGCGTTAAATCTTGCCGTTCCAGAAGTACAAGGGAATGTAATTTAATTGCCGGCGCACGTGAGTATAGAACACATCAAAACTTCAATATTGGCCGCATGTACATTTCATAAATCATCACAAGAGAGTCTCTCCGCATACCCGATCGACTGTTGCAAAGCCTTAGCATTCCAGCCGCCGCATTCCGTTTATATTTTTTTAAATGGTAGTCTTCCTCTCTTTCTACCCCAGTCTACTAAAGTACTGTCACACACACACACACGCGCGCGCGCGCGCGCGCACGCACGCACGCACGCACGCACGCACGCACGCACGCACGCACGCACGCACGCACGCACGCACGCACGCACGCACGCACGCACACGTCTCCGAGGCCTTAAAAAATCGCCAGCCTGTAACTGTCCACGTATACCGAGTCTTGCTGCTAATCGCGCCGTGGTAGTGGCGACAGCGACACAGCACTGCTCAATAGAGCGCTTTAGTTTAGGGGACGCAAGTGGCTCGCGTCCCCTAAACTAAAACTCTCTGATATCGCAATGTAGGTTGCATTCGTTGCACACTGGTGTAGGTTAGACGAAGCATCGACCGATGAATGACGACATCGACGTGCTTGCCCGTCTCCGGGGGATAGGTGCACTGAGGGTCGATGCGACAAAGGGATGTGCTGACGATCAGGGTCGTTCCACGAACCAACTTGCGTTCGCCATCCGATATGCGAGACTAGCACCCTGATGTCCTCACGAGAAGGCCTGATCTGTTTTATTTTGCACGGAATGGGCCTCCTTGGCATTGGCGTCTGACGACGTGCAGGGTGACCTCCGCGCTTCGCTCGTCGCTCGCGTATGTACATACATAGAGCAACCGATAGCACTTGAGTTATTTAATAGAGTAATTGACAGTGCTGATTTGAGCTTCCTTTAATGATGTCATAAGATCGAGCGCGGGTCTGTGAAACGTAGGACCATTTAGGCTTAGTACATGTCGTATAATCAGCGCGGCACGGTTATGTCAGATGTGCCTCAATCAGATATGATGGCCGTTCCTAGTGAGAAATGTCTCGTCCTGTCGGTTTTCGACATTCATATTAGTTTTCATTTGATAACGTTGCTGTGTTTTGAACTGCACAACTACTGTTCCAATGTCTATACCGCCATGTGGTATTATGTCTCGGTGCAGACAGATAAGCATTTGGCCGCGTGTGGTATATCGGGCTATATGAAGCCTAGAAAAGGCGTTACCCCGGCGTTACGCAAATTAATAAAGGCGTTTCCCAGTAATAGGTGTGCGCTTGCGCACAGCCTCTTCTTTCAACAATAAACCAAACGTGTTGGTCATGGTGTACGCTGTGTGAAGGCTCGGCACTCTGAATCAGGCCGCCCATGCAAGAAAAAACAAAAAAAAACATACAAATATCTGGCTACGTCACTGCCTTCTCCGGAAGAACGCGCTGTCTCAATGGGCGCGCAGCCTCGTTCGCGTACTCGCACGCGTAGTTGGCTCACACTACACGCACACACGTGTCCTCCTCTCACCCAGCGTGCCGGCAGTCGCCCCTTTGTTTCTCCGACAGCGGTGCGTACACCGTATGCATTCAAGAGAGAGCCCATTGTCGCACTGGGCGCCGAAGAGCGGCGGCGCGCGAGACAGCCAGCGAACGGCGTGTCGTTCCGTTCGGCCGGCAGCTCCGGCGGTCGGCGCACGAAGCCACCCACCTCCTCGCTCCGTGTTTTTGCTTGGCGGCGCAGCGTAATTATGTTTGCAGTTGTCTCAACAAACACGGTCGCGCGCCGGCAGCGCCCGCCTCTTATCTCTAGGCTACCGGATGCCTGCTAAGTCGAGAGAAGAGCACGGAACCGTGGGAAAGTGACGCCGATCGAAAGGGGTCTAGAGCTGAAGCTGGAGCTCCCGGAGACCCGCGCTTTTTGTTGGCTCGCTTTCTCTCCCTGTGGGGAATAAGCGATGGGGAAACGACTTTGACGATCGGAATGCGGACATGAACGTTCTAGCTTGAAAAGAAAAACTAGAAGGGAAAAAGCACCCTCGCAACACTGTCCCATGATGTGCAATTAACATCGAGCCTATGGAGCTGCATCAAATAACCTGTTACCTGCGCCCTTTTGAGCCCTTCCTTATCTGCGTTTTGTATCGGCCGTTAAAATGTAAGGCTGACGGTGTTAAATTATAAAATGACTTGAACAGGATTGAAAGATGGTGCTCAGACTGGCAAATGTGCATAAATACCTCAAAAACTAAACTTATGAGATTTACTACTTGCAGTGAAATTACGAAGCACACACGCTTCCTTTATGATGAATCTCTAGAAACGGCAGAATCATATAAATATCTAGGTGTTCATCTTTCTCCGACTTACAACAATACAACCCACATGATTGTGGGTTGTATTGTCGTACGCTTCGTCGTACGCTTCGTCAGGCTAATAGTTATACCAAGCTTCTTGCATATACCACAGTACTTCGTTAAAAGATTGAGTATGCCTAATTTATATGGAACCCGCACCAAACGCATCTTATTACCAAATTAGAATCCTTTCAGGACAACGCAGCGCGATTAATTACAGGTAACTATACACAACATTCAAGCATCACCAAAATAAAACGTGACCATCCCATTGCAGACTAGAAGAAAGATATATCGGTTAACTTTCTTCCATCTTCTCTCAGGTACACATCTTACCAGCCAAAAGGAAATTCCCACGAATTGATCACGAATTTAAGGTCGAACAACCATTTGCATGTACTAAACTATTGTAGTTTTCACGTCTGCACTTAGCCATTTCGGAATGGAATCATCTCCCAAGTAATATAGCCGAAATAACTAACTATATTATATTCGAACAAACACTTAATGAAGCATTCGGAAATTAGAAACATTAACATTTCTTTTTACATTTCTTCAGTTGTCAGAGGATGCAAGATTATTGTTTGCATAATGTAAGAATTATTGGCGTATGATGTCGAATGAGAAGAGATAAAAAGGTTGCATAGCATGTACGACTTCATATAAGGATATTCGACTTACATGCATGTTGCCTTATATCTTTGTATATCAGTCGTTATTCTCCCCCCTATGTAATGGCCAAGCTGGGCCTTTAGTGTAAATAAATAAATGAAAAAAAAAGTTTTCGTTTGTAATTTGGAAGTTCCGTGGAATGGATATGGGGCCATTTCTGCCACTGTGGGCAGGTGCTGCTCTTAATTTCTGATGCGCTCTGTGGCACTGTAACATAACGAAGCGTATTACGAAAGGGGTCGCAGACCTACGCTCCAGCTGGACAGATCTCGTTATCCAGCTGGATAGTTCACGGGTTGACAGGGCGTTGTATACGTCCCTGTTTGTCTCTTCTCAAAAATGACAGGCAGATAGATATGACGGCGGTAATGAGATCGCAAGACCTCACCAGGGTCTGGTCACTTGCGGAACAAATCAGGAACCTAACCTGCTGGCCGAACTCTTGTGCTATTTATTTTGACTTTCGGCAGCTGTGCTCTCATACATCAATGGGTAATTTGCACAGTGCTTGGAGGTTTAGTTTGAAGTTAACATATGTCGCTACGTTAGTCACGCTGTTCTTACAGGAATAAATTGTGTTGGTGTTGTTCTCTCGTTTGTGATTGCTAAATGCATGACCCCCCCCCCCCCCCTTTACGGCACTTCTACAGGATATCTAGTCGCGTTGTCTCAATCAGACGATCAAAGATGGCGGCTAACTGCTCAGGGCGAAAATGCACGCTCGATACAGCGCGCAGTCGATGTGCGCCTTGTTTTTAAAGCCAGCGATGGGCGTCCTACCCTCCGCGACAGTGTGTCCGATCACTTTGGCTTATAGCGTACGGTAACGCAATGTCGCTGTTGCTACACGCTCCAATCTATTTGTATCGCCGGTCGACATACCTTTATCTATTCACAGAGCCGATGACACGCGCGCCGCATATGCAGGCAGCTGCCCGAGCCTGTCTCGCTCTCTTGCTGTGATTATTTTACCTGTTCCTCATTATGTGGGGCTCCCACTCAGTGAGGCGGAGAACAGCCCAAGCGTTGTTAAGCAAACAACCGCTTTGCGCGCTATATGGAACGTCTCCTGCCTCTTGCCACGTGCGGACACATAAACACACTTTGTACATCGCACAAATATAAAGCTCGCCCAGAAAAATAAAGCGCGCTGCACGCTTGTTATGATTAGCGGAGCCAGCTGTGGCGTGTAGTGTACTGTGCATACAGGTGCTGGCAGCTGCTGTCGGGGTGTTCATCAGACACTGGGCAACGCTGACATTTCGCTTCGTCTCGCTAAATATGTGCGGCATCTGGAGCTGGCAGCGACCGAGAGATGCAGGATTAACGTAGTCACTGGCGCGCAAGAACTGCTCGGGATTGGTTGGCGCACGTTAACTGGCCAATCACGCCGACCAACGGTGCGAAAATCGATCGCTGGCAATTGCTGGAATTTTCTTGCTTCAGCTTCGTGAAATCGTTCTTTGGCTGTATGACGTCAAGCTTTTCTGGGTTCCTGCAGCACGCGGCGCGGTATTATAGTGGCACGTGTCGCGCTCGACTTGTAGTGTTTCTATTTTCGCTCTGGAAAAAAAATAAAAGAAACCGCTGCCGATGCGCCCGAAAGATTGTCTGGCACGTGTACGAAAAATGCGCAAGTGTGCGCGCCCGCGTGCAGCAGCGACCGCGGCTGACACGGGGGGACAAACTCGAGTGGTTCGAGATAAACGGCGAGCCAGATCGGCTGCCGCTGAGGCGGCGCCGACGACGTACACAGACACGCAGATCTTAAGGAAGGACAAAAAGGTACAGCCTCAGCCGAACTCCATATTGTGACTTAGTGGCAACTGGCCAGTTCGACGTATTTGTTGCTGGGTCGGCAGGAAGAAACGTGGCCAGGACCTCTTGAGAGTTTCGTTCCGCTTGATTCTATACTCCGTTTCACACATCAGGTGCAACGCTGTGGAGGCTAGAGATAATTTTTGCAGTGGCCCCGTTCGCGCTTACATATAGTGCGGTGTCTTTTGACCGCTTATTGTGAAAATGTTCTTTATATAAAGTCAGTTCTGAATGAAAATAAGAATTTACCCTTAGAAGCAGACAAACCACGCGCTTATTTGGCTGCTAACACGTTGTTCTATATCAATTTACTTATCGTTGTTTTTTATTTGCATCCCGTCGCGGCAGCCTCACGTGCATGCTCGCGCGAGCAAACGCCTCTGTCGCCTATCGAAGCATAGACGGAACGCGCGGAGTGATTAAATTTGGAGGCCGCGCTGCTTGCGTAGCTTCCACAGTGTTGCACCTGATGTATGAAACGGAGTATAGTCGGCTCCAAAACCAGCATCATTACGTTCGAGAAGTTCAAGGGAGCGCTGTCGCGTATTCACAAAAGTAATCGAATATACTTATAAGGACATGTCGTCATTGGTCGGCACTCGAGCGTCCGCCACTCACAGTAGTGATCCTGGCGTTGACGAGGCCTCGATCGCTGCTGTGATGGCCGACCGCGGACGTGTGGGATAATTTTTGTGAATACGGGTCCATTCTGGACGCCCTGCAGGTTCCGCCATGTTGTCGTAAGTTCGCCATCTTGTCAACACTGATTGGCTCATACGGCGGTTGCGCCCTCGATCCTAAACTAACACGGTACTATGCCCGGCAGTACTACAGTACTTTAAAGGGAAGCTGAAACACTTTTCGAAAAAAATGAGTTCTCTGCGGCATTCTACAGTTTTGAGTCCCCTGAACACGAATATCTGATTCAAAAAGGGCGGAAACAAACGCAAGCGGCTGTTTTTCCAAGAAAACGCGCACCAGCGCCTCAGGGCATCGCGCGAACGCCGCTGTTGCCCGTGATTGGTCGGGGCCGCTGTGACGTCGTTGGCGGTAGTCGCCGGTCGGCGCCGCCGCATGTCTCCGTTTCAGAGCGTAGCACCATTCCTTTCTCTCTGGTAGCACGCGGGTCTGCTGTTCTGGCTTCATAGCTGAGTTGCAAGATGGAACGTTCTCGCTGTCTCCGACAGCTTGTATTGTCCCCGTACATGTTTGAACCCACAGCCGATACGGAAAACGATGGCGGCAACAGAGTCAACGACGATATTGAGTGTGCCAACAGCGAGAGCGATGTGTGCACCTTCTCGCGCGCTGGAAATCTTAGCTGGTACGCATGTTTTTTTTTTTTTTTTTTTTTTTTTTTTCATGTAGCTGCACGTTGCAATGACGGGAGAAAAAATGCGCTTAAGTGTCACTGGGAACATGCTGCTGGAAGAATGCCGAAGCACTAACTTCTCATTAGATTTACACGGGTGCAATTCCGCGATGTCAAGCACCTTGCCGCTGCTTGTCTAAAGTCCCGTGGTTTTTTCAGCGTTGATACACGATCGCGAACATAAGTGCCGCGTTTCAAAGCGCGCACATGCAGTGCTGTGAGGTACAGTCATGGAAGTTGCTTATCATACACATCCAGAGATGACCAGAGGTATTATATGTGCAATATTCATACTATGGTTCGACGACTTTGCGAGTGCGGCTCGATCGAGAATCGGTATGCGTGCTCCATGCTAGTGTTGACATAAAGATATTAGGCAGTTTTAGCACCGCCGTGTGGTAAACACGATAACTGAACCGTACGTCGAATGTCACTAGGCAAGCCTACACTCCATTTGATATCTCAGGTGCATCGCTGTGGAAGCTACGCTCGAAGTCCGGTCACCAAAATTTATTACTGCGCGCGTTTCCGTCTATGCTTCGCAGCGTGCCAGCGGCGTTTGCTCGCGCGAGCATGCACGTGAAGCTGCCGCGACGGGCTGCAATTAAAAAATGCCGAAAAGAATTTTTTTTTTAAAGAACGTGTTAGCAGCCGTATAAGTACACGGATGGTTTCTATAGGTAAATTCTGTTTTTTTTTTTTCATTCCGAACTGAGCTTATATATGGAAAACTGTCTGAAAAATCGGGTCAAGAAACACCGAACTTTTTCTAAGTGCGAACGCAGCCACTGCAAGAAGTATCTCAAGCCTCCACAGCGTTGCACCTGATGTATGAAACGGAGTATAGCAACGCTAGCAACAACGCGTTTTCGCATTTGTCGTAAGGCTATCCGGCTACGCTAAAACTGTGTTACCAGACGTTAATGGCTGCAAATGTTCGTATTTCTCCAGTGCATCAATGTGGGCCTAATCACGCTTTCATTAAACTAGGTGCACCTGCATGTGCTGCGTATTGATGGAAGATGAAGAGAACTGTTTGTGCTGCCAGGAGGTGCAAGAGATTAGGAAAAAACAGAAGCGCACGCAGTGCGTAACAAGTTCAAGACAATTCAGGACTGTGTGCCTCAGCAGGGCAGTACTGGAAGTGGCACTTGCCCAGAAAGGAGTCGAACCGGCTGGACAAGGCAAGAAGTTTACACACAGGAATGGAAAAAGAGTGATGCAAAAGCAATTTTTTTTACAGGCAGTTGAGGTATGCAGCATACCGCCAGTTTGTCTGGCTAGTATGGAAAAAGTTGGGAAAGAAGAACCGTCGAATTCTGCCAAGCTGTGTAGTTGAAGTTGTTCGGGCTTCAGTCGCGCCGATTTAATTGGAATACCGATTGCCCGCATCGTTGTCAAGCTCCGATGATAGTCACTGTCGCGGAAATGGTCCGAGCACAGCACAGTTGATTTCGTCGGCACGAACTTATCTCTCCTCACCGCACGTACCCACTGCGCTGCAAGCTTCTTTTCCTTCGGGAATTTGTGAAACACCACATCGTCTCGCCCGCCTGTGTTCGCGCAGCCGAATGCTGCACAGAACGAGGGCATGTTGGGTGCCCTTGGCTGTAGGCACTCACGCAGCACAGAAGGAAAGAACAGTTTACGAAAATCGCAAAACAAACGTGAGCGGCGGCGGCGGCGGCGGCAGATCTCTCGTTGCGTCGTTCAGTAAACAGACAGACAGAAAAACTTTATTCATAGCAAGTGAGTTTGGACTCCTCTGGGTCCCTGGACCACCGCACGGTCCCGCACTACGTCGAAACGTTCATGCTCCTTTTGCTCATGACGTCGGCAGCCCGAGCCACCGCAGTAACCTGCGATGTTGGGTCCGTCGACGAGAGCAGGACCTCCCAGTCCTCCCAGCTTGAGATGGCGGGCTGTCCCTGCGGGGGAGGATCGGCAGGGCAGCCAAAAAGGATGTGGGAGAGTGTGGCGTGAGGGTCTCCGCATAGGGAGCATGTAGGGGAGATGCCACAGTAGTGGGATAGCAGCTGAGGGGATGGGAGAGAGCGGGTCTGGAGGCGTCTCCAGAGGATCTGTTGGGAGTGCGTCAGGGAGGGGTGGGGAGGAGGGTAAGTCCGACGGTCCAAACGGGGTATTTGCGTGAGCTCCGCAAAGCTGTGTACCCGCTCCCTCGAGAAACCCGGATCGAGGCTGTCCTGAGCCCGGCAAATTAAACCTCGGGCCAATTTATCGGCAGCCTCGTTTCCGGGGTTCCCAGAGTGAGCCGGCACCCACCGGAGCTCGACCCTGCGTGGTAAATTCTGGGTGGGGATGTTCAACAAATTCCAGGCAGGGCTGTGAATTCTGCCTCTGGCAAAGTTGGACAAAGCAGTCTTTGAATCGCTAAAGATGTATTCAGCATCCGAAAGGGCAAGGGCTAAGGCGATGGCGGTCTCCTCTGCTTCCTCAGGTGTAGAGCCCGAGGGAAGATGGTGAGTTAGGGGGCGGGGTAAGGTTGGGTTGTAAGCAACTGCTACAGCTTCATGCGTTGTACATGCGGCGTCCACCCAGATGGCTTTCTCGACCTGTCCGTAATACTTGTGGAGGGCATTTGCGCGAGCTACGCGGCGAGAGATGTGATATTGGGGATGGACGTTTCGAGGAAGGGGTTTCACTACAAGGGGTGTATGAATGTGTCGAGGAATGGCCATAAGGGTTGACTGATTAGCGGGTATGTTGATGCGAAGGGAGGCGAGGATATGGCGGCCAGTGGCGCTCGCGGCAAGTCTTAAATACTGCGTCTGAAGGTGCGCCTCAACTAGTTCAGGAAGCGTGTTATGCATGCCTAGTGCAAGGAGTTTGGCTGTGCTAGTGCTGCGAGGCAGGTTGAGGGCTGCCTTAGTTGCAAGGCGGATCATGGCGTTCACGCGCTCGGTTTCCGTGCAGTTCAGCTTGAGGTATGGAGTGGCGTACAGAATGCGGCTAAGCGTAAAAGCATGTACAACTTTCATGTTGTCTGCTTCGTCTAAACCCTTGTGCAGGGAAGATACGCGGCGTAGAAGCTGCAACACTGATTGCGTGGAGGCCTTCAGTGTTTTAAGGGTATGGTCATTGCGTCCGGAATCCTGCAGGTAGAGGCCAAGGATGCGCAGGGTGGGAGTGATGGGGATAGGGGATCCTTGTAAAGTGATTTGGATGGGTGAGTTAGCGGCAGATTTTGGTCTAATTAGGAGGAGCGTGGACTTAGAGGGGGAACAGTCGAGTCCGATAGATGATACGTGAGCGGAGATCGTGTCGACTGCTAATTGTAGAGATTCCTCAATTTCCCCGTCTGAGCCATGAGTGGTCCATGCGGTAATATCATCAGCGTACAGAGTATGTTTTAGGTGTGGGATGAGATTGAGCTTCTGGGCTAAGGGGATGAGAGCAATGTTAAATAAAAGGGGGGAGAGGACCGCGCCTTGCGGGGTTCCAAATTCACCGAGTGTATAAGAGGGTGTGCTGAGCTGATCAATGTGCAAGGAGGCAGTGCGGCCAGAGAGGAAGGCGCGAACGTAGTTGTAGGTCTTAGGGCCTACCTGTAGTTCCTGCAGTTCCCGTAAGATGGCAGCGTGTCGAATTCTGTCAAATGCCTTAATGAGGTCAACCGCCAGGATGGCTTTAGTAAGATGGGGGATGGTATCATCAAGCACATCGTGCGTAATTTGAAGTAGGGCATCCTGCGCAGATAGATGCGCACGAAAGCCGACCATACTGTGGGGGAAAAGGTGATTTTCTTCCATGTACGTTGTCAGTCGGGCAAGTATTATGTGCTCAAAGGTCTTGCCGAGGCAAGATGTAAGAGAAATGGGGCGGATGTTCTCGAGGGTGATGGGCTTGTGAGGTTTTGGGATAAATATAATTTTTCCATGCTTCCAGGAGGCAGGGAGGGTACCTGCCTCCCAGCACTCGTTAAAGTAGGTAACGAGGTGAGATATGGAGACATCATCAAGATTTCGGATGGCAGCATTCGTAATTTGATCTTCCCCGGGTGTGGTATTGCGCAATTTCAATAGGGCTGCGCGAAATTCAGATTCTGTTATAGGAGCGTCAAGCTGTGGTTGGGGTGAGCCCGTGTACTCGGGATGTTTGCAAGGAAGACCTGGGGTGGTATAGGTGCATTTCACCTGCGCGAGGAAGGCGTCGGTGTCCTGCCGATGATTATGAGTGAGGCGGCGAATGCTAAGACGCGTCTGAGTTTTAGATTGCGTGGGATCGAGCATATGGCGCAACAGGTGCCAAGCACGAGTTGTGGAGAGATTGCCTCGGAGGCCGTCACAAACCTGAGCCCAGTTAGCTTTGCAAAGAGTGGCACTATGTTGTTCTATTTGGGATTGAAGCTGGGTGAGTTTGAGTTTTAGTTTCCTGTTGTGCTTTTGAGTTCTCCACCTTCGCATTATGTTCTCTTGAGCTTCAAGAAGGTGGGCGAGCTTACTGTCGATAACGGGGGTGTCGGGGGTAGTATCGAGCGTTTGGGTATGTTGGCGAATGTCTTTCTGTAACTGAGTAGTCCAGGTGTCTAGGTCGAAGGGGCCCTGTGCTGGCTGCGCTTGCCTAAATTTACGGAGCTGATCCCAATTAGTGTGCCTGGCGGTAAACTTGCGCTGAGGTCGGCGATAGTTCACCGCTATGCGAATCAGGTGGTGGTCGCTGCCTAGTGTGGCTTGCGTTCTTTCCCACTGTAGGTGAGCCAAGTTTCTACCAAGCGTGAGGTCTGGGCTAGTATCGGCAGTAACACTGTTACCAACCCGCGTAGGTAGGCTAAAATCATTAAAGATGGTCAGGTGAAGTAATAGCGTATTATTGTATAAAACTGTGCCTCTGTGGTTGGTGCGTCGATAGCCCCAGTCCACGTGAGCGCAGTTAAAGTCACCGGCAACCAGTAGGGGGTTTGATCCGGCCATTTGGGTTACGGATTTGAGGAGTGGAGCAAGTAGGTGAATCGGCTGTCGTGGGAGAAGATAGCAGTTAAGCATGAACAGGGGACATTGTGCAGGGGTGTGGGGTAAAATTTCGATGAAGGTGTGAGCAATAGGAGAGGTAACGTCGTGCTCCGCGTAATGCAAGGTGTTACAGACGTATGTAACCACCCGAGGAAGATCAGTGGAGTCAGAGGGGATAACAGCGTATCCTGGCAGTTGCCTGCAAACATTGGCATCCTGGATAGCGATAATGTCTGGTGGGGACAAAGAATTGGCGATAATCTGCTGCAGAGGGTCGCGCTTTCGCCGAAAGCCCCTGCAATTCCATTGAATAATTTGTAAGGAATTATGGTGCCTCGGAGGAGCCATGTTGAAGGGTGGCGGGGCGAAGGAGGAGTGCAGAAGGCGGGACTGCGGGAGGAGAGGCCGCTGACAGTCCAGATATAAGGTTAGCTAAACGCTCCTCAACCTTGGCCATGATGCTAGATATGACCCTATCTATTATACCGGTAATGGTTGCTTCAATCATAGTCTGGCACTGTGCAGTGACCTGCGCAGTAATGCGCTCTGTTAACTTGGATTCTAGGTTTTGGGCGAGGTCCTGAAATTTGGCTTCCAGGTCTATAGGTTGGACTGGGCTCTCATCAGGCCTCCTCTTTTTCTGAGGAGGTTGGTCGGACGGGTTGGATGAGGAAGATGGGGATGGTGGAGTGGGGGGTAGAGCAGGGGTGGAGGTAGAGAGGGCTGCCTTGAGCTGCCTTACCTCATCCCGCAGAGCCTTCACGTCCGAGTCCTGGGAAGTCATGATGTTCGTCTTGGCAACCTTGGAAGCCCATGTAGAGGTAGACGGGAGGGTCGTGCTAAGCGGGGGAAAGTCCTTCTTGGTAGGGAACTTTGACTTCTGGGGCGGTGGGATAAGTCGTTTGGTGGCGGTATTTCTTGCCTTGCACGAGCCGGTGCCCGTGAGGTGCTGCCCCCCACAGAGAATGCAGATCGGGATGCAGGAGGGAACATCTTGCAGCTCATGCTTGTCCCCGCACCGCGGGCAGAGACCACTCTTGGCGTGGGGGCACACGTCGTGTCTGTGGCCCGGTCGACGACAGTTTGTGCACGCGTCTGGACTTCCCTTGTACGCCGTGCATCTATGCACTACACTCATGTAGCGTATGGTGTGAGGGACTGGGCCATGCGCAAATGTAATCAATATGGAAAGGGTCCTACCCATTCTGCGCGCTGCGATGATATCAGCTTCCGGGTTGCGAGTCTGGAGGTCTTGTAGCATCTCTTCCGGTGTTTCCGCCCAGTAGGCTTGCGAGATGACTCCGCGCGCAGCAGCGGGCGGCGGTGCGATGTAGGCGGCGACGGGGTAACTGGTTTCTTGAAGGATCACTTCCTTGATTTGGACGAGGTGAAGGGCCGTTGACTCGTGAGGTGTAGCGACCGTGAAGGTGTTATTCGTCGGGTGAATCCGGAGGTGAAACTCTCCTAGGTCCCGGTCAGCGGCGGTGACTCGCAGAGCTTTCATGAGTGGCTGCGCCATGGCTCCGTTCAAAGCGAGGCCTCCTCTTGGTCGGAAGACTACCCTTATAGTGCCGGGAGGGAGTGACGCAAGTTGCTTACTTCGCAATGCGATTGCGTGCGTCACGCGCAGCTGTTGTTGTTGAGCACGGTATGTCGGCTTGAAGGTCGCAGGGGCAGTGTCGGCCGGAGCACCGACGGCGGGCGCGGCAGGCTTATCTCGAACAAGGGCTGCATGAGGAGGCACAACCAGCGTTTCCGGGCTTGGTTTGCCTCCCTTGTACGCGCGGAGTATCGTGGTCCACTCACTGGGTCTGAACGTTGTCGGGTCGAGGTCTTCGCCCTGCGATTGCACCTCCATGGCTGTTGGGGGTGGGTGCGCTACCAGTGATTGGCCTAGCCTCTAGCGAGGCAAGACCCAGTGCGGCGGCTGGCCAGGAGCAGACTTTTCGACATCGATACGGTCCAAAAAAGTTCGGATGTAGGTTTAGCGGTCGGCAGCGGCGCAAACAGAGGGGATTCGTGCGTATTCCGTGGCGACTGGCACACACAGCGCACGGCACCTCGGGAGGCCCGGGCAGGGGGCGATGGCCAAAGCTCACGTCGGATCGGTTCGGAGTGCGCGCCGACGGCACGTACGTTCTCTTTGGGCAGATTTCGGGGTCCGGAGAGCGCCGACGGCACGTCCGCTCACTTCGGGTGGCTGTGGTCCCGGTGATTTAGAAAGCGATTTCCGCCCGTTATATTAACAAAACGAAAAAAAAAAAATTTCAGAACCGTAAATTATTAGGTCTGTTCTTCCCAATCCCAGCAATTCATAGAAATTGAAAACCGTTTCAGCTTCCCTTTAACCCTGCTTTCTCTGGGGAGTGCCCACTGTGTGGTTACGCGTTCTCGGACGTTTTCCACATGGTGTGGGCTTGCCCCTCTAACCCGGCTTACCCTTCCCCTGCCCCCCACCCACCCGAGAGAGCTGGAAGGCTGCCCTGCTCGGTTGCTCTACCTTAGAGAGCCAAAGAGCTCTCGTGGCTAGAGCCCGATCCGCCGCGGAGGCCACAGGAGTCCCGGACTAGGGACCTTCCCTGGATTTTGTAAGGGGCCGGCCCTTAAGGTCGTCCCCAAATGTCTCTGTAAATAAGTGAAATAAATGTTTACCACCACCACCACCACCCTCGATCCCTGATTGCCAAGATCGCGGAATTTGACACAATAGCACTGGTCTTCAATTCGGCTTTCCCCAAGCCACTTTTCTAAGTGATTCTGCAAGTGTATATTACACTTAATTCCCACTTGAATATACTGCCGCCATGGCAACTGTGATTTCCCCGTCGAGGGAAGAGAAGCTTCGCTTAAGCGCTCCGGCCCTCATTTTGTTACCTGCTTGGTCCGTAATTTAGATACGCTGTTGGCATCTGCCATCTGCCATCCGTGGTCCGCGCCCACACGTACAGTGTAAATGATTACGCTCGCGAGACGCAAGGATAATGATCGCGATTTACATGGCACGAGAAGTATTCTTCTTTGCTTTTTTTACGTAACTGAAGCCGTCGCTGCTCATGGCTTGTCAGCTTAAGCTTCCGAGAGCTCGCGAAATTGACTAAGCATTGCGGCAGGTTGAGGCGTGACCGTGCAGGCGAATGAGTGTATTACATGCATGCAGGTCCTTTTGCAAATTGAGTGCGGCCACTTATGCAATCTACGCCAGTCGAAGCCGCATGCCGCTGAGGGGAAGGCTAAAATCTCGTTCATCCTCGATTCGGTCGCTCCGGTGGAGAGCACGCTCGGCCATCTGGCTTGCTGCCAAATGCGTAGTTTCCTACAATTACTAGAGGGAACTCTGGCGCTGCGATCTCTCAGCCACCATGGGAACGATGGGTAGTGCATATATTTGTCTGATTTTCGGGCGTGGGGCTTCAGACGTTCCTACGTGGCTTCGTTTATTACGCTTTATCTGGGCTTAAGTTTGCATGAACTTCAAAGCAATTTATACTTGTTTTTTTTAATGCTGGAGTTATAAGATCGACTCTGCAAGCACGCATAATCGCTGCTAATGGAAGTGGTTCCACTTCTCCGTGCGTCCGTGGTGTATTGGTTGCAGCCTTGGGCTTCTGTGCTAACGGTCTTGTGTTCGAATCCTACCGTCGGACAATTTTGACAGTGTTTATTTAATTTTTGATAGCCCAGTGCGCTCTTAAAAATGATCACCTTTCAAAGTCGCAAAGCCATTTAAAGCCAGAAGGCCGAAGTTTAGGCAAATCCATGTGCTATACCCATCATTCTCATGCTGGAACTAGCGCCGCAATTCCCTCTAGTAACTGTATGAAGCTCTATAGGCCAAATGTGAACGCTTTGCAACCTATCGCGCATTTCAGTTAGGCTAGGAAAAAGAGATACCCTCGGAGACGCTGCAGGCAGAAATGAAAAGTTGATGCTTTTTGACGCCTCATTACTTATGCATGGTGCCGAATATCAGGAAATGCATTAGAGGCGCTGATTATCAAATAGATTAACCCTGACGCGTTGATGGCTTTTTCTTCCTCTTTAATATGCGCCTGTTGTCACACCGCATACTGATGTAACCAAATGAAAGGACGCAGGCCTGGTACTCTACCAGGAACTTAGAAAATTGGTTCGTAGTTTGATGACGCTCCTAATTAGCTGCTTCAGAGTACATGTTGCAACTGTGCTCGAAGCATGTCTATTCAACACAGTATCTTCAGACAGCATAATTCTCGCATATTATTGTTCCCAAACTGCTGAGGACTGGTTTAGGCCAGTTCAAGCCGCACAAATTTTAAGACTGATATACAGTTGTTTCACGTAACTTGAACCAAGAATTTAGAAAGTTAGGTTAACCGCGCAGCTGGATGAAACCACCGACATATGGTTTGCCGTCATGTGGCGCACCTCAAAATACTCTTTTAATATTCTGCTTAATTAGTTGAATAACTGAGATCAATTATTCAAAAGTTTAATATTCACTTTAGGGTCAAGCTTGTGCGTTTCGTTACGTTGTAGAGGACTTCAGAAACGACCGATACCTTTTTTTTTTTTTTTGTGACGTGTTGGGTTGTGATGTTTTTCGGCATTTAGAGAAAGGTCCACGCGACTGCGCTCGTGCGCTATCGTATCTTGCAGCCCTCTCAGCTGTTCTTCCGGCATATCGCTTATCAGGGACGACGGCGCTTCCTTTCCGTGTGCCACCGTCAAAGATGCTGCCGCGCTGTGAAGCCGATGCCTAGAGCCGCCGCCGCTCACTTCGCCACGATCCGCGCGCACGGTTCTTTCGCTCGAAGCATGATTGAGAGTGCTGCAATACGATAGCGCATGAGCGCAGTCACGTGGCTTTATTTCGTATTTCGCGGGCTTTCCTTATACGTCAAAAAAAAAAAAAAAAAATCACCACGCAGCATGTACGTTTCCACACACACACACACACACACACACACACAAACTGGATCGCTCGTTTCTGAATCCCCTCTACAACGCAACGAAACGCACGTGGCCCATAAATAAATATTAAAGATTTTGCATAATTGATCTTAGTTCAATATTCGTGCCTAACCACACTACACAATCGCACTGGTGTCATAGTGGCTGAAATGACTACCATATCTGCTTTAATCAGCGAACTCGCGCAACACATTCCGACATTAACTTGTAGCGTTGTTATCGCTCTGCCCAAAATACGTCGTAAGTATATATACGTGCGGTAAACCTGCTCCTTGGCCTTCCTATCGTCGAATGCCGTAAAACGCATGAATGGCGGCGAATTCCAATTTTTCTTATGTGCGTTTGGGGCGGCTTTGTGAATCCCAGCCCATATTGTCTGACGCCGGACGGCTGGCTGTATAGATTCCGCAGCGCTGCTAGTTGCTGGTTTGGTTTTGCTTTACTTTTTCTCTTTCTTAATTTTTTTAATCGTAGGCAGAATGTGAGGAAGCCACGCTCAGAGCCTCTTTCGAAAGAACGCGCGTGATCGAAGAACATACACCTTTCTTATTCTGTCGCCACGCGCGTCGACGGGATTGTCTACTTCAGGAAGAATTAAGAGACCTATATTTCCTCAAAAATGTTCTTTGATGAAATTTATTCATTCATTCTATTTCGACAGATCAACCACTCTATCGATTATTTGTTTGCTTGCTCCGTAAATCTTCTTTACAGTAGAAAGAACGCGAAGAACAGAAAGGTGGTGCTGCTGAACTCCTCGCCCCCCCCCCCCCCCTTATTATTTTTTTTTTTTTTCGCCAGCTCCTGCGATCGCTATCGCCATTATGAACGAAATTGGTTCTCGAAAGCATTTTCTCCTAGTTTGAGGGAAATCTCGCGAGGAGACGTGATCGAGGCCGAAGTATCGGCTTCCGCGTTTCCGGCAACAGAGTAAATTGCCTTGCTCGATCGGGCTCAATCAGTAAAGAAATGAAACGCGCCTTTTCTGTAGCGCAGACTAACGCAAGGTCGCGCGGTTTCCATCCGGGCCGACAATTGGCGTATGGCATAGCGCGATGTCGCGGGATCAAATCCAGGCCGCGGCGGCCGCATTGGATGGGGGAGAAATGCAAAAACGGCCTGTGTACCGTGCATTGAGCTCACGTTAAAGAACCTCAGATGGTTGAAACTAATCCGAGGTCCCCCACTACAGTGTGCCTCATAATCAAATTGTAGTTCTGGCACGTAAAACCCCAGAAGTAATAATTATTATTATTTGTGCACTCGCCATTCAGCTATACTGCAGTTTCGTGGAGTGTACAGAGTCACGCAGCTGCGCAGGGATGAATCGAGCGCATGGCGAGGGTTAAACCAACGGAACTTGTTATAACCGTCATATCCGTAACTATCTTCGTTCTAGAACGAAAAAAAAAAAAAAATGGGCCGACGATTACGCTTCTTGGTAATACGATCTTTGAGCGCAGCTGCTGCCTCATTTCAACAACAGGCAATCGCATATAGAACACGCAGTACCGAACGGAGGCGGTTCTGCGTTTCGGATTGGGCAGCACACACCGCGATCCGCCGCTGTCGAGCCGGCACTCCGGCGACGCACCATCTCGCCGCTTTATAGTGGGTCACCGCCTCGGAACAGGGGTAATTAGTAGAGGTCACACACTCATTCACTTACAGACAGGCCTCAATGTGGCCGCACAAGCTTGGGTTGGGAAGTAGAAGTAAGGGGACGAAACGCTATAACTGTCTTTCGAGTCATCTCAACGGCACTGCGCCAGGTAAGGGGACGTATTGGGCAAGAGTGGAGGCGTGAGAAGGACAGCCAGGCGCAAGCAGAGCCAGAGGCGACAAATGCCACTGAGCAACGCGCCCCGCAAACGGGGAAGCGAGAGACACGGCTGAGAGCCGTACAATCAAGCGACGCGGAGACGGAGGAGCGGAGAGTCGTGGATCATGCGCAAGGCAGCAAGGAACAGCCGCCGCCGGCAGTGCCGCGACAGCGGGAGAAGGGACGGCGAGGGCGGAGTGGACGGTAGCGGCGAGAGTCACCGCAACGGCGCTGCGTGGAGGAAGGGAGTAGAGTTACTGTATATGCTACCTTTGACTCTAGAAGAGGGCGAGGGAATAGGCGGGAGCACGAGATCCGGTTTTGGAGAACAAGGGGCATAGAGTTTCCTACAATTATTGTATGAAACTCTACGACAAGGGGAGAGCAAGACTCGCGCCGCGCGCGAGAGATGACAGCAGGAGAGCGCGCAGCTAGAGCGCGAAGATGATGGATGACCTTGGTTACGACGAGGCACGACGGCGAAGCGAAACGCAGGAACGGGCGCCAAAGAGCTGCGCTTTAAAAAAAATCACTTGGCGCATGTCTACACAGCTCATCCGCTAACCTTTTCAAAACAGTTTTTGCAAAACTTAAGCCATTCCGTGTAAGCATTACTAGGTCAACATTACATATGTTTTTGTCGCATAGTGAGGCTCCTCCGCGTGGTTGTTCTGTCAGTGGCGATAATGAATACAAGAGGGAACGAACATCCTTCAAATCATTGCAGCTTGAAATGCTCGCCACGCGGCGTTGACGAGCTTCATGGCGGTGTCTTTCCGGCTTTATCATTGGTTGACCTTCGCCGCGTGGTGCGACAATAAAACTGGTGGAGGAAAATTGCATGACGTGTTCCAAGTATACAGCTCCTGCAGATGTAAATATGTAATGCGTTTCACTAGAGTGTACGCCGTCAAAGATCCGTTCAAATTAGGCCCGTCAGCTGCAAGGAAAACCTTGTGAAAATGAGAGCGGCCTCGTTGGACGTTATAATAAACAAATTTTAGAGCATATCGTTTCGTGGAATCCTGTCTGGTAAACGTGTTGCAATCGGATGTTCGCTGTGAGCTGAAAGGAGTGCGCCTCGTTACCGGCGCACCTACAACCAACCAGAACGTGTCTCGATATATTCGCAGAAACGAAAATATCGCTGTTTGTAGTGATAGATTCGAACATGCTGTTCGCTGTTTAAGTAAAAAAAATTAATTTTTAAATTGTCATGGAATGTCGCGAGGAAAGGTACATGTCGCGACGCTTTGCGGTGGACTGCATGGCGTACGTACTAGGGTTGGACTATTACCACCTGACTACAGATTACTGTACCTAAGTGGGCTGTTATTAAATGCACATTAGGTACTATATAAAATAGAATTATTGACTCTTTATATTCGTTTGCGATTTATTCTATGTGTATTACGATCGAAAGAATGTTCACGCTTGCAAGCCGAGGCGCGGCCCACGCTGCAACGAGTGGCACGGCAAAACCTTGTCGTCACTCATTGCTTGGTAGCGTGCATTAATCTATTCACTTTCGCACGCTAGTTTGTGTGGACGTAAGTTCTGATCGCGCACTGGTGCTGAAATTCCTTGCCCCAGCTCGCTCAGGTTTTCAAGAGATGTCATGTTTCCGAACGGCAACACGTTGAACTGCACATCACGTGTAAAAGTACAGTTCACTGCTGGAAGGAAATAAACGAGGAGGAACCATTACGTCAACGCAACAGGCACTCTATAGCAACATAGTTTTCTAAAAATAAAAAAATGTAAACAATATTGGGGACCATATTAAAGGGAAGCTGAAACGGTTTTCAATTTCCATGAATTGCTGGGATTGGAAAGAACAGACCTAATAATTTACGGTTCCATAATTTTTTTTCTTCGTTTTATTAATATAAGGGGCGGAAATCGCTTTCTAAATCAGCCCCGCGGACACGCCCCCATCGCTTCCCGGAGCGCCGGGTGAGGTGGTTGCCAGAGGAGAGAACCGGCGAGAGTGACGTCACTGGCGGGGACCGAGCTGCCGGACCGGCGTGCTGGCATGTGCTGGCATGCCTCTTTCCGTCTTGCGCTTTACTGAACGACGCTATGAGAGATCTGCCGCCGCCGCCGCTCACGTTTGTTTTCTTTTGCGATTTTCGTAAACTGTTCTTTCCTTCTGTGCTGCGTGAGTGCCTACAGCCAAGGGCGCCCAACATGCCCTCGTTCTGTGCAGCATTCGGCTGCGCGAACACAGGCGGGCGAGACGATGTGGTGTTTCACAGGTTCCCGAAGGACAAGAAGCTTGCAGCGCAGTGGGTCCGTGCGGTGAGGAGAGATAAGTTCGTGCCGATGAAATCAACTGTGCTGTGCTCTTCATCTTCCATCAATACGCAACACATGCAGGTGCACCTAGTTTAATGAAAGCCTGATTAGGCCCACATTGATGCACTCGAGAAATGCGAACATTCGCAGCCATTAACGTCTGGTAACACAGTTTTTAGCGTAGCCGGATAGCCTTACGGCAACTGCGGAAACGCGTTGTTGCTAGCGTTGCTATACTCCGTTTCATACATCAGGTGCAACGCTGTGGAGGCTTGAGATACTTCTTGCAGTGGCTGCGTTCGCACTTAGAAAAAGTTCGGTGTTGCTTGACCCGATTTTAGAGAAAATTTTCCATATATAAGCTCAGTTCTGAATGAAAAAAAAAAAGAAAGAATTTACCCATAGAAACAATCCGTGTACTTATACGGCTGCTAACATGTTCTTTTAAGTCAATTTCGTTTTCGGTATTTTTTAATTGCAGCCCGTCGCGGCAGCTTCACGTGCATGCTCGCGCGAGCGAACGCCGCTGGCACGCTGCGAAACATAGACGGAAACGCGCGCAGTAATAAATTTTGGTCACCGGACTTCGTGCGTAGCTTCCACAGCGTTGCACCTGAGGTATGAAATGGAGTATAGGCTTGCCTAGTGACATTCGACGTACGGTTGCAGTTATCGTGTTTACCACACGGCGGTGCTAAAACTGCCTAATATCTTTATGTCAACACTAGCATGGAGCACGCATACCGATTCTTGATCGAGCCACAATCGCAAAGTCGTCGAACCATAGTATGAATATTGCACATATAATACCTCTGGCCATCTCTGGATTTGTATGATAAGCAACTTCCGTGACTGTACCTCGCAGCACTGCATGTGCGCGCTTTGAAACGCGGCACTTATGTTCGCGATCGTGTATCAACACTCAAAAAACCACGGGACTACTTTAGACAAGCAGTGGCAAGGTGCTTGTCATCGCGGAATCGCACCCGTGTTCACAATCTAATGAGAAGTTAGTGCTTCGGCATTCTTCCAGCAGCAAGTTCCCAGTGACACATTAGCGCATTTTTCCTCTCGGCATTGGAACCTGCAGCTACACGAAAAAAAAAAAGAAACATAAGTACCAGCTAAGATTTCCAACGCGCGAGAAGGTGCACACATCGCTCTCGCTGTTGGCACACTCAACATCGTCGTTGCCGCCGTTGCCGCCATCGTTTCCCGTATCGGCTGTCGGTTCGAACATGTACGGCGAAAATACAAGCTGTCCGAGACAGCGAGAACGTTCCATAATACTTAATACGTTCCATAATACCATAATAACTCAGCTATGAAGCCAGAACAAAACAGCGTGCTACACTCTGAAACGGCGGCGCCGACCGGAGACTGCCGCGAAAGACGTCACAGCGGCCCCGACCAATCACGGGCAACAGCGGCGTTCGCGCGATGCCCAGAGGCGCTGGTGCGCGTTTTCTTGGAAAAACAGCCGCTTGCGTTTGTTTCCGCCCTTTTTGAACCAGATATTCGTGTTCAGGGGACTCAAAACTGTAGAATGCCGCAGAGAACTCACTTTTTTCGAAAAGTGTTTCAGCTTCCCTTTAAGCAGTCGAACTCTCCGTGAAGCCATTCCCTTCGCGCTTTTATTCTCGCCGTGACGGCCGTACGCATGACCTCTGAGAATCAATGTATCGGTAGGGAATGTTTGGTTCGCGGTTATTTTTTAAGCGATGCACTTGTTCGACTGCCCTGCCGTAGCTCTGCCTGCAGGGCGTGAGCCCTAAAACCTGCCGCGCGCTCTGACGTGATGCGCGTCACAAATCCAACGCACACACAACCTAATTAGATAAGAGCCAGATCACCCGACATGCCACCATACTAGAATCGTAGTGCCTTCTCACGCGCGTATTTTCCTGCCTCAAGAAATACAGAGTGTCTCAAATTTCCCTCTCTGATTTTGTCTTTCCGCTACTCAAAACATTGCGGTGCCCCAGCACTGCCTTGCATGCCTCGGTAAGCGCGCACTGTTGGTCGCCGGAAACGATGCTTTATGCTCTCTCAGGCCATCATAGGTACATCGGTCAGTTTGGCCGATGTGTATCTTCTAGCGGACTACAATAAATCACTTGTGTCAAACAAGACGCATGTTTGACAGTGCGGTTCATATCACACGAGCTTCTTCTTTGCTTCTGCTGGCCGGTGCACCTGCACAAGCTATAGCCAGCTTCCGAAGAGCTGAGAAGACCGCGCGTATACGTCAAATCTGCTCGCCATTTTCTTTGTGTTGTGCGACAGCCTATGTACATACGGTATCACTTCAAGTTTTCAGTTTCCCACAGTGACGGTGCTTTAACAAATACAAGAGTAACAAATACAAAAGGCGGACCAAGAGTTTAAAGGCGACACGCTTCTGTAGCTGCTCCGTATTAAAATTAAATTGTGTAGTTTTACGCGCCATACTAACGATAAGGTTATAGGCACCTACTCAGTATGACTTACGCAGTTTACTCTGCAAGCTTATGGCGAAAGAAAGAACAATAACAGCGGCATCACTATAGTTGAGGGTGCACGGAGGTAGTGCATCAAGTTCACACGTGAAGCAGGGCAAATGCGCCGAAAATATCGTTTACTTGTTTAGCATAAATTGTATACACAGTCGGGGTTCGCGATACACTGCAACGTTGTCTTCTATGCTGCACAGAGTTTCCTACAAAAATCCCTAGAGGAAACTCCAGCGCTGATATTGTTCAGCAACAATCGGAATGACGGTTATACTGTCGCGCTAAATATGGGCTACGACGCGGAAGCTCGTGGCCCAAGGGAGTTCGAGGCTGCGTGGCGGCTCCAATACACGAGAAATCGGTGAACTAGGCATCACTAATTAGAACGGCGTTTAGTTCACAATTTTTTTTTTTTTTTTTTCGTATGTGGGCGTCATCGTGCTTGTGGCTTCAGACGTTCTTTCCTCGAATGTCTGTTGAAATGCCATTGAATACCAGGCTTTATTTCTCTAAAAGTTGGGACGTTCTTTACTATGCCTTATCGTTGTAAATTTCTAAGCAATCATATATTTAGTTTTCTAAACTCAGCAAGACAACAAGAATTAAGCAAAATTAAGTTAAGGATTTTTTATTCCAGAATCACGATCTGACTATAAAGCAAGCGGTAGTGGAGTACTCCGGAAATTTGGACCACCTGGGTTTCCATAACGTGCTCCTAAATCTAAGTACACGGGTGTTTTCGCATTTCGCCCCCATCGAAACGCGGCCTGCGTGACCGGCATTCGATCCCGTGACCTCGTGCTTAGCAGCCCGACACCGTAGCCACTAAGCAACCACGGCGGATGACAACAAGCCTCTGCGCACATCAAGGTTGTTGCGAATTCTTGCGTCGAGAAGGTGACGTTTTCTTGAAAGTTCTCAATTTGCAAAGTCTCAAAGCCGGTTTGAATCCAGAAGGACAACCATTAGCGAAATCCGTCTAACCAACCCAATGCACCGATTTTGATGAGGTTAAAAGGTTAGTGTAATGATTGTCGGCAGCTATATTCGATTTATCGTATCGATCTTTTTTGCGAAAAAATTATTAAAATTGCAAGAATTAAAAAAATAGCAACCTCAAGTGTCGAGTTTAAAACTCGTTAATTTATAATAAATAACCATATCATAATTCTGTAAACTGAACCTGTTAATATACGTAGAGCGGACAAAGCTTATGCATCATGCACCACTGTAATATACCAGCGATATGCGAGTATATGAGTTTTGCAAGACATTCGTAAATATTGTAAAATGTTTGCATGTCTTGCAATACCTTTTTGAAAAATGTTCGAGTCGTATAAATCTAAATAGAATAGACAGCGCAGACCGTAGTCTATTCGCGCAACGGAATAGGTCGTAAGCGAAGGGAACGGCATGCAGTCGAGGGCGCGCGTGAGGGTTAGATCGAGTCGTGAGGCGCGGAAAATGGAAATCACGGGAAGGTTTCGGCTGACGGAGCCGAGTGAGGCCTTCGCCCGACGCCGTCCACTCAAAGTACAGTGCTACTAGTACGGCATGTAATCACGCGCGTGTGGTCGCTTCCATCCCGGCCTCCAGCGACTGGGGCGCCGCGTTTCTCGGGCACCGATTATGTAACTATCCATACCAGTCACCTGCTGAGCCAGTTGGTACAGTATAAGCATATTATTTTTTCTTACTATTATTATTGTATTAATCTGTCATTTGGAAGGAGAAGTGGTTTGAAGCGCGGCGAAAGCCGACAAAACTATATGTGAAGGTGTATCATTACCAAAGATTTACTTCAATGATAACATGACCAAAGTTAACCGTGATCTTTTCTGGAAAGCCAGAACGAAGGCAAAGGAGGAAGGTTATCGGTTTTGTGGGACGAAAGGAGGCAAGATCATCGCGAAAAAGAATGAAACAGCGTCTCTTGTTCGAGTCAGTAAACAAGCAGACCTGGAAAACATTGCTTAGCCAACATGCCTTTTCCTTTCAGCGAAATACTGGACTTCAGTGCATTTAAAACAGAATTTCGATGCAGTTCTGATAATGACTTCACCGTTGTGAGCGTTAATATTCGAAGTCTGCGTAAATACTGGGACGAATTTAAATTTCTGGCTGAATCAGCAGCTGGCTTTGTAGACATTTTTGTAATAACAGCAATCAATGTTTCCCAGGCTTGCCTTGATACGTTTACTTTGCAAGGCTTTTCCGCACATTTTGTTACACGAAGCGGGCGTCGCGGCGGAGGTATTGCTCTCTTTGCAAACGACAACTGTGAAGTTTCTTCTGCTGATGCATCTTTTGTTCATGCCGAATCTATGATGGTCAAAGTTTGTAAGAGGTCATTTTCTGTGCATATCTTATCGATTTATGGACCACCATCATGCAGCCTTTCATGGTTTCTTGTAGAGCTCGATGAAACTCTGCGTCAGTGGAGCTCAGTGGACCAATTCTGCTTGATCGGAGACTTGAATATCAACATATTATGCCCTGAAAAAGTGACCGTTTTTGATTATTTATCTGCGATGTCCGCTTATGGGCTGGAATGTACAATTAGAGCTCCTACTAGAGCGGAATTAGTTAATAATAGCCTAGTGCAACCTTGTTTAGATCACATCGCGGTCAGAGCTCCCAGCTGTTCATTTAGGTCATGTACTATTCTACAAAGCTTGACTGACCACTACTTTGTAGCGTGCCGTCTTGTATTACCGGACGCGTCTGGAGCGCCATCGGTCGAAACTGCATCTGGGCAGCACAAATGCCTTGTCCCTACTGTTAATCAATCCAAGCTTGATAAGCTTATCGTTTCGTTTGACTGGGCATCCTTAACCAAAGAAGATTCGTCGGGCAAAGTGTATGAAAGGTTCTATACGCAACCGAAAAAATTTGAATTACATTGCACACGGCTGATAGCTAAGCCAATAAGAAAGGGTCACTGCTGGATAAACACGGAAATTCTTGCTTCTACTTCTTATCGAGACAGCTTGTGAAAACGCTTTAGAAGAAATCCCAGAAACTAAGCACTGCGATTAGAATACAAGCTGGCAAGAAATAGAGTTGTTCTTCTTCTGCGTGGCGCCAAACGCTGTTACTTCTTTTATAAATTCCAATAATCTTCAAATAATGTAAGCAAAACTTGGCCTTTGGTAAATCATCTCAGGGGAGCGAGTTCCAGTAAACGGTCTGTTTTCGGTGCTTTTCAGAAACCTCCTGCAGAAGTGGCTGATGCTTTCAACAGGCACTCTGTTAAAGTGTCCCAAAGCGCTGTCTCTCCATTCACAAACACTCAGTCGTTAGGACAATCCGTATCTGTGTCAGCTTTTCTTCCGAGAATTTTGGGGGGTGATCGGGAAGAAATTATTTTCAGTTTCCGTCCTAACAAGCCCACTAGATATGATGGAATATCTTTACACATCATCAGGAGGAAATGCAATGCGCTGTCAGATATTATCCTGCATATACTGAATGCTTTCTTGTAAGGTGACGAAATTCCAGAATGCCTAAAAACTGCAGTTGTTTTACCACTACACAAATCAGGGAAGAAAGATAGTATTGAAAACTATCGGCCAATTTCTATATCGCTGGTTATTGCTCAGGTCTTAGAAGAATTTCTTGCCCACACTAAGTCTTCTTTACTTAACAAATTTTATATCCTGACTGATCGACAGTTTGGCTTTGTTTCAGGGCGTGGTACTGTGGCACTGCTTGAGGAATTTTCAGATGAACTGTTCTCGGCATTCGATCAGAATCTTTTGACGTGTGCGCTGTTTTTAGATGTAGCGAAAGCGTTTAACACCCTGAATCATCAAATCTTGTTAAGTAAAGTGTATTTTTGGGGATTTCGTGGGCCTTTTTACAACATTCTCGAAAATTACTTGAGCAACAGATTTCAGCCGGTCGCTACCGATGATAAAGTCGTTTTTAGTTCTAAGCTGTCACTGAAAGCTGGAGCTCCACGGGGGTCTATTTTATCGCCATTGTTGTTTAATATCTTCGTTAATGACTTTCCTTTGGCAATTTCCAAATGTTCCGTGTTCCAGTATGCTGACGACACTGTGTTACTGGCGAAACATCTTTCTTGCAAAATGTTCACTGAAATGTTGCAAAATGACGTGTACAAGGCAATGCCCTGATGCACTAATAATGGAATTGTTGTTAATGCCCAAAAAGCACAACTTGTTTGTTTTCGCTCTCCACTCAAGACTGCTGTAATTAACATGCCTCTCTACTTACGTGAGTCGTACTGTGTTTCTTGTAAATGTGCGCCTATTCCATACGTGGATTGTGTGAAATATCTCGGAATCTCTTTCGCTAGTAACTTATCGTGGCAACATCACTTATCACTTATTTTTTCTAAAGTGAGGTCAGTAGCTTGGCTGTTGTTTAATATCAAAAGTTTCGCACCCCTGTCTGTAAAGAAGATTATAGTACATGCACTGGGTTACAGTGTCTTGAGATACGGCATTACAGTCTACGGCTTCTGTTCGGATCGTTGGAGATGCAGGGTCGACAGAATTATAAAAAAAATATTCTTAAAAATGTTGCCTGCAATACCCCAATAGTAACAGCTGCAAATATCTTCTGTGAACTTGGTCTATCGAATTTTCACTCTTTGCTTATAGACACAGTTGTCGTTAAACATTTTTGGAATTGCCCTTTCAAACAAAAAAGTGCCGCCACAAGGGAACTTAGAAAACACGTCCGTTACGTAGTTCCTCGTTCAGCCACAAGGAATGGTGCGGCCAGACGCTGTGCATATGTGCCGGACATCTTTAACAAATTGCCTAACGAAATTTTTAACGCGACATCGAAAAGCACGCTGAAAGAATTATTAAAGCAGATATGTTGAAATTAACCTCCAGAACATTTTTGCATCACAATATTTCCTTCTTCAACCTCTTTTGTTAAGTAGATAAACCAAATGATATCTTGTTCTATTCAACATTTGTTTTATTTCTTTATTCTACATGTCTCATCAATTTATGCATTTTCTTTTCTTGCCATGTCTATCATATTCCTAGGCACGGTCCTACAAGCCAACTGAGGATTATACCGGCCTGTTTGTGTTGTTTTGCGTTTTTGTTGGCAATAAACGTTATTATTATTACTATTATTATTATTATTATTATTATTATTATTATTATTATTATTATTATTATTATTATTATTATTATTATTATTATTATTATTATTATTATGTTTCACGTGACAAGCCACTGTGATGGCTTAGGCGAACCCGATTTCTGTATTTATACTCGCTGATTTGATAATAAATTATTATTATTATTATTATTATTATTATTATTATTATTATTATTATTATTATTATTATTATTGATCGCCAGAAAAAGTTTCTTAGCATATATTTCGCCACTTTGGTAACACGGACATTGGACGTTGTTCTGGCACTGCTGGATTGTTGTCATTGCCCTTACTTCGCCCTACCCACTGCCCCAAACTCCGAAGGTGTATCATGTTTCGTACCCGGTGCAAGATCACCAGAGAACATACACCTTTCCAAGTCCCTGCCTGTCATCACCAACACTGAACCGTCCACAGAATACTGAGTCTTTATAACGCTTATTTTCATGGCCCTGATCTTTTTCATAACGCGCTGTCATCAATATTTTCCGAGCTTTGTCTTGTTGTGTGATAGTTTCACGCATTGTTCAACTGCCTTGCTCCTCCTTTTACAGCGAAACTGTTCGCCTCTCGGTGGCCGGCATTTTTCGTGTCCGTCTGTGAGCAAAAATTGTCATCATCAGATGGCTCGTACCCTCCTAAGCAAGCAAAGATGCTATGGCTCATCCCCCTCGTAGTGCAGAGGCTGCAAGCACTCAGCAAAGTGAAGCGAACATCCATCGTACATACATCCATCGTGATCACACATGCAACGTACTGAACAGCTAGCGTACGTCTCAATAAAGAAGAACCTCAAAACAAGCATCTATCATCATCAGCAATGGCTCATACACCCGTAAGCAAGAAAAAAATACAATGGCTTATACCCCCCGATAAGCAAGCAAAAAATGCATTGACTCTTACCCCCGTAAGGTAGATGCCACAAGAGCTCAGCAAGGTGAAGCGAACAGGGCATAAAGCACACACAACAGCATATGTTTCCATAATAAGGAACAACTTGAAAATAAGAATCCGAACCATCAATAAAGCATTGCATACCCCCCTCAGCAGTTGCGGTGGTTTTGCAATAGCTTCGCCGGACATCGACTTTCGTAGGGCCAGGATGGCGAGTCAGATTTTTTGTTGTAAGCGACTAAATCTCTGTAACTTAACTCAGGACGGTAATGTCTAGTACACAAGCTCATGTTTTTTCACATACCTTGCGCCTGGTCGTAGGTACACGCTTATTTTCGCAATTGTTCTAGTTATTCATTGTGTGTTTTCTTAAAGTTATATTCACCTGCAGTATTTTTGTTTTTGGTTGTTCCTGTATGCATGAGCCAGCACTCAAACCTTAGGGCTGTCCCTGGGCACGTTAAAAAGAATTAATTAATTAATTAATTGGTTGGTTAATTATGTGAGTGATTAGTCAATCGGTTGATTGATTGGTTGTATTCCGTGCTTTCTGTCTCGAATCTGGCAGCTTTGATGCCTTCAGGTAGCGTGTGTGGGTTTATTGAGTATATGGGAAACTTGGAGGACGCTTAAGCTACGCCTTTAAGAGTGGAATGCGATAACATTCAAGGATCCCTGACTGCTTCTCACGCTTCCCGACAACTGCAGCTGATGTAACTTTAATGGTTACCGGGAAATGCTGGCGGCGAACGCCATGCACGAAGGCGAGCTTTCTGGAAGAAACGCGGCTTCTTGCGTGGGCCGATCCCGGAGGTAGTGCACAGCCGCGCCAAGAAAATCGCATCATTTTCGGGTTTCCGTTATTGTTTCACACTTTGAACATTTCAGGCTGAGAAGGTTTAACATAAAAGGCATGCGCTGTAGGTGTTTTGTTTCATGACATTTGTTTGTGAACTGTCATTCTCAACATTCCGAGGAACAGTTTTGTCAAGAATGTAAGACAAGGTATGAGCAACTTTAGCGACAGAATGGTGTCGCAATATAACGCGCATATACCGCATGTCATATAGCAAGGCGTGGCGTATTCGTATAGCTAAATATATACGGGAATTTTAGCTCACGGGGATGCCGAAACCAGATTTTCTTCGACACGGGGCCCTTCACGCTGTCGCGTTATTAACCCATAAAAGTGGATGGAAGAAAGGCCCTGCGGTAGCTTGTTACGGCTTGACCGTACCAAGCTAACAAGCTACCGCGCTGTAACAGGGTGTCGTGTTTCAGGTTCGTTCAGATAGGAACAAACGAATATTTCTAACTCTAAATAATTAATCGAACACCTCCGATTCAATAACGGTTGGACTCCAGATTTTAGGTGCTCACTTGTTTTTACTGTCTACCCACTGACCCATCGGTAGCTTCGCACGCCTAATGGGCAGACGTGGGTTCATGGGTTCGTATCCCATCTGCGGCCGGTTGTTTTTTCATCCACGTTTATTCCTTTAAGTCAGTTAAGAACTGCAGATCATTTCCGCTTTACACACACACGTATATATATATATATATATATATATATATATATATATATATATATATGTAGCCATGTCGATTATAATGCGCCGCCACTGTAGCTAAATGGGCATACATGCCGGCTTAACGACCATACTGACACAAACGCTATAGCGCGTGATATATCCCACTAGTATCAATGGAACTGTTTCTCTATAACTTAGTAGACACTTGTTGATGTTCAACTGCGCATCCTGTCTGGTACTTATTAGAGACGGCAGGCATATGTGGTTTCGTCTCAGAATCAGGCATCCCGTAAACCGGTCCAAAGACGCAAGCGACGATCTTCAAGCGACTTGTAAACCAAGCCTTTAATAACGCGAAAGTGAGTCGCTTTAGCCGCGAACAAAACGGGTGTTCCCTTGTTCTGTGCACATTAGGGAACGCGCTTTCTCGCGCTCGCATCGACAGAGCCCCCAACCAGTCGCTGGTTGCGTCCAAGATTCACTTTCTGCGACCCTGACTTGAAGAGCGTGCATGCCTCGCGCGCTAGCGGTGGACATCACACGTAGGTTCAACGACCGGCTTTTTATCGTTCGCCTGAACTGGTTAGGAATGTTGTCGTCAGAGCCATGCGGAGCTAAATATAGTCGACCACACTCATTCTCGGCCGACATCTTCCTCCTCGGTACGTGTCCTACAGGCAGCTCCACTGCCCGCGCTTTTATTTCCCGCTTCGTTTTCTTTCGATTTGCGGCTCCCAGCGGATGTCTTTACGAAGGACGACTGGCGGCGAACCGATATCGTGTGGCCTCGACGCTCTATCTGTCGCCGTATCTCGAAACGAATCGAAATGTCCGCAAAACAAGTCGAGCGACTGAAAGGCCTCGACGCCCCCGTCCGCAAGCAAAAATTAATAATCTCGTTTTCTTCTTCTTTTGTTTTTATTAGAAGGAAGGCGAGAAGTGAAACGAAAAATTTATCTTAGCTTTATCCGAAACTCGTTCTACAGGCACTTGGTGCAGGGGCGGCGTGACGCTTTCAACTTCGCATCTTTACTGTTTACAGCCATACACCTGCAAACACCTTGCGCATCATTTGTCGCTGGCGTTCTTGTTTGCCTCAGTTCGAAGCATGAAGATACAAGTCACTTTTTTATTCGGGCTTTATATATATATATTATATATACTGTGGGGAACTGCTTTAGATTGGGAGGCTGTTTACCATGCATGACCCACAACACTGCGCAGTGCGTTCGCGTGAGTCAGGCAGCAGCTGAGAGGAAGAGAATTAGTATAAACAGAGACATGCAGGGATCAGCGTCTTTGGCTTCGCCTCTGATTCACGAGGATGAAGTCGCGCACCGTCGTGGTGGGTCATGCACGCGCTGCGGCGCAGAACAGAAACGGAGCCTCCACCTTCCCCCCCTTCTCTCCACGACCGCTGCGCTGGTGCCCGAGCGGGACAGATTTCTTCGCCGGCGGGAACCAGTTTCTCGGAGCAGACCTCTCCCGTTCCCTTCCTCCGTCTACCCATTTCGCTCGCGCATGCGGCTGCTTTCGCGATTATTCTACAGGCAGCATTTTGTATTTTGTGCCGTTATCTTGGCACGGGATCTTCTCGCTTTTTTTTTTTTTTTCGCCCGGGAAATCCCTGAAACGAGTTTGTTTTTGTTGCTGCGTTCCGCCTTCCTCCCTCCTCCCCACGGCTCGGCCCCCGCCCCACATACCCCTCCCCACAACTGGCGCGGCCGGGCACCGGGCGAGGCATATATATTGCGCCGTGCTCGCTGGACCCGAGACGCAGACGACGCGGCAGCGGCGGTGTTAGCAGACGGCGGCGTCGGCGGCGTGGAGCCGAGAAAGAGACGGATTTGTGCTGACCCGACGCCTCGCATGGGGGGCGCGTTCCTCCGCTCCTGTTTTCCAGGACCATTAGGGCGAAGAAGAAGAAAATGTCGCTTCCGGATGCCGCTATTTAAGATGCTCTACGGAAGCATGGCGATCATAACGTTCTTTCCCCCCATCCCATCAGCACAGCTATTTTGTCTGCTTTTTCCCCGCGCAGGGAACGTTTACCTCCTTTCTGTTTGGCTCCGCTGCTGTGATGTACCGGTCGTGTCCATGCTTTTTGTTATTGGCGTGCGTGCTCGCTCCGTGCCGTTGTTGCAGGGTCGTGAACTGGCGGAAAACCGCGCCTCTTCCTTTTGCGATTCCTGGAGAACAGCGAGACTTCCGTCCCATAACTTGACGCGCTCTGTCAGCCACATTCCGGCACGCAGTTCGCTGTGGCCGCAAAAGTGCTTGAGAAGAATTTCTTTTTAAGCTTAGACGGAGGCCGACAAAAACGAAAGTGATATGAAGTTGGTCGTCAGAGGGCGTCGTGTTTCAGGTGTGTTCGGATAGGAGTAAGCGAATATTTCTAACTTTGAATAATTAATCCAGCACCTCCGATTCAATTAGGATTGGACTCGCGATTTTAAGTGCTCTCTCTCTCTCTCTCTCTCTCTCTCTCTCTCTCTCTCTCTCTCTCTCTCTCTCTCTCTCTCTCTCTCTTTTTTTTTTTTTTCTTTTTTTTTTTTTTTACTGTCTACCCACTGGCCCTTAAGTATGCGGCGTTAAGCGGTGCTATATACCAAATATACTTCGCTATTTCGGCAATGGAAGTTTCGAGTGAAAGGATTCATGTGGAGTGAAAAGTTATACAGTTCGATTTGATTCTCAGCAACGTATATGCATTAATGCTTCGGTCTCTTTATTCATCCAAATTTATTCGATTGGTGAGGTTTTGCTTCCTTGTCGAAACTAAACAGCTTGAATCTTCGCTGTAGTGTACGTGATATGTGACTGGAGTTGGATCCTCATCTGAAAAAAAATTGGAAGACTCTTCGTATTAAGGATGGCCGAACTGGTTAACGTTCACCTGTGTGCACTGCTCGAGGCCGACTTGGCGCGGGAAGAACACGGGACTCCGTTGTAGCCTATGGTCTTAGCACCGTCATTTTCTGTTTCGCGTCATTTGTGAAGATTTATTCACATATTAGTTTCATGTGTGGCCAGTGTGATCCTTTACATGCAATCTAGTTGCGTGATGTTCTTTACGTTTGTTCCGTAGTTGTCATTGTAATCATTACAATCATACCAAATATAATGAACTTTCAGTTTTCGCTAATATGTGCGCGCAATTCTTATTTGACGAGGCGCTTGCAAGCATGATTACGTGCAATGAAGCGCGTAAACCATGCCCCCTTATTTCCATCCTTATTTGCACTTATTTTTAGGGCTGATCGGATAGCGAAGTTATCGAATAGGATACGACTATTTGAGAACGACGACCTTAGACTATCGAATATTCCAAATTTCAAAAATGAAAAAAAAGGGAGGGAATTGGAAAGTTAAATGGTGTCTGCTCGGCAACAAAAGTCTCGTTTACATTATTTAATACATGTGACACCGTTAGCAATTTGATGTTAGGTAATTTTAGAAGCTTGAAAATGCGAAGCAAACGCGGGTATGATCATATCTGGTGCACGATGACAGTAACAGTAATAAACGAAAAGCACAGTACATCCCATATGTGTGCGGTAGAGTGTGTAGTGCTCGCTGAAGGAGTTGAGCGCATTAGTATACGGCTCCTTGTATCGCTTTGAAGAAAACTAACCGCGGTGAGACATTCGCCAAATAATAAATTACTCGGTTTAAATAGAGAAAGCTAATAGGCAGGCTGCCTAAGACTAGACACGCTTAATCAACGATTGGTCATTAATGTGCATAAGGGACCTCCTCCGTGTGCATATTCAGGAATTGAATCTGGAGAGGGCGTCTGCATAACAATCGCGGTTCTCCTGCACCAATATAATCTAGACGAGCCTTCGTCTGCACCAGACTTCCTCCTTTTATATAGATTGCGAGAACTATTGTGGTACCTTATAGTATTGGAACTAAGCGAATATTCGACCACTTCGAATATCGAATTCTCGAACCGAATACGAATCGAATAGCGGAGACCATTCGGTTCGTATTTTGAATTCCGAATACTCGCACACCCTTGCTGTTGTTTTTCTACAACCTGGTCAAAAAAAAAAAAAGGAAAGTCAAGAGGGCAGGGGAGTGATGTGTTTGATTTGGTTTATACTCTGCCAGGCAACCCGAAAGTTGGTGACAACCTCAGAATGGAGTGGCAACTACACCTCTGTCCAAATCAAACAGAAGTTCTTTTAGATAATCCGGCCAATTAGGTTCGCTCGATTCCGTCACCTCACGGTGGGGACTAACTTCTTTGAATATCTAGTTCTCCTGGGAACTACGTTTTGGAGTGCGGAAGTAGAGAAGCCAGCTAGATGCTCTATGGTTCTGCGGGTATAGCGCTTGTAGTGAACTCTTAGGTTGTCGCCAACGAGTAAGCTCTAAATGTAGAAGCCTTTCCGAGGATGCCTTCCCCCCCCCCTCCTCCATCCATCCGTAAAGTGTCGCAGGGGAGCAGGAAATGAATGCCGTGACGCCATTGGTTACGAGCCTGGCTCGCGTCATCTGTCCCACGCACAGGCGAAGGAGGAAGCCTAGAGGCTTCCTGCTTTCACAGCATTTCAGTTTATTTCAGCACTACGACAAGAGTGGAACTTTTTTCTAATTAATTTTCCTCCCTTCTATTTACTACTTCTTTCTCTTTTTCTCCTTTAAAACGGCGTAATGAGTTGTTCTGATTAATTCCACACACGTTAGTATACATGCAGAGGAGGGCCGGTACCTTATTTACATCAACTCTTTGCGAACACTGGTGGTAAGCATAGTACTCAGCTACTGAAAAAAAAGAACAATAGTACGAAAAGCACGTCGTTTGACGTCGGTTCTCAATGTAATCGAAGTAATTCCTTCGTACTTGCGTGTTACATACTAATTATATTGTAGTCATTGTATCAAAAATTGAACATATTCAATGTATAAAGCGAACAATAAACCTTCCACTTGTACGATTCTTGTAGGCAACGGTGCATGAATTCAGCAAGCGCGTTCACGACTCTACCCAGGTGCCCGGCATTCGCAGATATGTTGCTACACTTACTGTGACATCACGTGAAGACTTCAAGAAAAACAAAGTGACTTCTGCGAAAGTTTTCGCCATACATTAGCTCGTATTATGGGATTTAATTATTTATTACCGTGAACCCAAAGGAAAGGGTATGAGGTGACAATTTCTGAGCATCGTACAGCTTCTTCCACGCTATACTGTACGCACAATGTTTTTTGCTATTACTGGATTCGTCTTGAACGGTGTAACGTTCTTTTTCGTCAAATGCCGCCGTCTTGAATGCACTGCACTCATTTTTTTTTCTACGAGCGTTTCTATCAATGTGGGGTGTAGTGGCGCGCCCGCTTTAACGCATGTGTGAAAACCTTAGCGCATGCGCGTATGTGCGCCCGCTGGTTGAAAAATGGGCGTAACAGTAACACAGTGTATCTTTATCATCGTGGGCAGACGCTTTTGCTTCTTGTTACTTTGGTCGCCTCAATATGTCCGCATAGTCTGCCACCACAAAGCACAGCGCGTAATGGTGGTCTCCTACATCTGCCACCAGAATCTGCTACCACATCTGCCCAGCACAGTACCACACCACATATAGTTTGCCGGTCCCGACCAGGCAATCGTCCTTAGTAACGTACAGCTGCTGTAAATGCATCAGAAATGCGTCATGCATATGGAGCAAGGGAATCGAGGGTCGACCTTATCGCCGGCGTCCTCGTTGTGTGCCACGGGTATACATATTACATACCGCATTCACACGGCCGTAGCTCGACGCAAACGTTCGTCATTGCTCTGAAGTTATAGCGACTGTTAACCGCGAAAGGTAACTCGTGGGGTTGACGCGTTGGACAGAGATGTCTTCAGTGAGGTTATCCACCTTGTGGTTTGGCCAGATATTGCTTGGATACGGTGTGTTATTCGCTGCTCCTCGAGGTCCGCGAGCCCGACGGTGATACTGCGAAACAATGCTTTATTTTATAATACTGACTCTCATCAAGACATCTCAGCGGATTTACCGCCTCACGTATGCAGACTTCGCCTGCAAATTGCTGACGCAGTAGGTTTTTCTTCAATTAGGCCGGTGCTTTCACGAATGCCTCTGGTAATGAGAGTACGAATGCTTCTGCAAGCAAGATGCGCGGACCTTAGACGAAGCATTTACAACAAAATGCGAACATACTTCTAATTTTATAGTGGAGACAGAACTTAGTGGGCTTGCGATGATTATATCCTCAAAGACCAGCACAAGGCCCGGTTGTGACCGCGACGATGAGTTAAACCTACAGTAGCTGTAGTGAAAGACAATAAAGTGAATTGACCTTTCTTGCATGGCGAAGTAATTACGGCTTGCCCCACAGTCCATTTTGGAGATCTATTTTACTCCCGGATAAAGCAAACTCTGCTAGTACCCAGTCCGGGTGAAAGTAATCCATTGAAGGGTACCATAACTTCCGAAATTGGAGTCAAACTGAATACCTATTTGTTCTCACATTGTATAAAGGTACGAAGTAGACTTCTATATGCTATAAAGACTAAAAACTTCGTTGTGTGTTGAACGTAAGTGGTTGTTGGGGTGTACTGTTACTAGTCATATAGAAGGATTTGCGCGTTGTAAGCTGTAGACTGCAGTGGAACGTTTATTACCTCTAATTTGGTCATAGAATAAAGCGGTGTTCGACGTGTTTGTTATCTCGACACCTCCTGAACATCTGTGAAGAAGAGGCACTTCCTCTGTACGCTCGAGGCCATGCTTCCTATACCACACAACTTGAACGACAAACTCTCCTCTGTGACTGTTTTCGACACAGAGTTTCCAAAAAAGGAGGTTCGATTACTCTCAGACAAACACGGTATCCACCTCGAAGCATATCGCGCTGACGATCCCAAGAATATTCGGGCAGCGGCCGGTTTCCGATGAGGACAGAAAATCGAGCTGCGTCCCGCACACTCACACTGTCCTGTTGCCCCTGTCGATGACCTCGGATTTAGAGCGCTGATTCGGACCTGCTGGCCTCTGTCGCGGCTTCGATAAGAATTAAGGGGTAAAAGGCAAATCGCCAGTCTTGTGTCTGTCTGTCTGCTTTTTAACGCAAGGACGCGCATTTGCGCCCAGCGATGCGGCAGATGATAGGGAAGCCTATCTTGATTAACCGCTCAGTCGGTATTGGAGCTCACGTTAAGTGGCTCTGAGCCATAGCGAGGGAAGAAGTTTAGTTAAGTGTGCGATAGGAACGACAAGAATTGTTCACTTGGAGATCGATATTTTTTCAAGGCCCCTGAATGCAGCGCAAGTCTTTATTAGCATCACATGACACTCCGACGGTTAGATTTCTCTTTATGGTGCAAATGTATGTGTAGAACGTCGACTTTTTTTTTCAGGTATTATAATTAACTTTATCCAAGGGGATGCGAATGCCTGTTAGACGGCACCAGCTATATACTGCGCTGTTCTCTTAATTCATAGATGTACTCGAAAAATGCATTAATCAGAGAATGTAGAAAGAAACTATAGTGACAGCAGTTCTAAAGTTCACATACGCACAACAAAAAGGGTTTGTGAACAGTTCAGAAGCATTCGAATGTTCATATTGATGTACACACGGCGACCCTCGTTGACGGAAAACACAGCTCACAAGCACACACAAAAGTGCCAGAGGAACGCGATATCAAAAGTGAATACAGAAACTCGTATGTGTGAAAGTAGTGTGTGTGTATATATATATATATATATATATATATATATATAGTCAAGTATAGGTACATAGTGAAATTGTAGCTCTTTGCACCACAGGAACCGTGTCCATGAATGCGTCCTTAATTTTTGAAATTTCTTGATCACGAGTGCTCGTGCCGACTTATGGAAACATCACATATGTAATCTTGTCTTGTCAAGCAGCGCGCCGGCCAGGCGTCCGGATCTCCAGGAGGGCGTTTCTTGGGAGCGGAATTTCCGCGCGACTGGCCGCTCGAGGCACTTTGCGTGTATTCGCGGGCTACTTTCGCGCTCGGAAAAACTTTTATGTAGCACGTATTGAGCAGCAAAAAGCTGTATCGGGAGTATTTCATGCCGCTCTACATTTTTCTCATTGACACTTTTAATCTAATTATAATATTTCAGAAATTGATTAATTAATTAAGAATAATTCTTTAATTGGGTGGAATGAAAAAAATAATCTATCTCCAAGCGACGGCAAACAACATTACCTTGGTTCTGTCCGGCTACGCGGCATTCGCATATTTCTAAACTCTGGCTAAAGTTGGCTGGGACACCGTACATATCCGCACCTTGCCTCAAAGCGTCCCACTACACATTTATTCAGATTGCCTCTCATTACTTATCGCGTTAGCTGATCTGACAAAAACCATTATTTATGTACACGAAATGAAAAACTTGCTCGTCTCCATCTTTTCCTTGCGCCGTGTGGCACTTTTCCATGGGCCGGCACGCACAGGGGTGTCGACGGCAGTGAGCTTCCTGACCTCATCGCCAATTGCGCTGCATCACACGGTTTATCCCTATTCATTCTTGCTTGTCTGACCTCGATAAAAACACAGATGCGTGCCACATCCTATACGCTCAGTGGAATGTGGCTTGGACGCGCGAACATTCCGACACTGAACTCTTCAAATGGATTCCGACTATTCACGGTATGCCACCCTCTTTTCCGAAAAAAAAAAAAATACAATCGCACATATATCTCATCACAGTCCGCGCCAGGTTACCCCTCTATTATTTCTGTTTCAATCTTTCACCGCACAAAAATTGAGCGCGCGGTGCAACATGCACTGACATGCAACTTTTTTAATGAACGCCTTTTAACTTCTAAGGGAAAAGACGGGAAGGCGGGACATGCAAATTCAAGACGATGAGCAAGACGAGAACAAGGTAAAAGCGGGAGCCAACATTTCGATAAGTGGACTTTCCTACTTTTCTTTTTTTTTTCTATTTACGTCAGCTTTTATTATTATTATTATTATTATTATTATTATTATTATTATTATTATTATTATTATTATTATTATTATTATTATTATTATCATAGCTTCCCACGGGATTGAAAATACGATAAACATTTCAACCAGAGAAGACCTGGTAAATGGGCATGTAGTCAGTTCATGCATAGATCATATTTTGGTTCGTACTTCAAGTTATTCTTTAGATTCATCTGTCATAAAACAGCGTTTGGCAGATCATTATTTTGTGGCTTGCCACTTTGTGTCGTCAACTCCATTAACAACACGCGCTTGCGCAGAGGACTCGCCTAGCAGCGTTCAGATTTCTATAATAGACCAGCGTAAGCTCGATGACCTAATCAGGGCATTTGATTGGTCTACATTAATTAACAGAAAGGCTGCACATGTCTACGACTGCTTTTGTGAACAAATACAAACATGTGAAAACTTGGCAAAAAAAAACTGTAACAAGGAAACGCCGAAAAAATCATAACTGGCTAAATGCTAACGTAATTTATGCTATAGCGGAAAGAGATGTCTTGTGGAAACGTTCGAAACGTTCCCCCCAAAATGTAACACTTCGCGCTGAGTACACAGCAGCTAGAAACAGGGTAGTTGCTCTCATTAGATCGGCAAAACGGCTGTATTTTTTACATCAGTTTAATCTAGCTTTGAAAAACCCAGCAAAGACTTGGTCTTTAATAAATCACCTTCGAGGAAAAGCAGACTCGAGATCTGCCATTCATTCGTTTTCGAACGACCCCGCAACAACGGCTAATCTATTTAACCGTCATTTTGCTCGTTCGTCTGACGGAGCTAGTCAAGGGCATGCTCTGGACTGCACGCTTCAAAAAATCTATATCTGCCTCAGCCTTCCTGCCGAAGTTGTCGGAACTTGACTAACGTAGGATTATTTTCAGCTTCAGACAGAACAAACCACCCGGTCTTGATGGCCTTTCAGCGCGCATGCTCCAAAGAAACTTTGAAACCCTGTCGGGCATTCTTCTTTTTATGCTTAACGGGTTTCAGGACGATTCTTCTATCCCTGAAAAACTCAAAACTGCTTTAGTCAAGCCACTTCACAAAGGAGGAAAAAAGGATGTAATTGAAAACTATAGACCCATATCCATTTTGCCTATACTGTCCCAAGTGTTAGAAAATTTTCTTTTGGAAATAATGCCTTCCTTCATTAATAAGTTCTCGATTTTGTCCCCTCATCAGTTTGGTTTTGTCGATGGTAAAGGTACTACCTTACTTTTAGAATCCTTTTCGGATGAAATTGTTTCCGCTTTCGACCAAAATTTGTTTAGCATTGCATTATTCCTAGATATTAGTAAAGCCTTTGAAACAGTTAACCACGACATTTTGTTGAACAAATTACATTTATTGGGCTTCCGGGGGCCATTTCATGACATCCTGAAAAATTATCTATCGAACAGATCGCAAACAGTAGTATTAGGCAATCACTCTAGCTCTATTTTGCCTATTAAAGCTGGATTCCCTCAAGGGTCCATCATACCCCCGCTACTCTTTAATATTTTCATGAATGACCTTGCGTCCACTGTTTCAAAATGCACAATTTTTCAATACGCCGATGACACCGTTCTGCTAGCAAAGCATTTATGCTACAAATCAGCAATCAATATGTTACAAAAAGATGTCTATAACGTAATTGATTGGTTTTCTAAAGATGTTCTTGTAATCAACAATTCAAAAACAAAGTTGATTTGCTTCAGAAATCTCTTAAAGATGACGTTGATAGATGAACATATCTTTTTGCACAATAAGTCTTGTTCGCATTGTAGCTGTACTCCAGTGGAATATGTGAAGTCTATAAAATGCATGGGCGTATTTTTTTACTCAAACCTGTCGTGGGGATCGCATTTAGCGTACTTATGCAGTAAACTCCGAAGCGTTGCCTGGGTACTCTATCACTCTAAAACTATAGTTTCTTTTTCAGTCAAAAAAACAATTGTGAACGCTCTTGCGTACGGAATATTAAGGTATGGCATCACAATTTTCGCCTTCTGTTCTGCGCGTTGGGAGAGCCGGGTGGACGCTCTTTTAAAAAACATGCTCCAAAGTGTAGCGTATAATTCGCCTCTGCTTTCTTCTCGAAACATATTTACCGCCGTAAGTTTTCCTACGTTCCGCTCATTGTTTGTTGAAACAGTGGTATTACGTCATTTTTGGAACTCAGATTTCAAAGTTGAGCATAAACCTGTGCGCATGCTCCGTTCGGGCTTGCGTTTCACTGTTCCTCGTTCCGCAACGAGATACGGTGAGGCCCGGCGATGTGTGTACGTTCCTAATCTGTTTAACAATCTACCAGAGGGCATTTTCACAGCAACTTCGAAAAGATCACTGAAAAAGATGATACGTGCTCTGTAGGCTAAACATGTTCCATATTCACATTGCTTTGCCTTCTCATCTCAGGTAACATTTATGAGGAAATTGTTTCAAAGATTCGAATTCTTGCATTTTGTGTTGTATGTTTTGTTCGTTTTATGTAAGCTTGAACTCTAGGCACTGCTGCAATAAATTTGCTCAGCCAAATGTAGTGTCGCGCGCTTTATGTAACAGCGTCATTATTTTCTTTGATATGTGATTGTTTTCCTATTTCAATGTATTGCCTTGCCAATTCTGCAGGGCCATGTCCCACAAGCCCTTGTAGGCTTAAACAGGCCTGATATAATGCTGTATATGTGTTATGGCAATAAAGATATTATTATTATTATTATTATTATTATTATTATTATTATTATTATTATTATTATTATTATTATTATTATTATTATTATTATTATTATTATATGTGGCATTGAAAAAGACAAGTTCACTTATCAAAACATTGGCTCCCGCTTTTTCCTTCTTCTCGTTTTGCTCATCATGTTTAACTTATCAGACCCCTTGCCTGCTCAAAGACAACCACGCGATTGCCATAACGCCTGCACATTATAAAACGCTTTTAACAGACAAACGGAAGAGCACCTTTAGTTCGTCTCTACCGCCTCATATCTTCATTCAGTTTCCCTGCGTGCTCTTGATTCGATGTACAAACCATGCACGGGGTTTTCGTTTTCATCCTCATGTCTTCCTTTTTCTGTTCTTTTCTTAATTTTTTTTATCTCGCTCTGTTCTCAGCTTTCGCTTTGTAATCTCCTCGTTTATGACAACCAAGGTGGAGCCCGCCTCAGAGGACACTACATACGGAATGTCTGATTTCATTACTCATGATCAGAGACCAAGTTATAGGAAAATGCCTATTTCTTTCCGTGCGTCAGGGCCACACCCATTTTGTGTGTGGACACGAAATATGGGTTAAGAAGTCGTTTAGCAATGACTCCATTGTGCCTATAAATGCCTATTTTGGTCCTTTGTGCCCATATTTGCCTATTTTAGCTCTTAGCTCCTGCAAGCTCTTTGGGGGAGCTCATTTCATTTCGGAAACACATTCTTCTTTCCACAACAACTAGCAGCATCGGCAGATGCTGTTGCTAATGGCAGCGCACCTGGCAACGTGATCTAGCAAATAAGGGCTTGCGTTACAACATTTAGTGATTTCTTTAGAGCCTCGCGCCATATACCTGGCACTGGTTACCAATGGCACAGAAGAAAGAACACAAAAAGTATGCTTCTTCGCCAGCCGACACGCCACTCCACGTTGCAGTGAGGGCAGGGACTAGAGAAAAACATTGACAGCATGCTGACAGAGGGTTATTGTCGGCTGTAGCTTGGAGAGAGTGATAACTGAAGAGTACGCTGTGCGTATCTTTAGCGCATGCGCGCTAAGTTCGCCTCAACAATTAGCGACTGTATACGTAGTTACGCGGTACCATTTTTCAGCGCCTTCGCTCTTTCGTGCACGGTTATGCAGATAAAAACAGCCTATGGCAGTTAATCTCGGGCGTTCGCCCATTTCGCAAGTTTAATGTGTCCCGTGTGTATTGCAGCAGCTGTCGAAAAAATTTTTGCAATATTGCAATTGTGGTAAAGAAGAAACAGAGGTACCCCCCCCCCCCCCCCTTTTTTTTTCAGCTGAAAGAAATTTCCGCGGTTCTCTCATGAGAACATTAAGAATCCCAGAGAGCGTGATTCTCGCAAAGATATGAAAATACAGAAACGCTCCGTTCGCCCATGTCGAAATTGCGCGCTTATTTTCATCCCACGGGCACCCTGCAATGAAGTTTCCCTGTGCATGTCGCGCTACTTAGCAGAGGCGGTGAGCACCCGCGAGTAGGCCCTCACCGTCATTTCACTATTGTCCGTGCATGGGGCATTCAGTCCCGCCTGAAAGCCTGCTTTTCCAGTTTTCCAATGGATTCACCGCGGCCTCTTGGCAACTGCTCCGTGAGAAGTGGGAACAAAAAGAACAAGCGCAGATACTGTTGCGTTAAGCACTGTCACAACCGCGAACGGGATGTCGGCATCAAATTGTATCGCTTCCCTTCAAAACCGGGGGAAGCAGCCCGGCGGCTGAAGTGGATAGGTTGCGGTTCGTGTCGGTCTTGCGAATTTCTGTTAAACGAACTAAGACGTAAATGCAATAACAAGAAAAAAAAAAAAACAGCACCGGCATCCGTAAAAACACACAATAAAGCGTCAACTGCATAAAAACGCGTGAACCGATTCCCGCTGTTGTAAATTAGTTTAGATAGTTGTTAGGTTGTCTTGCTCCAAAATAAACGCGCAGTGGTTGTTACGTGTCAAATCTAGCTTCGTAAGCGCTCCGCGCTGGAGCTTTGTACGCGCTGTGCTTCTTCCTGCGCCAAGATCAAGACGCGACTGCTGGAACCGGGCTCATTCGTGCCAATGTTATTTCGCGCTATGAGCAACAAAACTATAAGGTTGGAGTACACCGCAGCACACGTCGAGTATTCGAAAATTAGCATTTCTCTCGCGCACGCTAGCGCAAACTTGTTCAGTCTTCACGTTGTTTAGTCTCAGCTGATTGCTCTCTGTTATGCTTCAGCGGTAATGCCCTCTCCCATTTGTGCCCGAACGACAATACTAAAATATGCTTGAGGCACTTTGTCAACGGAGAAAAAAGCACTTACCTGCCATTTCGCCAAAGCCTCTACAATTGTGAGGTGCAAGGCACGCTCCAAGTAATGAAGCTACAAATGACAGTTGAAAAACGTCCACGGCCGTATTTGCGCACTTAAGTGGCATAAAATAATGATTTGTTAACTCACTTAGAGTTCGACGTCGTAAGCATGCTTGCTTTGTTGTGATAAACACTTCGCGACCTGCGGTGGTTGCTTAATGGCTGTGGTGTTGGGCTTAGTGCTAAGCACGAGGTCGCGGGATCAAATCCCGGTATTTAGATTTAGGTCCACGTTAAAGAACCCCAGGTGGTCCAAATTATAGCGGAGTCCCCCGCCACGGCGTGCCTTATAATCAGATGGTGGTTCTAGTACCTAAAACCTCATAATTTAATTTAAGCACCTCGCTGCAATGTCCGTGTTGATTACTTCTTTGACACGATATACATGGTTGTACTCATAAGTTTGACGTCCTTTCTCAAGCGTCGGTGGTCCAAAATGGGCCTCGATGTTTTCGATTGCCTTAAAACCGCAATTCAGAACGACCGACACGTTTCAAACGAGCGCCGCAAAAGCATGCCTCCGTAGCAGAGGCCGCCTCGGTGTTTCGCGGAACTGACGCGGTGGCGCTGACGGCTCAGCTGATCGCTGCGCCGCCTGACCATTGAAGCTTATTGTGAGTGAGAAAAAGCACATTCTTGAACTTCAAAACCCATAGATGATAAGCATGTGTTAACGTGATAAGTACTAAAACGATTTCCAAACGTACAGTATTTAACGCTTCTTTTCTTACTGGAACATTTGTTGGCTTCTCTTTAGCTTTAGCTTCTCTCATTAGCCAAATAGCGGCTTTCCTGGCGTATTTCGTGTTTCTTGTACTGGTTCCACTTGACGCATCATTTTAAGCAGAAACGTTTGGCTATCAAATGTACAATAATTGCTCATTGGGTCAGAAAAGATGTATTAAACATGAGGATTGACATAAAAGCGGCCTCTCGTGTGCCCAACAAAGCCTTGGGAACCGATGGCTTGCACAGTAGAGGTTGCTAGCTCACAAGTGGATGCTATTTCAGGTTTATTACCATAAAAATCGGCAATAAACGTTCTATTCGGAAAACAAGTCGAGGTTTGTGAACAATTTAGAGTGCCTATTTCGCCCTCTAAGGCGCCTAAAATGAGGATTTAGGCGCCTGTTTAAGGCGTCTAAACCCCAAATTTTGAGTGCTTAGGAATCCGGCTTCTACTCATGATTGTCAACTCCATTTCTCTAGTGAGCACCTATATGTGCCAGTTCACTTTTACTACCCTCGTATTTTTTTTTCTGTCTCTCTTTCACCCACATGACATTTTCTTGATCTTTTCCAGCTGTCATTTCGGCCCCAGATTCATCTTACATCCATCAGTTCCAGATTTCCAGTTCTCCATTGGAGCGCACAGTCAAGCCAGAGGAGGAGGAGGAGGAGGATGAGGAGGAGGAGGAGGAAAAACTTTATTTGCTCTAATTGGTTAGAAATTAGCGATGGCAGATGAGGTCGGCCGTCTTCACGATCTTCTTTCCCATCTGCGCAGGGTCGACGCCCCTATTCCAGGGCACCACTGAGGGTGGCTACTCGGTGAGCGTGCCTTACTAGTCCATGCTGGACTTTCGGGTCGCTGCTGGAGAGCACCCTGTCCCACTTCTCCGCACTCGGGTCTTTTATTTGAAGGAATTGTTGATTGTGAACGCATCCCCATGTAATGTGATAAAAGGTGGACTTGGCGCCGCGCCAGGGGCAAATGTCTATATACTGGGTGGGAAACATCTTGCTTTGTGTGTTTAGATTTGGGTATATTCCTGTTTGCAGCCTTCTCCAAGAGAGAACTTCAATCGGCATCACGAGACCTCCCACCATGCCGAACCTGCCCGGGCTCTGTTCATGGCGCACTGACCCGACCATTCGTGTCTCTCTCTCTCTCTCTCTCTCTCTCTCTCTCTCTCTCTCTCTCTCTCTCTCTCTCTCTCTCTCTCTCTCTCTCTCTCTCTCTCTCTCTCTCTCTCTCTCTCTCTCTCTCTCTCTCATTTCTTTCCTTTCTTTCTTTTCCTTTTTTTGTTTATTCCTTTCTCTCACTTTGTTTTCTAGGTGTTTCCTTTTCCTTTTACATCTCATTTTCACCTTTCATTCTACCATTAAACTAACCGGATGGTTAGTCGAAACGCTGTATACATACCATCTCAATGCATGCTTTTTACCCATTTGTAATCATTTGTTTATGTTAATTAACTTTTAATTCTACTTTGCTACTACGCCCACTCCTCGGCGTTTGTAACTTTACACAATTGGCTTTCTTACTAAATTTCCTCTTGGGTTTCCTACCCCTCTTTATTTTCTTTTGATTGGCTTTAAACCTGCGATACCATTAGCGGAGCGGGTTCCCTCACTTTTCTTTAAGTTTTTTTTTGTCTTGAGGGGCTCAAAAATTTTCAGTAGTGGGGGACTCCGGAAATTTGGAACGCCTGGGGCTCTTCAACGTGCACCTAAATCTAAGTACACGGGTGTTTTCGCATTTCGCCCCCATCGAAATGCGGCCGCCGTGGCCGGGATTTGATGGCGCGATCTCGGGCTCGGCATTCCAACACCATAGCCACTAAGCAACCACAACGGGTTTATAATCACCTAACCCGTTGCAAATAAGGCTTATTTTGCTTTTAATGTAACCTCCGTAGTAGCCCACTCCAACTATTGACCGCAGCATGAAAACCAAGGCGTGTGTGACGAAGTGATAAAAAGCAAATATCTCATTCCTCTTCGTTTCTTTTCTTCCTTCCTGCTGTGTGAAGATACCATCTTCTCCCTCTTCTTTTTTTAATTTTTGACCAATCCCCTGTATATATGTATGAATGAGCCATGTTTTAGGGCCACAACAGAAGAACAATTGTTTAAGGGAAAGTCCATGCTTATTCACTGCTTGAGGTGACCCTTATGATGTGCGTCCTCCGAACCGTATGAGTGAGCGTGTGATACTTCCAGAACAGAAGCCCATTATATACAGCTGCTTTTTGGACGAAATTGGTAGAGGGCGTCAATAAAGGCCGTCAGAAGCAAGTTTCCTGCTCTACGGAAGAAATGAGCACGTGGTTTCGGTTGTGTCCTCTAATTGGCTCGGTGAACTTAATATGTTTCTGTTATTTTTTAATGAGAAACAAATGTGGATTACTGATCCACAGATCATATTTTGCACGGCCTATTTAAAGCGGCATAAACCTGGTCTCTCTTTGCGCTCGGCAGATGCCGAAAAGTAGGATAATAAAACCACGGCAATTATTTGAAGTGTTTGACCGTGCAGTAACAACGTGTATTCATTATTCATCATTCTTCTCTGTGCATTTTAATGTAACTCAGTTAATTGATGCCGCCTACTAAATGTCCGCTGAATATAGCAAATAATTCTACGAGCTGGCAAGCATTACGACTACCGTGTCTTCTCTAATCAGATGCAGTACGGAGTGTTGAAACAGGCGCATGTCTGGTTCGTGGTGTGAAAAGTTAATTAGTCGTAGAAAACACGAACACAAGAGGAACGGAGGTTGTTCTGACAACGGGACAAAGATATAGAGATAGAAAACAAGAGATAACAAAGTTATCGTAACATTCTCGGAGCAGCATGGGTTGGTTCCTACATTTCCCTCAGTATTCTATAGATCACGCATGGCGCACGCATACTGCCTATAATATGATACATGAGCAATAAGCCTTTTGCTAGGTTTATTGCGAAATGTTTGTTGCCATCAAGAAGTCTGAGGCTTGTTGGCAGACATAGTATTTATTTTCTGTTAGGGACAGCGTTAAAGGTACAAAGTCAACAGAAGGAGAAGGTCAGCTCATGCACCTTTATTTTATTTTGCCGCCTGCCTTTTCAGTTCGGTGCCTTACACATCGTACTTCTCTGCAGGGCTCCCGCCTTCCCGCATTTCTTTATTTATTTCGGCTCCTATTTACTGAGCTTAAACCGCCTGTCACATGAGAGCCACCACATATTTGTCTTGAGAGACTTGGAAGTTGCTCATTGTAGCAGCTGTCAGCCCGCACGGCGGCTGCCTTCGGCCTTTCTACATATGTTTTGAGCCATTGTATTTGATTTACGTACCGTGGTATCTTTCTCGTTGTTTTTCAGTCTGAACGTGTTGTCTGCCGCGTTTGCTTTGTCTTCCTCGCGTGTGCAACTCGGTCTGCACTCCACGTGCACTTGATATATTACAGCCCCTCATCGCTCACGCGGCGCTAAGCTCGCCGCGCAGGATTTCCGAGCTGCAGATGTTACCCCGCTTCTCGCATCTAACGGCAGGAGGAGGAGACGCGTTGCTATCTCAAGCCATTTAACGAAACCTGATTGATTGACTGACTGAATGATGTATTCATTCGTATGGCTTAAGGTTCGAAAGGAATACGGGGGCTATATATAAGACGCCGCAGTAGTTTAGATTTAGACCACCTGGGGATATTAAAATTATCTGTGTTCCAGCAGACGTTGGTGCCCATAGACGGCGTCGGGTAGTTGTCTGTTGAATGATATATACCTGTTCCAAAGGACTTAAGGCTTTCAGACATTATTTAACAGGTACCCAAACTTGTTTACAGAGGCGTTTTTTTGCTTTTCACCCCCCATAGATACACGTGCACCGCGGTCGGGAATTGAACCGTGACCTCGTGCTCGTCAGTAGAACGTATGGCGTCATATCCACTAAGCCACCGCGGCAGGGTATCTCCAGAAGAACAGAACGCGCAAATGAACAAACGAAGTGAAAGTAGGCGTTGGTGCAAGCAAAACAAAAACGAACGTTTAATGCCTTTTTTTCTTTTTTCCCATGGAATAGACGCCAGAAGTACGGATATATGGGAAGGGGACGCTGTAGGAAGACTGTGAGGTTTGTTGTAGCCTTTGCTCGCCATGCGCAGTACGCTATAAGTGAGTTTCACTTTACAACAGGACCGCTACACATTACCCAGAGGAGCATCTGCATACTTCACTTGCTGCACAGGCGTTACAATACAGGGTGTCCCAACTATCGTGCACTAAGATTGAAAAATATGCAAATGCCGCGTAGCTGGACAGAACCAAGGTAACGTTGTTTGCCGTCGCTTGGAGATTCTCAGATTATTCTTTTTTTTTTTCATTCTACCGAATTACATTATTGATCTTAATCATTTAATCAACTTCTCAAATATTATAGTTAGATGAAAAGGGTCAATGAGAAAATTGTATAACATGAAAAACTCCTGATACAGCTTTCTTTTGCTCAGTACATGCTACACAAACGTGTTTTTCCACGCGTGAAAGGAGCCCGCGAGTACACGCAAAATTGCTGCGCGATGGCCATTAAAAACAGCAATTGTTAAGCCGCTGTATAAAGCAGGAAAAAAAATGATGTTGAAAATTATAGACCGAAACTCTCCCAAATACTGGAAAATCTTCTGTTTGATGGTATTGCTTCCTTCTTAAAGATATTTTCAGTCCTAACACCAAGACATGGTTTGCATTTATTGCTGAGCGAGGTACTATAACATTGTTAGAAGAGTTTACCGTTGGATTATATTCATCTCTAGATAAGAACCTGTACAGTTCTGCTTTGTTTTTGGATTTAGCAAACGTGTTTGAAACTGTAAACTATGATATTTTATAAGAAAAGTTGTTTTGTTTGGGTTTCAGGAGACTCTTTTTTGATCTTCTCTGTGATTATTTGCATGACAGGTCACAGGTAGCTATGGGTAGTAAAGAAATTGTTAGCAATATAAAGTATACTACAGCTGGTGTTCCCCAAGGATCCGTGTTGTCGCCTCTGTTATTCAATTTATTAATGAACGACTTTCCCACGATAATTACAAAAGCTACGGTGTGTCAATATGCAGATGATGCGGTCCTACGCACACGTCACGTACGTGACGGGCAAGCTATTAACCCTCTACAGAATGCAGCTCATAATGCCATGCAACGGTTTGAAGAAAATTATGTATTTATCAATGCTCAAAAAAGCGAACTCATGTGCTTTCGAAGTCCATTAAGAACTCAAAAAATAACTTTGCCAATATTTTTACACGATGAACATTGTACTTCATGTAAATGTGCTGCTGCAGAATATGTGGAGACATTAAGATACCTGGGTATAACGTTCCACAGCGGCATGTCTTGGCAGTATCACATGGCATTTTCATGTGGCAAGCGAAGGAGTGTTGCATATCTGCTTCTGAACATAAAGGGTTTAATGCGTCTACAATGATAGTTCACGCACTTGCGTACAGTGTGCTGAGGTATGGCATAACGATCTTCGCCTTTTGTTCAGAGCGCTGGAAAAATCTGATTGATAAATTACTAAAAGATATATTAAAAATATTGCTTATGGCATACTACACTATACATTCCAATGATACTTTTCATTAATTGGGATTTTGCACTTTTGAAGATTTGTTTACCAGGACGGTTCTTATTCGGCATAATTGGAGTGATGAATTCAAAGAGGCGTACGTTGCTCCTCGATTGCTGACAGACAAAAACGTTTTAAAGTACCCTATTCTGCTATTGTGTACATATGGCATTTAGTTTATGTGTAACTGTGCTTTTCTGTGGGTATACGTGTTTATATGTTGGCGCGTGAGGACTCGGACATTACTTACGTGGAAGACGTGCTGTGTTTCGTTTCTTACATGTTATCGTACCGGTGGAATTGTGCCGTGATTGTGACTCAGTGTTCGTATCGTCTCTTGTCGAAATAAACTTTTTCTAAACACTGTGTAGAAGCGAGAAGTGTATCCCAAAAATATTTATTGATTTGTCTGATGAATTATTTTCTAACTTAAGCAGTTGACGAAATCAATGATGAAATGTTGAATTATTGTTCGCATTCGTTATTTTAGTTATTTAGACTGTTGTCTCTTTGTTTGCTATGCCATTGTCTGTTAACAGGTAAAACTACCAACTATTCGTCTGAAAGTTGGTAAAAAAAATCTGTTATTATGTAAACATGTATACATCGTTGTACCGACTCCGCCGGGCCTAGTCGCACAAGTCTTCATAGACTTAGAGAGGCCCGTTCTTTTCTTTTGCTTTTGGATATGTATAAGTTATTATTATTATTATTATTATTATTATTATTATTATTATTATTATTATTATTATTATTATTATTATTATTATTATTATTATTATTATTATTATTATTATTATTATTATTATTATTATCATAACTGGTAGTAGTAGTAGTAGTAGTAGTAGTAGTAGTAGTAGTGGCTTTTCGCCTGAGCGGAGTACGGCCAGATTAAAAGCTTTAATGGCGGCAGCAATTTGCAAGTTGTGTCCATAAGGCTAACGGGCGACGCGGATATATTAGACTTTTCGTACATCATTTATGTACTTCTTTGTCCTTAATGCGCCTATATAGGCGTACCAGATGATCGTATGTGAGAAGAAAACGACGCCGTGCAACTTCGTAAATCTCTAGCGTGAAGCTTTCTATATATATGCAGCCATGCCATCTCTCGTTACATCCACCAGCGATATCGGCGAGTAACAACAAAAATCTGGGAGGGCAGGGCCTGAATGATCAGGTTTTCCGAGTTTCGATTTCCAGATGCTAAACTTAACTAAATTGAACTGACGGCTGCCAACAAGCCGCGCGATCGAGCGTGTTTTGCAATAACTGAACAGAATGTTGCAATAACTGTTTGAACAATGGCGCCACCTTCAAAAAGTAAAATGACCTTTATAACGATTGGCTATAGACGAATGGCCCAGTGCTGCGCACTGCTTATTTACCAGGTAATAATTCTGTTCCTAAGGTACAGGAGAGAAGAAGAAAAAGGGGGAAATGAAAAGTGCAAGAAAGCAGTACGTTTCTGTTTTCTCGCACTCACAAGTTGAGCGGGATTCTCCTTGCTCTTCCTGGCATATTCATTTCTCTCAGTTCACTTTTTCCAGTCGCCTACCACGAAGGAGCGGTAGTTCCACATAGCACCGTATTCAACTGCACATTAAATGGACACGGAGCCATAACACGTTTGTTCAGGAAACAAGCACCTTTACTCGTTTACTGGAGCGTACTTTCGGTATTGGGGCCCGTATATATGAGATAATCTTTGTGCGCTTGTGTTCGTGTATGTAATCGTGCTTCTCATAGCATTCTTTGCCTGCTTCATCCGTCTTGAATCTATCTATCTATCTATCTATCTATCTATCTATCTATCTATCTATCTATCTATCTATCTATCTATCTATCTATCTATCTATCTATCTATCTATCTATCTATCTATCTATCTATCTATCTATCTATCTAATTTGTCAACGGTCGTGCCAGCGTCGTCACGCCATCGTCGTCATACAGTCGCATGGATTCGTTGTCACACCGCCATTGTGATGCCGTCGTGGTCGTTCAATCGTCAACATTCTAGCTTCGCTATCTGACTCTCTCATACTGCCGTCGTCACTCCTTCTACTGCTACCCGTGGTACAAGTTATCTAATAGCCTGGGCCACACCTTCGTCATCCGACTCTCGCCACGCCGTCATCATGCCATCGTTGAGACACAGCCGTCGTCGTGCCGTCGTAGTCACGCAGTCGCGTTATCAGCATCATCACTTCAGTGACGTCATCCCTTTGTCGTCGTGCAGTCATTGCCATGCCGCCTTCCTCGTTTCATCGACGTCAATCTTTCTTCGTCATTGTATTGTAATTATACTATCGTCATTCAATCGCGATTAGGCCGCCCTTGTGATGCGGTCATGGAGCCGTGATCATGCCTCCATTGTCAGACTATCGTCGCAATGCCTTCGTAGTCGTGCCGTCATCGTCGCTGCAGCTTCGCCATCCGACACTCGCCATGCCGTCGTCGTCGCACCATCGCCGCCATACATGTTTCGTGGTACAGACACCGTCGCGCCATTGTCATCACACACTCGTCGTCATTTATTGTCCTCATGTCGTTGTCATGCCATCGTCGTCATACAGTCGTCGTCATCTCATTGTCCTCGCGTCACCGTCGCCACGTTGTCATCGTTATGCCATCGTCATAAATAATGACATTTAATTGTCGTCATGCCGTCGCCGTTATACGCCTCTGTCGTTCCGTGGATACCATTCCTTCTTCGTCATTCCATCATCACTGAGTCGGCGTCATGCAGTCGTCGTCATGCCTCCATGCTCATAGCTCACTCACCTCGGCAAGTAAGTGCCCTAGCAAAGTGGGACGCTATGTCGGGGAACACCGCATATAGTCGAAGCAACGAATGCCTCATAATTACCGCTACGCATGCTAAATAAGCGTGACTTGGGGAATATGATCATTCGCGTCATTCCTCGATTGATATTCGCATTACCATGAGTCATCGTGAGAGGAGTTTCTCCATGATTTTTATTTATAATTTCTTCTTTCCAGCTTTTTTTATTGTTGCTTAATGGTGAAGTTGGAATTTGGGATAGCCGGATTTGACGCAGTGTACTTTTTCATGTTTATACATCTAAACTTTTAAAAATTCCACGAGAGAACTACAAATATTGACGTGCCATTTGAAGACAAAGCACTCATATATTTTGGCGAATGTCACCGCTACACCAGCAAGCTATTATCGCAGTCAATCTAGTACACGGCGAGCTGATATGATGGTAATTATGGTCAAAATTAGGGCTAACTCTTTCATTCAAAGAGAGTGATCTCATAAAGTTTGCAAGGTCACAATGAATAGTATGAGTGAGGGAAAGTGGTTTATTTCGGTCAAGAGAAGACGCAGGGGAGACCACGCGCCACCCGGCTAGTCCCACGGAGGGACCGCCAAGCCGAGCTTCATATAGGATGCTCAAACTTGGTGCACGTTCCTTTGTTCCGCGCCGGTTTGAGGTTGAGACTGAGGTTGCTGCGGTGTCACGCATCCATAATTAGGTAAGCTCATAGACTGCATGGCCTCCACATTCAATAATCCTGGAACATTACGTAGAATCATGTTGATATTCATATTACTAGAATTTCCTTTTTTCATGTAGGGATATTTTGTTACGGATCGACGGAAAATAAGCGCACTGGAACATACACACCAGCCGAAAAAGACACAGGACAGGCTATTGTGTGTGTGTCCCTGTGCGCTTATTTTCCGTCGGTCTGCAATGCACCATCTAGCGCGTATGCAGGTGTTGTTAAATTTTGTTACGGGGACACATTTTCTTTTTTCATGTTGAATAGGCCTTACACTGCATTGAATAGCGTTGCGAAAACTGATTGCGCAAATGGACGGTTGAAGAGAAATCGGGCTTTGTCATTTACGAGTGCAGACGTTCAACGCAATTTTCATGTGCTCAACATTCGACAGGAAGTGTGTGTATATGTGATTTATATAGGATAGCAGGAATGCCAAGAAAGGAGGGAGAAAGGTGTTATAACAGCGATCATTACAATTGATTAGGTGAGCGCCAAATCAATTCATAGCCGCGCCCTGTCTTATACCGTATACTTAGGTCATATACTTATCCTTCACGTACACGTTTACTTGACGCGGCGCGGGGCATGGTCAGAGATCGACCCAATCAATTATGCGCATAGTCGTCGATCGCGGCGTTAATTGATTAGCGGGCGGCAAACGAATCGATCAACCGAACATGGCTGGGTGTGTGCGATCACGCGAGCACATTTCACGGCTAACCGCAGTTCCCCTGATAGTTCTGCTGCAGTCATTACCGAAGGAAACTCTCGCGGTCTCCTAAAACGCACTGTAGTGGCTACTGGATGAGTAATTACTGTAATACAGTGTAGACTCGTATTCGATTCCAGAATTCCCTACTCGAAGTCGTCGAATGTTCATTCCGTTCGAATACAATGAGGGACAAGAACATATTGTTGCAGTGTACAGGGACAAAGACCGGCGCAGGTTGAAACACTTGCGAATGATTACGCTGTGTTTACGCAGACGAGCCCAGTTGTTGAACGAACGCCTGGAGGAGATCACTTCTGTACAACAGTTATCGGTCATTAAATAAGCGTTCATCGCATCAGGCAGGTTAAAAACTTATATTCTCGATTTAAGCGTAGCAATTTATTATTTGGTCAATCTCACTGTGTTTGGATTCCTTGAAAACGATGCCCGCTACTGCTGTATATTGCACTTGGCTCCTTCAACGAGAACTACACTCTACCACGTGCATCGGGGGACGTGCTGATACACCCCTCCCCCCCCCCCTTTTTTTTTTGTAGTTGGCACAGGCTCACATGCTCTGGCGATGTCCCGCGTTGCCTAACGACTTCCTCTCCAGCGAGGCCGAATGGGAGGAGGCCATCAGAACCACGGTACTCCGAAAGCAAGCCCAGGCTATCCAGAGGGCCCAGGAAAGAGCGGAGCGTCACGGCGTTCTGTCCTTTACGTGGGCGCGGCCAGCGGCTACAATGGCCTCCCGTTAGGAGGTCCTGACAGTAGCTCCTCAGGATTAAATAAAGTTCGTTGTCTGTCTGTCTGTCCGTCCGTCCGTCCGTCCGTCCGTCCGTCCGTCCGTCCGTCCGTCTGTCTGTCTGTCTGTCTGTCTGTCTGTCTGTCTGTCTGTCTGTCTGTCTGTCTGTCTGTCTGTCTGTCTGTCTGTCTGTCTGTCTGTCTCTGTCTGTCTGTCTGTCTGTCTGTCTGTCTGTCTGTCTGTCTGTCTGTCTGTCTGTCTGTCATGGCACACCTGATATGATCGTGCTTTCTTTATAATTTAGAAGCTGCTCAATTTATTTATTTACACAATACAGCACGCCAGTAATTTGGCCCTAGCAGGAGAGGCTACAAAGGATACATACAATGTAACGAAGATCAACAATAGCAAAAATCAAGTGAACACGAAGACCATAGCAATGTTCAACCAACGAAGTTTACAATGTGAGACTCGAGTACCTTCATAAGGTCGCCAGATTCAAAAATCTTTCGGGGCAAAGAATTCCATTCAGACACTGTTCGGGGGAAAAAGTGTACTTGTGTGCGTCGGTTCGAGCGAAAACTGACGATAAAGAGTATTCATGGCTATGTCTAGTTGTCCTTGCAGTTAAAGGTTTTATGCAATTGGGAAGTAGTAATTTAGTTTTCCCTGCAAGACAATTGTGAAGAAACCCAAGACGACTAATTTTCCGGCGAGCCTCGAGAGACGGTACATTGTACTTCTGCATCAATAAGGATGGCGAATCGTGCCTTCTGTATCTACCAAAAGTAAATCTTATTGCCTTTCTTTGGACTCTTTCGAGTTGCATAACATCCTTCTTATAATGGGGATCCCAAACTTCAGCAGCATACTCTAGTTTTGACCGAATACATGTATTGTAAGCTAACATTATGGTGCTAACTGGATCATGTTGAAGTTTTCTTTTAAGGAACCACAGCTTCCGCAGGGCTGATGAAGAAATGTTCAATATATGTTCTGACCAAGCAAGCTGATTAGTTAGAGTCACGCCTAAGTACTTATATTGGGAAACTTCTAATACAGACTGTTTATGTAGTAGATTAGAATAAGAACTAGGACATTTTTTTTCTTTGTGACACGTAAAAGTACAGTTTTCTCCGAATTCAGCGCCATACCCCAACGCATACACCAATCATCGATTGCCAAAAGAGCTTTTGCAACAAGAAATGATCATTTGTGGATGATATTTTTTTTAAAACAGCACAATCATAAGCAAACATTCTTATGGATACATCCCGAGGCACTACGTCCACCAAATCATTAACATAAAGAAGAAACATTAGGGGACCTATAACACTCCCCTGTGGAACGCCCGAGGTAACAGACAGCGCACTAGACGGACAACGATCAATTTTCACAAACTGCTTTCTATCGGCTAGGTACGAGGCAATCCACTGAATAATGTACAAAGGTAACCCTATACATTCTAATTTATACAATAATTTTGCATGAGCACTCTATTGAAGGCTTTCGATAAGTTTAAAACCAGAATGTCAATTTGACCAGACTGGTCAAGTACACTCGATATCTTGTGCACCGTCGAAATAAGCTGTGTGGTTGTAGGCAGACCCTTTCGAAAGCCGTGCTGATGGGGAGACAAAATATTGCTTTTAATAACGACTTCCTGAATAAAGCTCACGACTATCTGTTCCAAAAGCTTGCAATAACTACTAGTAACAGAAACGGGACGGTAGTTTTTAGGAAGTAGCTGGTCACCACCTTTATGGACAGGCGCCACACGGGCTATACGCCAGTCAGCTGGTACGACACCAGAAGTTATTGAAAAGTTAAACATTGTGGTAAAAAAAATTGAGATTTGTTGAGCGTAACGCCTTAAAAATGCAGTTGACAGACCGTCAGGGCCAGTGGACTTCTTATTACCTAGCTTCAATAGCATGAAGTCGGCAATAATGTTGCTAAAAAAGTTGCATCTTGCTTGTTTTACTTTACTTTGCAGATCATGCTTTAGCTCCATAAATTGTGGAGTGAATGTTTTGTGCTTCTTTCTCAGACGCTTAATTGTTCTTTTGGTTTGTATTATCTCCCGAATAATCCAAGGGTTTGTACGGTGCTTTTGCAGTCTTTTTGGCGGTATGAAATGTTGAATGCAGAACTTAACTGCAGAATAAGACTTGCAACAAACTTTCAACGTTGTTGGTGCTAACGACAAGATGCTCTTGTAAATAATCGATTACTGCTGTGTCATCGGCCTATTATAGTCTTTTACTGTAGCTGGAGGAATTTTTTTCCTTTTGCATCTCCGTATATCTAGTCCAGCAGAAATATATCAGGGTATGGTCAGAAATTCCAGGTTCAATCTGTGCTGTTCCCGAGCTAAATATTTCAGGAATATATAGAAGATACAGAATTGCATTTCCACCAGTGTAAGCTCTCACAATCTGATCAAGATTTAAAGTAAGCATTAGATCAATTAGAGCGTCAGCCGCTACAGAATATCCATACTGCATGTTATTCCAATCAATGGATGGCAGGTTAAAATCACCGGTTATAACTAGGTTTTTGTCCCTGAATTTTAGCAGGTGATCATATAGCCTGCTCAAAAACAAGTCATCAGCATTCGGAGGTCGGTAAACAGCGCAGACAAAAAACATGTCACCTTGTAGTGACACCCTTAGAAGTAGACTTTCATGATCACAGACCCTGTCAGCAACAGTAACTTCAATATTATCCTTTGTTATCACCCCAACGCCACCACCACGGGAACCCCTATCACGTCTGTACAGCATGTAGCCCGGCGGCGCAACTTCGTCATCACCAATTTGATCATGAAGCCAAGTTTCAGTTATAACACATATTTGACGATTATGTGACAAAAGAAGTGTTTCCAATTTTTCTATTTTATTGACTATGCTCCTAGCGTTAAATACAAGCAGACGAAACTGGCGCTCCTTTAGTCGCTAGCATGATGAGATAAGGGTGTTCGTCTTCGACATTGCCTTGCGCGAGTTAGAGGTGTCGTCCACATAATACAGTTGTTGGTCAATGCAGATCTTATCCTGTACGAGCGATACATTCTTGCCCATAGCCTTATCTTGCTTCGCACCGTGCCAGAGCAATTTCCTTTTTCGCAGAGTTTCTGCGCAGTAGTCATTTTGAAGGCTTACGTTATAGTTCCTTTTAATTTTTTAGCATTGCTCAAGACTGCCTCTTTTTCATAAAAATCTTGAAAGTAAAGAATTATAGGCCGCTTTTCGGAAGGTTTTCCTAGTCTATGAATTCTAGCGATTGATACGCACTTTACATTCAATTTTTGCTCGAAGACATTTTTAATTACTTTGTTGCGCAAGACAGCTTCAGATTCGTTTGGTTCTCTTGGAATGCCGAACACAACAAGATTACTCCTGCGGCTTCGATCCTCGAGGTCAACTATCTTTTCTTGCTGGGACCTGAGTGCACCATGTATACTAGTCACAGATGCATTCAATTCATCCACCACACAACTCCTAATTTGAAACTCTTTGAACTTGTCTTCTAAGTCTACTAATCGCTCACAAAAAGCTTTTATGGTTGAATTTCTCTTGTCCAGGCGAGTTTTGATCTCAGCGATGTCAGAACCGATAGCTTGCTGCCCATTCATAATAGTTTGAAACATTTCTTCCACTGTGGGTCCGGGATTTTATTCAACATCTCCACACACAAAAAGTTTGAATGCACAAAAACACTGATAACAAATGCGTACATATCTGCGTGGGCACGGCAAAATCACCATGCAACGATCATCACTGCGGATTGAATGATAATGACTAACCTGAACAAGAAAAAACTGTCGCATAGTGAATGCACTTCTTTCTGCTCTTGCGCCGTGAACACTGGTGCTGTCGATGAAAGGTCTCTCCTTTATAGCTATGCTTGGTGACGCTACAAAGCCATAGTTCGAGGGTAGCGATGCTGGGCAGACGTTGATGCACGTGCTTGTTTCCTTCTTGTTGTCACTGATTTTAGATCCGATGATTGCAGACGGCGTGACCAAAGCGGATGAACTTGCTGCGTCGGTTGACACTAGCAAGGCCTGAACAAGAAAAACCAGTCGCATAGTGAATGCACTGCTCCTTATGCTTGCGCCGTGCCCACTCATTAATCTTACATTAATCTTGCACTTAATCTTACATGCAGTTGTTCACACCATTGCATGTATCAAATAACGTTGGTGAGACTTTTGTTGCCAAACCGAGTCCACGTAGCTTTTCATTTCGCTTTTTTTAATTAAAAATATTCAGTACTTGATGCGATATTCGAAAGCAGTATTTCTCGAATATTGGTATTCGATTCGAGAATTTCTCTCTTAGGACGCCCTATAATACAGAAACAGGTGCAAAACTATGCATACAAGGCGAGCCGTTGGTCTTATAGCCCTTCGCCATGTGCCATTTAGCGTTTGTTTCCACATCAGAGCGTAAGTAAGGCCATTCAACGGTGTCATATTAAATGTTCATGCGTACCTGCGCATTCTTTACACCACTGAAATGCATTGTTAAGCGCCAAACGCGTCAAAATAGCGTACGCCGAAGCTTGTGTACGCTGAACCCGTGCAGAAAAGCTTGCCACGTATACCACACAGGCAGAGGTTCACCCTTGCCTCACCTGCAGTACGCGGTAAATATCGTGATCATGTGTTTTTCTGCAAAATTATGCGTGGCCAGGTCTCATGTGCGAACTTAACACCGGCAGTTGTTTTTTTCCGTGCCACTGCCAGGCTTACGGAACCCTATAGCGTTCATTTGTGTCCGCTACTCATGCAACCTGAACCCCATAACACGCGTACATCTTGGTATCTACATTTCTTGCTGACGTGGTTGCAGGTTACTCGAATTTAAATGTTATAGCCTTATTTGTGTTTTGCACAGAATTGTGCTTTTAATTTGCTATCTTAAATTTTGTTCAGTGCACATTACTAAGGCCTCTCTTAGGCATTTAGAAATTAATCAACTAACTGATTAAGTAATTAATTAAATAATTAGCTAATTCGTCCATTCGTTGATTAATTAACATAATACATAATCAACTATTTAGTTAATTCGGCAGGGTAGTGGAAAGCTTCGCTTAATTTATCTCAGAAGTAATTCGCGGGACAGTCTTTCTTTTTTTTCTTTCCTTTCCTTTTTTTTTGCCTGCTCAGTAGAACTTTGTACAAGTTTGGGCGGAAGTAAGGCATCTCCAAACGATAAGACAGGTATGTTTAATATGGTGTAGGTTTTGGTTGATTTGTATACCATGCACTTTAGATCTCTCGGATGGTATGTATTCACCGCCATCTTCCAAATTAACGGCTCCACACACACACATATATATATATATATATATATATAGTGTGTGTGTGTGTGTGTATGTCTGAAATGTAAGTGTCGATTGTTTTAGATGAAGATGAATGCGATAGGCTCTAAATATGGAAAATATGGGCATGTTTATGGTTCCATCGGATGATATCTTTAGGGGTGTCAAAACAAATTTGTTTTCCTTTCTTGGTAAGCTATCTACCCAGGAAGTAAAGCGCAATCTCTGCGCTGTGCATTTCATAACCGTTCCCTATAAAAAAAATGGCAGAACCAATCTCACGATGACTGTCGTCGGCAATGCGCTTAGCATTGAATCAATACAGGGACAGAAGGTGTTGTTGCCGTCGAAATGCGTTATGTATGGAGCGAGTACTGCAGCGGGACTCGTGCTTTCCCTATGAACACTGTGATATATAGGGGCGCCGCCGCGAAGTTTGCACATGGCCTCCGAAATGAATGGTGCGCCGGTGAGTGCGCCGAGAGACGCATCATGTGGCAACCGAGCTCCTTTCTCGCGCTTTTCTTTCTTTCCATGGGGGGGGGGGGGGCGGAGACGCTGCGCCATCTAGTGGCGCGGCCGAGAAGTCCGCGCGTAGCCTCCGTGACGAGATGCGTGGCGCGCCGGTGCGTGCGAACGCTGAGAACTGTTTCCTTTCTGGCCGCACACCCGCCGGTTCACACCCAGTGACCCAAGTTGGTGAGAGGTTCATTGAAGAGCGGCACACACCCATTACGCTCATGGTTCAGCTTGCTAACATGTTGGGCTGTTGTCCCTGAGGAATCCATGAGAAATGATATTCAAGGGTTTTCTAATGATACGTTCGGCTGGTCGAAATCGCACGTCGTGAAATCTGCGGGCTGAAATGCAGCCGGGCTCCTGTCCCGCTGCACTGCTGCTACTGCAAGCTGCTTCCGATTGTTGTTGTTGTTGTTTTTGTTGTTGTTGTAATTAAACTGCACTTAGTAGCTTCACAACACAGACTCCATTTTGTTCTATCGCACTTCTTCTTTATTATCTTTTCTCCCTCTGCCCCTTGTCTTGTTTCAACTTCTTCTATTTGCAGGCCGTCATGGGATCGCTTCATTGCCCCCAGAATTGTTTGCATTCCTCCTGGGATGATATTTAAATATATTGCCAATAGCAGCAGATTCCATGGTGTCATTGGGACCAATATACCATATGGTCTTTAAGTGTCCTTGTTGGCGTGCCGTCTTGATCAAACGAAATGGTCCGTTAGAGGCCGCGTTCAGGCTTGGCCCTCTTTTTACCAGTACGAAGTCATCGACGTCGATTGTTGGTAACGTTGTATTTTGCCTCTTGTCGAAATTTCTCTTCGTTCTTTCACCATACCTTGATCGACTGTCTTCAGTTCTTGCTGCTTCTGTGAGTTTTAGGTTCTTGTCAACACCGAGGCTTATATCCGCAGGCAGATAAGGTGGTCCCCCAGTTGCAGCGAATAAAAGAGTGCATCCCAGGCCATTTGTATATGAGCAGTAGTGGTGAGCTACTGCCGCTTCCAGACAACATTTCCAACCACTTGGGAATGCTGGATACATGCTAATGTATTGTTTGATGTCTCTGATAGCCCTTTCAGCTAGCCCATTTGCTGCGGGATGATAGGGTGCAGTGAACCGCAACTTGATGTTACGCTTTTCAGTCCATTCCTGCAGCCGACGAGTTCGGAAAGCAGGTCCATTGTCGGAGACAATTACTTTCACATAGTCAAACATTTTCCTGTTCAAAAAGGAAACTATGATGTTAGCGTCTTCTTTACCAGGTCTTGCTACAATCATCCTGGTGCACTCATCAATGCACAACAGGAAGGCTTGTGTCTTCTTAACTCTTTCAAACTTTTTTCGTAGTTCCGCGAAGTCTAGATGAATAACCTCAAATGGCGTGTCAGAATATTGTGGTATAACCATTTTTGCGTCGGTTTTTTAAATTTTACTTTGTTAATCTGGCATTTATGACATTATAATACATAACCTTTTGTTTCTTGCTTCATATGAGGCCATGAGAACCTTTTTGTCAATTTCATGTAGGTTCTCCAAAAGCCATCATGGCCTCCTGATTCGGGGCTATGCATTGCAGAAGCGTCCAATGTAGGGATTCAAAACTGTGTTGATCATCTTTTGAAACCAACTAGGTGAGTTTTTGCATCCAAAAGGAAGGCGGGTATTTTCGTATATGCCATTTCGGGGTAGGATAGGATAGGAATAACTTTAATAAAGTGCCGGCAAACGACGATTTAACGAATTTCGGGGTAGAGTTTAGGAATTACACTGTCTTTCTTCAGCATCCGTAGGTGGTCTTCTTTCTGTCCCGACTCTGTTTGATGAGCCTCTTGGTCAACAGACGCCGTATCGTCCCAATAAATATTCAGTCTCAACAACTTCATGTCAGCACGAGATAGGAGAAAGTCGCACTCCACAGTGTCTAAAACTAATGCAACCACTTCTGCCTCTTTAGATTGGTGCTTCACTTTCAGGCGTGCCCTCTCGTAGTACTGTCTCTTGCTTCCATCATACCCACGCACAAGAACAAGAACTGATCTTCCGCGGAATATATCTTGTGGGTTTGCGTTGCTTTTCTTAAGAGTGGATACAGAAACTCTGCTGTCTATAAGTGATCTTGTGCGTTGTCCATTAGCCCAATTTCTATATGTAACAAACTCGCAGAAATCAAAGAAACAGTCTCGTTTTTTGTCATAGAGTCAGACTGAGAACCCTCACTGATTAGTTTGTTTCCAAGCTGGGCAAACTGCGTTCCTCAGGCAATCACTCTCTTTCCGCGGTATTCAACGACCTATGGTGACTTCCCTGTTGCTAACCGTTCTTTGGTAACCGTTCATGAAACTCTCTGCTCCTCGATGCTCCTGTCCCTTGGACATCCCAACGCGGCTTTGTCGTTCTCTCCATCCACTGGCAGGCCATCTCTTGAAGTGACGCCAGCAAAGCTTCCATAGTTTTTGGTGCTGCAGCTTGAATTTGTTGTTGCAATTCCCGAGGTAGGCCATGTATTATGAGCGTTATAACAGATTTTATATGAAGTTTCGGCTCTGCAAGTTGAAGTAGTCGACGCTTTTCGAAGAAATACTCGCGCACTGCTCCAAACCTGTAGCGATAAAATATGGCTTGTTCCCATCGCTCAAGCGGGCTGCCACGGAATCACGAGATGAAGCTCTCCTTCCACGTGCTTCATGCATCACATTGATGTCCCGCGATACGCAGCTCGTACCATTTTCTTGCGATGCCATTTAGAAAAGGGAGAATATGCTTCACTCTTCTTTCATCTGTGTCCCAGCCGTTTTGTCGACAGGCGTATTCAAAGAACGCAATCCAAGCTTCGATCTGGATTCCCCGACAAACCATCAAAGGGTTCAGCTTCCACAACCTCTGTAGGAACGCTTTCTTTGAGACTCAGAGCCGAGACAAGAGTCTGAATCATTTTATTTTGCTGTAAAACTTGCTTTTGTTGGATTTGAATCGCCTGAAGCATAACGGAGAGATCTGAATGGCAAGTTGGCTCCTATGCGACTGACTTCCCTACTTGTGGTAGCTCAAGACGGTTGAAAAGGGAGACCATTTTTGTGAGAGTTCGTCTAAAGACATAGATGCCTTCTGCAGAACGGTAGACACGAGCTCACCTGTCGTCACGTCAACGGGAAGATCGACTGGCGGGTCTCCAGGGAGCGCGTACTTCGAGAAGGCGAGGCTGTCTTTGGCTGGTTGAACGAAGAAGGTTACCCACATCATGGATCGCATAAAGCCGACTGCGCCAAAATATGTAATAAAACTGTACATAGTAGCTTCACAACACAGACTCCATTTTGTTCCATCGCACTTCTTTATTCTGATGATGATGATGTCCTTGATGAGTTTGGCGCATACCCACTCACGGGGATTGGCCAAGAGTCGGGCAGACTTTGCTTATGTGTTCAGGAATTGAATTTGAAAATCTATAATTTTGTTACATAAATTTAAGCGAGAAAAATTCAAAATGGTTCAGTCTTTTCACCCTCCGCCTCTTGTGTTGTTTCAACTTCTTCTATTTGCAGGCCATCATAGGATTGCTTCAATAATAATAATAATAATAATAATAATAATAATAATAATAATAATAATAATAATAATAATAATTATTATTATTATTATTATTATTATTATTATTATTATTATTATTATTATTATTATTATTATTATTATTATTATTATTATTATTATTATTGGTATCTTCTTTAAAACTGGGCGGTGACAAAGAGTCACCTATTTTCGCGGACAACTTTCTGTGGCTACGAAGGGAAAGCTTGCGCGAGGGAGAGCGCTTCTGAAGAAAGTCTCGTGTTTTCATCCACGTTAGTTTAACCTCGGGAAGAGTAAACATGCACACCTTATTAGCAGCAGTTAAATAAGACAAAACACACCACTGAATGTAGAAGTTTACTTATTTTGCGCATTTTCCGTTCCGCCTTAGGGCAAACGCGAAACCGTCGCACGTGGAAGCTGCGTCGATTCAGCGTCTGATCCGAGCAACCAAATGTACTGTCAAGCGCTGGCGGACTACTTGGCGCGGTAACACATGTGCAGGAGCTCCGCCGCCGTAGCTTTCCCATCATTGCCATAGAAAGCTGTCCGCGAGTGTAGCCTGCTTGAGGTTCAGCAGGTATGCTATATACATGCTTTCTTTTCTAGCATTTTTGTGTACTTCTCCTTAATCTTTGTTCTCTTCCTCAGAACTTGTGTTATACTTTGTCCGCGCTTGGTGCGGTTTGGATTCCGCCGAGCATCTGAGAAATTAAAAGAATCTTTTTTTTTTTTTTTTTTGTCGTTATAAAGCTGCACATTCGCAGTGGCAGTTACCTATTTACCGAAGTTAGCGGCAAAGACGTTCATTGAAGGGCTGCATACACCTACTCGCACATATCCAGTGGCCCAAGTTGGTATCAAGGAGCTTCACTGGAAACTAGCACAGACCCGAGTGGCACGTGCATACCCAGTACTCCAATATACAGGGTGTCCCAGATAACTTTAGCCCGAGTTTAAAAATATGCGAATGCCACGTAGCTGGACCGAACCAAGGAAATGTTGTTGGCCGTCGCTTGGAGGTACTCAGATTTTTTCATTCTACCTAATTACACAATTGTATTGTATAATTAATCAACTTCTCAAGTATTATAATTATATTAAAAGTGTCAATGAGAAAATTGTAGAGCAGCATGAAAAACTCTCGATACAGCTTTCTGTTCCTCAATACGCGCTACATAAAAGTTTTCCTGAGCGTGAAATAAGCCCGCGAATACACGCGAAGTGCCTCGAGCGGCCAGTCGCGCGGCAATTTTATATGTATAAGCTCTGGCTAAGCTTAGCTGGGATACCCTCAATATAATATTAAAAGAGATTAATTGAAGAGCGGCACATAGGTACGCAGTGCCACATACCCAGTGACCCGAGTTGTTGGTCCGACGGTTGGTTTCGAACCCTGTTCCTTCAGCACAGCAGCCCGACGCTTTACCCATTCGACCATAGACAACCCAAAGACCCAAGTTTGCGGGTAACAGATAGATAGATAGATAGATAGATAGATAGATAGATAGATAGATAGATAGATAGATAGATAGATAGATAGATAGATAGATAGATAGATAGATAGATAGATAGATAGATAGATAGATAGATAGATAGATAGATAGATAGATAGATAGATAGATAGATAGATAGATAGATAGATAGATAGATAGATAGATAGATAGATAGATAGATAGATAGATAGATAGATAGATAGATAGATAGATAGATAGCCCCCGGAAAGGGTGTGGGCCATCCTAACAATTATGTAATCGCATTGCAAATAAAAGAAAAAAAAGAAATTGGACATAAATCTAGCATCAAATAATCCCATATGATTTATGGGAATTCGTGAATATTCATATGCTCCACCCCCATATGACCATATATCTTTTTATTGGACATGGTGGTCACGTAACATTTATCAAACTTCCTTACCGATCATTTCGAAACCAAGAATAGGGGATGACGTTAAATTGTGTATATGAAATCGCAGCTGCCCTTTACTTCAAAACTACATCAACATTCTCGTTTCTAACTCAACGCCCCCCTCTCTCAGGGACATAAAACTGCTACTGACATGTATAGCGCATCCAAAATGTGTCGTGTTCCAGTTGTTCTTGTCCTAGCTTGGCTTTGGTTTCCCTGTATATTCATCATCATCATCAGCCTAGTTACGCCCACTGCAGGGCAAAGGCCTCTCCCATACTTCTCCAACTACCCCGGTCATGTACTAATTGTGGCCATGTTGTCCCTGCAAACGTCTTAATGTCATCTGCCCACCTAACTTTCTGCCGCCCCCTGCTACGCTTCCCTTCCCTTGGAATCCAGTCCGTAGCTCTTAGTGACCATCGGTTATCTTCCCTCCTCATTACATGTCCGGCCCATGCCCATTTCTTTTTCTTGATTTCAACTAAGATGTCGTTTACCCGCGTTTGTTGCCTCACCCAATCTGCTCTTTTCTTATCCCTTAGCGTTACACCCATCATTCTTCTTTCCATAGCTCGTTGCGTCGTCCTCAATTTCAGCAGAACCCTTTTCGTAAGCCTCCAGGTTTCTGCCCCATATGTGAGTACTGGTAACACACAGCTGTTGTACACTTTCCTTTTGAGGGATAGTGGCAACCTACTGTTCATGATTTGAGAATGCCTGCCAAACGCACCCCAACCCATTCTTATTCTTCTGGTTATTTCAGTCTCATGATCCGGATCCGTGGTCACTACCTGCCCTAAGTAGATGTATTCCCTTACCACTTCCAGTGTTTCGCTACCTATCGTAAACTGCTGTTCTCTTCCGAGACTGTTAAACAGTACTTTAGTTTTCTGCAGATTAATTTTCAGACCCACCCTTCCGCTTTGCCTCTCCAGGTCAGTGAGCATGCATTGCAATTGGTCTCCTGAGTTACTAAGCAAGGCAATATCATCAGCGAATCGCAAGTTGCTGAGGTATTCTCCATCAACTTTTATCCCCAATTCTTCCCACTCCAGGCCTCTGAATACCTCCTGTAAACATGCTGTGAATAGCATTGGAGATATCGTATCTCCCTGTCTGACGCCTTTCTTTATAGGGATTTTGTTGCTTTCTTTGTGGAGGACTACGGTGGCTGTGGAGCCGCTATAGATATCTTCCAGTATTTTTACATATGGCTCATCTACACCCTGATTCCGTAATGCCTCCATGACTGCTGAGGTTTCGACTGAATCAAACGCTTTCTCGTAATCAATGAAAGCTATATATAAGGGTTGGTTATATTCTGCACATTTCTCTATCACTTGATTGATAGTGTGAATATGGTCTATTGTTGAGTAGCCTTTACGGAATCCTGCCTGGTCCTTTGGTTGACAGAAGTCTAAGGTGTTCCTGATTCTATTTGCGATTACCTTAGTAAATACTTTGTAGGCAACGGACAGTAAGCTGATCGGTCTATAATTTTTCAAGTCTTTGGCGTCCCCTTTCTTATGGATTAGGATTATGTTTGCGTTCTTCCAAGATTCCGGTACGCTCGAGGTTATGAGGCATTGCGTATACAGGGTGGCCAGTTTCTCTAGAACAATCTGACCACCATCCTTCAACAAATCTGCTGTTACCTGATCCTCCCCAGCTGCCTTCCCCCTTTGCATAGCTCCTAAGGCTTTCTTTACTTCTTCTGGCGTTACCTGTGAGATTTCGAATTCCTCTAGGCTATTCTCTCTTCCACTATCGTCGTGGGTGCCACTGGTACTGTATAAATCTCTATAGAACTCCTCAGCCACTTGAACTATCTCATCCATATTAGTAACGATATTGCCGGCTTTGTCTCTTAACGCACACATCTGGTTCTTGCCTATTCCTAGTTTCTTCTTCACTGTTTTTAGGCTTCCTCCGTTCCTGAGAGCCTGTTCAATTCTATCCATATTATAGTTCCTGATGTCCGCTGTCTTACGCTTGTTGATTAACTTAGAAAGTTCTGCCAGTTCTATTCTAGCTGTAGGATTAGAGGCTTTCATACATTGGCGTTTCTTGATCAGATCTTTCGTCTCCTGCGATAGCTTACGGGTTTCCTGTCTAATGGCGTTACCACCGACTTCTATTGCGCACTCCTTAATGATGCCCATGAGGTTGTCGTTCATTGCTTCAACACTAAGGTCCTCTTCCTGAGTTAAAGCCGAATACCTGTTCTGTAGTTTGATCCGGAATTCCTCTAGTTTCCCTCTTACCGCTAACTCATTGATTGGCTTCTTGTGTACCAGTTTCTTTCGTTCCCTCCTCAAGTCTAGGCTAATTCGAGTTCTTACCATCCTGTGGTCACTGCAGCGTACCTTGCCGAGCACGTCTACATCTTGAATGATGCCAGGGTTCGCGCAGAGTATGAAGTCGATTTCATTTCTAGTCTCACCATTCGGGCTCCTCCACGTCCACTTTCGGCTAACCCGCTTGCGGAAAAAGGTATTCATTATCCGCATATTATTCTGTTCTGCAAACTCTACTAATAATTCTCCTCTGCTATTCCTAGAGCCTATGCCATATTCCCCCACTGACTTGTCTCCAGCCTGCTTCTTGCCTACCCTGGCATTGAAGTCGCCCATCAGTATAGTGTATTTTGTTTTGACTTTACTCATCGCCGATTCTACGTCTTCATAAAAGCTTTCGACTTCCTGGTCATCATGACTAGATGTAGGAGCGTAGACCTGTACAACCTTCATTTTGTACCTCTTATTAAGTTTCACAACAAGACATGCCACCCTCTCGTTAATGCTATAGAATTCCTGTATGTTACCAGCTATTTCCTTATTAATCAGGAATCCGACTCCTAGTTCTCGTCTCTCCGCTAAGCCCCGGTAACACAGTACATGCCCGCTTTTTAGCACTGTATATGCTTCTTTTGTCCTCCTAACCTCACTGAGCCCTATTATATCCCATTTACTACCCTCTAATTCCTCCAATAACACTGCTAGACTCGCCTCACTAGATAGCGTTCTAACGTTAAACGTTGCCAGGTTCAGATTCCAATGGCGGCCTGTCCGGAGCCAGGTATTCTTAGCACCCTCTGCAGCGTCACAGATCTGACCGCCGCCGTGGTCAGTTGCTTCGCGGCTGCTGGGGACTGAGGGCCGGGGTTCGATTGTTGTATTCATATAGGAGGTTGTGGCCAAGTACTGCACCAGGGTGGCCAATCCTGCTCTGGTGAGAGAGTGCGTTACCGGTTCTGGTCACCGGGATCAGGCCGCACTCCAGGCCTGTTTGTGCAATTTTCTCAACACACGGTTTTTTTTTTTTTTTCCGGTGGAGAATAGCGCGGCACCGTGATTTGAATCACGGTCCTGCTACGTATTAAAGCTGAGTCAATAAGGTAGGGACCCTGCATTGAGCTGTCAGGGTTTCAGAAGGTCCGCGAAAGTGTAAAATTTTAGAAGTGCTGTGCTAAGGGTGATCGCGATTTTTAAAGCTCTAATTAGTTCTGTATGTATCAGAAATAAATAGCAATCTGTTCTCTTTGCAGCTTATGCGAGAATATGCAGTGTAATGAAACGCATAACGAGCACGCTCTATATCGTTAAGATAATCATGTGCACCGGTGTCTTTCAATGCGACAGCATTATCTAGGGAATACTCGCCGGCTTTCGTTATTAGTGTCGACTCAGAAATGAGGCTGGTCAATACCGGAGTCAGTGCATTCAAAAGCGTGGGTTAGCCGATCTAGATGCCGGTTAATGTTTCCTCATGTGAGTTTTAATGCTGTCATTTTATCATATTGAATGAACGTGTAAATTAAGTACATTTAATCACCCTATAATACTGACAGCTACTCCTTTTTACATAATAGTAATGATAATAAGAAAAATGTTCTATGAGAAGAACGTCACAGATTCAGAAAACGTAGAGCGGAGCCAAGTAGAGGGAATAAACGGGTAAATTAAATATGTTTAATCACCCTTAAATACTGACGGCTACTCTTCTTTACATAATAGTAACGATAAGAAAAATATTCTATAAGAACAAACGCCACAGATTCGGAAAACGTAGAGCGGAGCCAAGTAGAGGGAATAAACGTGTAAATTAAGTATGTTTAATCACCCTATAATACTGACGGCTACTAGTAATGATAATAAGAAAAATATTATATGAGAAGAAACGCCACAGATTCGGAAAACGTAGAGCGGAGCCAAGCAGAGGGAATAAACGTGTAAAATAAATATACTTAGTCACCCTGTACTACTTACGGCTACTCCTTTTTACATAATAGTAATGATAATAAGAAAATATTCTATGAGAAAAAATGTCACAGATTGGGAAAACGTAGAGCGGAGCCAAGTAGAGGGAATAAATGAATTGCAGAAGGGTTGAAATCTGGGCCAGTTGGTACATACTTGAACGAAAGAAACCAGTCAAAAACACAAAGAACAAGAGAAGGGTTGAAATCTGGGCCATTTGGCACATACTTGAACGAAAAAAACAGTCAAAAACACAAAGGACAAGAGAAGGGTTGAAATCTGGGCCAGTTGGTACATACTTGAACGAAAGAAACCAGTCAAAAACACAAAGAACAAGAGAAGGGTTGAAATCTGGGCCATTTGGCACATACTTGAACGAAAAAAACAGTCAAAAACACAAAGGACAAGAGAAGGGTTGAAATCTGGGCCAGTTGGTACATAGTTGAACGAAAAAAAAACAGTCAAAAACACAAAGGACAAGAGTCCTTTGTGTTTTTGACTGGTTTTTTCGTTCAAGGAATAAATGAAGCCCACATATAGCCCTAGAGACACCGCAGGAACATGCAGAGACAAATGGCGAGGACAAGTTGCACGAAACATTGCACTGAGCCACGACATATTCGCGTATATTTATAGCACGCGCACGTGGCCGCGATGTGGTTCGAGATGAACAGGTGCACGGATGAGGGAAATACACAGATGAAATACGTAATACGTACGCACAGACATGCAACACTCACAAGTGGGCTTAATCACACAAAACGCACAAAGCATGGCACACATGTATGACATGACACGCAATGCCATGCATGAATAGGCTGCATGTCATGTATGTGTATGACACACAATAAGCGTGCGTAAATACAATTGGTGGAAGCGGGTTACGCTTACATTGTAACTCGACTGGAGCACATATAGTACACGTTTAGTATGCCTGTATCTTCAAAGAAATGTTCAAGTGCGTCCGCTGATTTTTGCTGTGCCCGGTTTCGATGATGTCCTAGCACGTAACGATCTTTATGCACCATGCGCATTTGTTCTCGCGCATCATCATCATAAAAAAACTTTAGTATACAGTCTGAGGAGTTTGGAGCACGCAGGCTGCCGAGCCCCGTTCTTGCACGGTTTTCAACTGCGGTCCGACCCTGTAGGCATGCAGTGCAGAAAAGGCCTTGGTTGACCGCTTCTGATCGTAATGTTGTCGCATATTACACTCGTTACAGTTACATTACAGCTTTCTTGTTTTCTCTTTGTTTGCTTTCCTTCACAGTTAAGCTGCACGCTGATGTCTCAACGTTCTGTGACTCGTGAATGAAGTGCATGGTTGCTTTCTAGCCTCTGTCATGTATGGCTCGGTCATACAGTACATTTCTCCTTTCCAGTAACTTGGTCGTCTGCTAAAGTAAAAAGCAGCAAAATTTTCCACTGTCATAAGCGATGTTCCTGCTACCGATACGACCGTTACGTCCACTTAGGCGGCGATGTTTTAATCGGCCTTAATGAAGGACTGCCCCGTACAGTTGCCGTAGCATCATCACTATACCTTGTTTGAGTCCAAAGTGCACTTCACAAGCTGAACTATATTTTCTTGAGTATACAGGCAACCTTCATTTTGGAATAATTTGCAGGATATTTTAAATAGAATATAGTAGTTATGCCCCTCATGTCTCTAGTGTTCTTTTTTTTTCGGGCCTTCAACTTTACTGATATTACTACACGTCAATGTGGTTATATTTCTTGTATGTACCGAATCACGTACGCATCATTAAGGCCACCTTGAAGTTTAGTGAAAATTAGATGAACATATTATATTGCATTGCCCGGCTTTTGTGGGATCTCGTCGTAAAATTTATCGCCTATGTCTTTGCCACAGGTTTTACTCTTTCCTTTCCTGCGGACACCCGCCGTGGTTGCTCAGTGGCTATGGTGTTAGGCTGCTGAGCACGAGGTCGCGGGATCGAATCCCGGCCACGGCGGCCGCATTTCGATGGGGGCGAAATGCGAAAACACCCGTGTACTTAGATTTAGGTGCACGTTAAAGAACCCCAGGTGGTCGAAATTTCCGGAGTCCTCCACTACGGCGTGCCTCATAATCAGGAAGTGGTTTTGGCTCGTAAAACCCCCATAATTTAATTTTTTTTTTCCTGCGGACAACAAATTCATGTGCCCGGCCCACCGTGCCTCCAGGACCAGCCACTCAAATGCCGTTTATCCTCCACGTGCCGACACCAACACTTTCCAGCGCTTATTTTTCATGCACACCGGTCCAGAGTGCAATGATCTTCCCGCGCCCATCTCCTGCACAACTAATTTAGTTGGTTTCAAGTGATTGCTAACTGATTAAATTTTTGTCAAAAGGCGACTACTATATATATGCAATGTCCGCCTTTGTGTGTCTGCGTGTTCTAATTCTCTTTTTTTTTTTCTTTAGCCCACCCCTCAGGTAATGTTTCATAGTGAGAGCAATGAAGTATAATAAATAAATAAATAAATAAATAAATAAATAAATAAATAAATAAATAAATAAATAAATAAATAAATAAATAAATACATGCTGTTTCCTATATATAATATACATGTGCATAATGTACCTGCATGCAATATCAACAGGGCCGTATTGAAGAGGCATCAGAAGATAATCAGATGGAAAAAGAAAACAAGAATACATGGACATATGATAAACACTATTGCGAATACGAAAATATATGTATATACTTAAATGTGTAATATGTATGTATATATATATATATATATATATATATATGTGTGTGTGCATGTGTCCGTTACTATATAACATATAACGACAATGAAGTATAAAATAAATAAATAAATAAATCCCCCCCCATTGTGTTTCCTATATATAATATATCTGTGCATGATATATCTACATGCAAGATCAACAGGGCCGTAGGCATCAGAAGAAAATCAGATGGAAAAAAAGAAGACATGGGCATTTGATAAACACTATTGCGAAAACATAAAAAATATGTACATTTGTAAATGTGTAATACGCATATATATGTGTGTATGTGTTCGTTACTATATAACATGTCATGCTGAAGGACGCTTACAAAGCTATCGCTTACAAAGATGCCAACCCAACGTTGGTAGTACAGAATATATTTTCTTCGCAATTAATGCACAAAATTTTCAGTTCTTGCTTTTTAGCTTGCGTCATCATCATCATCATCAGCCTGGTTACGCCCATTGCAGGGCAAAGGCCTCTCCCATACTTCTCCAACTAGCTTGCGTACTTAAATGCATATATTTGGTTAATCGATGACTTAATCGATTGAGAGACTTGGATTGATCAGGTTAAATAAATTAATCGATTGCCAGCCCTCTTTATTTTAAATCATTATTCTTAATAAAAGGAAAATGAAAGGAAAAGAAAGGCCTCGCAGTTGAAGCAAAATTCGTCCTCCCACCCAATCATAGCAGTTGCTACAAAGGAAACCCGTACGGGTTTCCTTTGTAGCAACTGCTATGATTGGGTGGGTGTTCCACGTTCCTTTTATTACTTCTCTCCACTTTGCGGCTTTCCGCAGAGCTATTAAGTCAGTCATTATTGTTATGGCACATCTGTTATTGCGCAGGAGTCTGTAGTTGGATCCCTTCTCTTTCTACCGAGAAACAACAGGACCAATGAAAGACGACACAGTCGCTGACAGTCGACCAACAACATATACAGCTCCTACGTTGTCTGTCTTGCATTGGTCATGTACACTGCGCTGTTTTTCTCGGAATGTCGCTCAACCAACCAGCTTCGCACCCTCGTAGTACATTTCTCATCTATATTAACGACCTGCCCAATTCCGTCACCTTCCTGTGCGATGTTTACGGATGACTGCGTTCTGTCTCAGAAGATAACCGACAGGTCTGACTTTGGCAGATCCCACGCGCTGTGGGAATCGATGTAAGCGAAGCTTTGTATGCCGATTGCTTTAGTTGACGATAATTAGCGGTGATGTTGGAAGCGAATGTGTAATTTCTTTAGCGCTTAGTCCAACATGAGAGTGGTGAGTTGATGTTACTTATTACCTTGCGCGTACAACTGCTGTTTATCTGCGTAGTTCACAGAACACACAGGGAAACGTGCTTGCTTGAGGCGTTTTTGTGCGTCATTGCTCACAATGTCTGGGAGGGTCCAGCATTATCGTCGCCTAACACGGCACATCGCATCGTGGCAGAAGTGTTAAATATTAATTGAATTATCGGGCTCCACGTAACTAAATTAATTGTCATAAAGTTGTATGTATACAATGTATACATCGCAGTCTGCACCACGTTTCGATACGCTCATGTTCCGCGCGATGCTTCTTTCGGCCCTAGGTGTCCTCGACGCTGAATGCACGCTTTGGAGCCATTTTGCTGGTGCGCGTGTTTATGTGCTCCTTCTGCATATGGGGCCAGCACGCTGTTGAGACGCCAGCTCCAAGCGCTCTCTCAGGCTATGGACAATTGTAATGCTTAAACTATCACAGCCCAGCTCGCTACCTCCGCAGCCCAGCACCTGTATTTTTGTCGCATAGGAAAGCAAGCAAAGCAAGCACGCCACGTCCCACACGCACAAACTACGCGTCCCGGCCCGCGGCGGCGCCGGTCGGGGTGAATGGATTGATGCTATGAGCGTCCCCTTTGGAACGGGGCGGTAAGTTGCGCCACCAAGCTCTTGTTATTGTATTACCTAACGTCCTACCTATGTTAAAAAAAGAAACAAAGAAAAGGAAGAAAAAGGAATGCCCACGATGAATTCCCATCACCAAACTTTCTGAACCCCCTATTGGGAACATTGTTTTTGTACCCCTCCGTTGTTTGTCGTTTCCCTACTTTTCTTCCACCAATCTTCTAATCGCTTCTTACTATTCTCTATTGCGGACATGTTTACTTTCCATTTGTTCTCGCTGAACCCAGAGACTTCAAGGAGGTGAGAGGTAACTAAATCGACCGCTGGGCAGATATCTTCACATTCTAATAAAAAATATGCTTCATCGTTTCCCTAGCTTTACCGCAACAATCACATGCTTCTTCTTCCTTGTTGTATATCGCTTTTAAGTGCGGGTTATAAGCCATCCTGAAATTGTGTCTTTACTGATTTTCTTCCTCTTAAGTAGTTACTCATAGCAGGTTTCCTTTCTACTGCCACCACCCACGAGATTATCTCAGCCTCTCTGACTTTCCGCTTGACGTTCTTTGCTGGCATGTTGCTCACCATGCCGTGGCATACTTGCTGGTAAGCTTCCTAGTTCTTTTCCTCCATTGTGAATCATTGTCTTTCCTGTAAAAATATGTGAACACTCCCCCGGCCTACCTACTGTCTTCCATATTCCTGAGTCGTTCTTCATAATTAGTTTTACTCTGGGCTTCCCTCATTGCAAAACTTGTCCAGCCCATACCACCCTGCACAGCTTCATTTGTAGTCTTCCCTTGAGCACCCCTTATGAGGCATCCCACTGACCTTTGGTTGCCATTGAGTTCTGATTGCATGCGTGACTTCAAGCAAACAACCGCATTCCTAAATGTAGGTCCTGGAACCATGACACCTTTCCACATACTCCTGAGCACCACATACACATTGTATCCCCATAGTGCTCTGTGTTTCACTGTGGCCGCATTTCTCTTTTCCTTTGCTCTTATTGCTTTTTTCCTGTGTTCCTATATATCATTTATCATAACATATATCATATAATAACGTATAATGAATATATGTTCCATTACATATGGAACATATATAATAAACGGATATATGTTCCATATATCCGCTTATTTATATACCAAGGTATTTATATTATTTTACCCGAGGTATTTCCTGGCCCTGAATTGACACTGTCTGTTGACTGTTTTCATTGAATACCATAACACCTGATTTTCTTGACGCTAAATTTCAAACCTAAATTGTTGCCTTCCTGTCCACAGATATTAGCCAGGCGTCGCATATCGCTTTGCTTGTTAGCTAGCAGCACAATGGCCTTCGCATAAAACAAACCAGAAAGCTGCTGCTCTACTGCTGTACCCACCTGTTTGTGTGAGAGATTGAACCCGATGTAACTTCCCTCTAGCGCCCTTTCCATCCTTACCATGTACATCATACACAGCAGTGGGGCTAAAGAGCACCTCTGCCGCAGTCCCTTGTTGATATCAACTTTCTCGTTGCTCCTCATTTCTTCCCATTCAACGCAATCGGTATATTGTCGGTAAATCTCTCTCAAAAGCTGTATATGATCGTCGCCTAAGCTTTCCCCTTCCAGAATATTTCATAAAATATTGCGGTCTGCGTTGTCATACGCTCCTGTAAAGTCCGAAAAAGCCACATATAACGGTCTGCTTTCTACTCTGGATATTTCAATGCCATGAGTAAGGACAAATAAGTTATCATTCAGGCGCTTACCAATTGTGAAGCCATCCTGAAGTTCGCACAATATGCCATTATTCTCTGCCCATGCTTGCAACTTTAATTTAATTGCGTGCATTGCTAACGTGTATATTACCGATGTAATGGTCAACCGTCTATATGAGTGATTTCTATCTTTCCCCCCTTACCTTTATAAATTAAATTCCTTCTACTTTGTCGCCAACTGTCTGGTATTCATCTATCTTTTAAAGTGTCTTCTACTGCTTTCAAAAGAGCTTCCTTACTATTTGGTCCTAGTTCATTAGTCAGCCTAACGGGAACCTCGTCTAGCCATGTGGCTGTGCGCTTAGAAATTTCCTCTTCGGCTTTCTTCCAGTTGAAATTTGTCAGCACCAGCTCCTTTTACCATCTAGTTCTCTTTCACGCTCTTTTTTCCTCAAGTACAACCTCGTCATTGCCTTGAAAAGTTTGGGCAATGATCTTTCGGATGTAATTTAATGCCACGTCCCCTTCCAGCCTGTTTCCATATTCGTCTAGGATATCTTGTATCGTTCCAGACTTCCTCCCTAATAAGTTTATGTGGCTCCAAAATATTCTAGGTGCGGCCTTCTGTTTCTCATGTATTTCTGACAACCAACGTTCACTTTCACCTTTTATCTTTGCTTGAAGCAATATTTGAACTATAGATATTTTTCTCCCGGTATATTTCCCATTTTCTGGCTACTTCATACTGCGGTAACTGCGCTTTATTTGCCTGCCTGTGATCTCGTGATGCTTGCTGTCGTTCGGCGATCGCTTCTTGTATCTCCCTGTTCCACCGGCTTTCCGTTTTTTTTTCTTTCCAACAAGCATGTCGCTTCTCTTTCCATATTTCTGTCGTAATCACAATTAGAAGCTCACGATATTTTCACTCATTGCTTGGCCGTTTGCCATGTTCTTCCTCGACCCTTGTGACTGTATTTGTTATTTGTTCAGCGTTCAAATTTGCAGTGGCCATTCCTCGCTCCTTGCTCTCTTTCCCAACTACATATCCCATTTTCAAAATGATGCGTTTATGGTCACTTTCTATGCTACTATACCTTTCCTCGCCAAGGACCATTTCTCTCAACTTATCATAAATTCCTTCTTTCATCAGACAATAATCAATGGTCGATTGCCGGTTTCCCATTCCCCACATGGTGTGCCCATCACACTCAGGCCATGTATTCACGACAACGAGGTTATGTTGCTCACAAAGATCTAGCATTGACTTCCCGTTGTTGTTGGTATGGCCATCTAGATCCTGTATGCGGGCATTCATGTCACTTAATAGGATAGTTTGGGCATCATTCCCGATATCCTTAATATCAGCACTTATGCATTCCAATAACTTTTGATTCTTCTCTGTGCAATTATTTCCGGTCCACAAATACGTTACGCCCAGCCAAATTTTATTTCCACTCATTGTACCTGATAACCAAAGATGCACTTGACATATTGAATTTACTCTTTTTCTGCCTCCCTGATCGGTGAGCATTCCGATTCCTCCTCCCTTTCTTTTCGATTTAGTTCTGTTGCACACTTCGCAAACATAATCCCCAATCACTGGTAGCTCTCCCGAGTCTCTAAGGTGCATTTCTGTAACCGCATACACCCCTATTTTTTCTCTATTGAAGTTCTCCTCAATCTCTACCCACTTTTCTTTTCTTCTGCTGCCCTGCATGTTTATGTAACCTATTGCATGGCGAGCTCGCTTTCAATTGTTTTTCTCATTTTTCTGTGTTAGACGGCGATGCTATTCTGAGGTTTCCCTAGGGGACCTTCTTCATTACTACCTATCCTGGCCTTCTGAGTGCCCGTGGACCTCCCAAAAAAGCCTGTGATTGAAGTGGATCCCGTATTGTTGAAACCTACCATACCTCCTCACTTCCCTGTTTACCTCTAGAACCTCGAAACCTTTCGCTTGGCTCATTGTCCACATAGCCTCATTAGCAGCCACTACGGCTCTTTGTACGCGACTGTCACGTACAGGCACCTCCTACACCGTGCACACCACGGTCTTCACCTGAGTGGACAGCTCGCGGAAGTCGTCTACCCCCTTCGCCAAGCGCTGGGCTAGTCCTGTCCCTTTTCTGTTTAGTACTTCATTTAGCCCACCTGCTACTACGACAAGGTTGCGTCAGTGGGCATTTTCAGCGAGCTCTTCTTTTGCTCGCTCCATGACAGCGCCCAATGTCCGTCCTGGAAATGTCTCTACCGCGGCGTTTTGTGACCCATCATCCTCTTTTCAATTGCCTCTGAGCACCTAGCTAGGTTTGAGTCGCCGGAGATAATCACCCTTTCACTCTCTCCTACTGGCGAGGCCTCTCCCTGCTTCCCTCTGTCATCCTTTTCCGCGTGATTCGGACTTGACAAGGGTCATTGACTCCTGCGTTCCTGCTTTTCCCTTGTGGCCGCTTCAAGGTAGGTGAAGTTCTTTCCAGCTATTCCCACCCTACGTTGCACGCATTCTACGTGCTTTGTTGACACTCCCTGTCCTGAAAAAGATTACTCCTGCGTGTGTTGTGTCTAAAGCGGACGTCCGCGTATTGGACATGTATATAGTAGTTCATTGTTCTATATCATAATCACCTGCCACCTACCTTTCCCTGCATCTCCCACTTCCCCTTGCTCCAGTGAAGAACAGCAGGCTAGAGACACACTCTCTTGACTGATCTATCCTCCTTTCTCTTCACTGAAATCTACTCCACCTCATCCCTGTCGTGTCACGTCAGGAGACGGCGTTCCATCGTCACGATCATTCTCGTTCATGATGGCGGCCCTGCTCAGCTTTTGCTCAGTTGCTTGAAGTCCTTTTTTCACTGCCTTCCGTGAATCATGCTCCATATTTAGCTCATTTCTGAACTATTCGACCTGTTTCACATGCTCATCCTGGAAATCCTCCGTTTTCTTTATTCTAGCATCAACATCACAGTGTCTGCCGATTGACTCGATTTACTCTCCATTCTCATCCTTCCTCTCGTCTACCTTGAGGGACCCCCGCACATTGCACGCTTTACCGTCTTTCTTGCCATGTGTTGCACTTAGCTTATTTTCTAATGTAAACACCGAAGCTTTCAGAGCACGTGCCTACTGGCTAAGGGCGATACGCATAGAACTTAAATCCTTAAAATGCAGCAAATTAATTATCACCAATGTTTTAAAATTAATAAATGCCGCACAGACTTGAGGTATTACACGTGTTCAAACACGTGGCCACGCTCTCACTCTCCTACCAAAGCAATATCCTGATACCAATGCACATGCACTAAAACAACTTATAGCTAAAGGTCTTGCCACTTCCAAACTACAATTTAAAGACTACAAGAGACTTAACACAGGGATGGATGGATGGATGGATGGATGGATGGATGGATGGATGGATGGATGGATGGATGGATGGATGGATGGATGGATGGATGGATGGAGCGAATGGATGTTATGAGAGCCCCCTTTGGAACGGGGCGGTGGGTTGCGCCATCAAGCTCTTGTTATTTTATTGCCTAATGTCCTACCTATGTTTAAAAAAAGAAAAAAGGGAAGGAAAAAGCATACGATGAATTCCCATAACCAATGTTTCTGAACCCCTATTGTGAACTTTGTTTTTGTACGCCTGCGTTGTTTGTCGTTTCTCTACTTTTCTTCCACCAATCTTCCAATTGCATCTTACTAATCTCTATTGCGCACATGTTTACTTTCCCCCTGCTCTCGCTGAACCCAAGGGCTTCAATGAGGCCGCGCAGGGATGCGTAAAGCCCCTCAATAGAGGCTTTAGGGATGCGCAGAGGTAAGCGCCATCTGGTGGTGTTGCAAGAAGATGGAAAGAAAGCTTCCCTTTTATAAGCTCCAACACGACCTTGATCGTGTGTCGCAGTGGTGTCGCAAACAATATATATATATGAAGCTCAATGTAGAGAAATATAAATTCACGCATCTCGTCATTCTCACATAAACACTGCGCGCGACTGAACTCCTATTTGAGTTCCTCTGTCAGCTTTGATGTGGTGCCACAAGTGTACCTTGGTATTCCAATAGCAATGATTATATGATTTTATAGAAATGAATAACCGCATGCTTGGTTACCTGCGCTAGAACTTCATCTTTCACCCGTCCTCTCTTAAGCTAGCTATGTGTTACTTTAATAGAGGCATTCAGTAAAACCTATTCAAAGAGCAAAAAAACTTTCATTCATTCATTCTCATTGTATTACTGGCCCCTTAGGGAAGCATATCGTGTAAACGGTTAATCTTACTAACTAGAGTACATGCCGTGATTATAGTAGAGTAAAAATTTAAAAAAAATACATATATAAGATAAAAAACGCATTCTAACCCTCGAATAATCTGTAGTTTAGTGGATTATGCAGAGAAGCCAACAACAACATGCTCACAAGCACTGTAACATCTACACAGCAGATATTGTTTATTTTTCAGCCATGTATACGGTGAAAAATAAACAGAGTGAAATAAGTGATTGTAGTACATATGACTATATGCTCCAATGCTAATAGACAGAACATGAATAAGTAAATTCGGTAAGCGATGCTGTTGGAGAGCAGTTAAACGCATTATTCAGCCTTTATTCAGTCCTTATTCAGCCATTATTCACATATCCCGAGGTATTTACCTCGCGATATGTGATGGAAACGGTGTCGTCAGGATGATCGTTCCATACTGAAATGTCATGAGAGACAACGCTGACGAGTTAACCTGTATTTTTACGAATATACACTTGATGCTTAGCTGATTGCAGAGCCGTCGAGACATATGCGCGATGGTATTTCCAAGGGTAGGAGAGAGGGGCTGTTGTGATTGGAGGTAGTCATGCAGCACACAGTGGAACGGGTGCTGCTTTTAGCAGGTAAGAGTAGTATTTAACTTCCATCTCGTTCCTTTGCGCATTTACTGCGACTAGTAAAATACTACCCCGTCCCCCCAAAGAAGAAGAAGGAAAAAAGAAGGAAAACGGGAAATAATGTTTTTGTAATATTTTTCACCGCCTCAGCTTTGTTCAGGTTAGCGCTCAATGGCAACGCTGGCTTCCATACGAAAAATAGTTCTAAAAATATATTTAGCATACGACTGGGACACTTTTCTTTGTGTGTATGTGGTGGTGATATTTCATGACGCCATTTTAGCGACTAAAATACCTTGTGCAAATCGAATAAGCTCACCTTGCGGAATGCTTCGGCGTACATATTTGAGTAATTTCCTTTTCCAGACTGAGTGAAAAAAGAAAAAGAAACCTCCCTACAAGACAGCGCGATGTTTAAAAAATTGGAGAACGATTAAGCTTCGCTTTTACGAGTGGAACGAGATAGCATTAAAAGATCCCCGATTGCATCTCCCGCTTCACAGCAACTGCAACCTATACGTAAGCGTAATGTTTACCGGGAAACGCTGGCGGCGATCGCTATGCGCGAAGGTCCGCTAGAAACGCGGCGTCTTGAGTGGGCCAATCGCGGAGGTAGTGCACAGCCGGGCCAAAGAGGTTGCGTCATTTTCAGGTTTCTTTTATTGTTTCGCACATTTAATATTTCAGCCTGAAAATATTTAACATGAAAGGCAGGTGCTGTCGCTGTTTTGTTTCATGACATTTGTTTGTGAGCTGTTATTCTCAGATTTCCAAGGAATAACTTTGTCAAGAATGCAAGACAAGGTACGAGCAACTTTAGTGATAGAGTGGTGCCGCAATATAGCCCGCATTTATCGCATGTCATATTGCAAGCCATGGCATATACATATACCTAAACATATACTCCAAGTTTCGCGCACGGACAAAACTCTTCCGACGCCGACACCGGATTTTCTGCGACACGCAGCCCTTAACGCTGTCGCGTTAAGTTATTTCAATACGTATTGAAAAAATTATGCGCTTACACCTGAGTATAAGCGTGCGTAGAAGCTTTTATTACTACCATTTACTTGCTGAAAATGTTAAACAGCGCAAGAAAACGTATCGAAGCAGGTTTTCCAAAGTCGGGAAGAAGGAAGAGCCGGTTACTATATATACTACACAGGAGCGCACCAACGGTATATAAACAAGGCCCACGCGCGGCTCTACCGCCGAGCTGTCGCTGCTTTACCATGCAGCGTGTTGAATCGTATTCGCGTTCGTTTCCAGTACTTTCCTTTGGCATTAAGTAACCTGCGTTTCTTTGAATTAGGATTTCATATTAGGACGCCTCGCTATAGTGTGCCTATTGCTTGCAGGGTTGCTCGTTATTGCGCTGTGCTTGCAGCCGGCCGGAGCCTAAGTGAAATGTGAAGTCCTGACCTTACACGCACAAAAGCAGTGCTACAATTAATGCAGTGCACATAACGCGAGCGAGAGAAAACACGCGCAACGCCCTATCGTGCGAAAAACTTATTGCGTGCTGCGGCGAACGGAACAAAGGCAGTGCGCGGAACCAATTGAGTTCCGACGTTCAACATGCCGACCACGTTTGTCCTCCCTTTCCACGGGACATGCTTGTGCGACCTGACTTGCCCAGTCTCACCTCGCACACTCGATGCGAGAATGCAATGCGAATAGAGCAACCGCACTTCTCATTAGTTGCGTGCAAGGAACTTTAATAGTCAGCTTCGACGAAGAGCGCGTAGTACCATGCGCAGCTTCAATTTTTCACATGCGACGCTCTTATTCTTGCGGGGTCTACAAGACAGGGGCATTTTATATAAATGCGAGGTGGGTTTAGAGGCATGATGCAAAAATTCTAGGGTGAATGAGTAATTTTTCAGGGCACCCAGTTATTTCTCTCAGCTGATGAACACGTGAGGGTATTTGGTAATGGCGGTTAGTTTGATGCAATTTTTTTTCTACTACTGTGTCGATAAGGTTTCTCACGACAACCTAACATAGAAAAGGAAGTAAAATTAGTTCGAATTGTTGCGTAAATTGTCAAATTGTTCCTGTTTAACGCATACCTAAGAACCGTAATGGTGATTTCTAGTGGAATCTCCTTTGATATCTGGTGGATGGTGGAGACAAATAGCCACCTTGCCTGCTTGAGCTAGTAAGGTTATATATATATATATATATATATACCATTGTCTATGTCTTTCATTTTGCTTATTTTTTTCCTATCTCTTCTGTGTCTTGTAAAGTTACTTATGCCTGTAACGACCCTGGCCCTGTCTTTTATCCGCCATTTTGTCACCAATGCCCTAAACGTATCTTGCGTATCTCGACCTCTGAACGCTTATCGCTCCCATCAGCTTTTAACCCCGGCGCTTCGAAAAGGCGGAAGTTCCGTGTACGATTCTGGTTGGATGATTATCTCGGTATTCGATTACAATGTGCTGAATGGTCTCCAGATATTTTTGTGCAGCAGGCACATGCCCCAGAATATTTGCTCTTATATTTCTTTTCCTCACGCAGCCAGCTCGGACCTGAAATAGCAATGGAGTCATTGTGCGATCGATCAAATGTTATTTTCTGATTTGTTATTTGCCGACTTTGTAAAAACCTCCACGAGATTTTTTGATGCGAAAGCGTCAAGTGAGCAATTGAGCGAAAAAGCCTCGCGTCTGTCGTCTGTAGCAGCGAAACTGCACCTAAGCTCCCATTACCATTGGCTGTGACGCTACGTGACGAGCGCACCTCGGCGGAGAAGAGCGGGAGAGAGGGTGCAACTGCTGCCGCAGTAACGGGCCAGGTGTTGCTTGAAGGGAGAGGGAATCCCCACGACGTCACGTAATCCTCGCTCCCGCTCTCGGAAGCTTGTTAATTCAGGGTTGCCAGGTTTAGCGACTGCTAGCCAAACTGGCTACTCTTAGAAGCTGCTGGCGGCCAAAAATCGTGGTTGGAGGCTTGGCTACTTTCTGGCTACTTTTGACAGTGGTAATTAGTATAGGTAGTGTCCAAATCGCACTGCTTGCAACGGCGCCCTAGAGGCAACAGCTCCAAAAGTCAGGCCCCGAAGGTCATGCCATTGTGTTTTGCAAGTGGCAGAAGCAGATCCAGGGACTGAAAACATATCTGTTCCGTAGCAACATCATAGCCGCCATATGGCCAGTGGGCCTCTTCGACTGGCCGTCCTGCGATGTCCAGGATTGCCCGGAACGCTTCATACACAACGCACATTGGCTGAAATTGCGGCTCCTGGCAGCCAGGGACTCTCAGGGAGGGATAATTGAGGATGTCCATTGAGTTTCTCCATTGGTGGCGTACAGTAGCTCTCTCCGAGTAACAGGAATTAACTAATCTTAAAGGCCATGCTTCTGCGCGCTGTGTCGCACGGAAGCAACAGGTGATGTCCTAGTGCCACCCCACGCGACGCTTGCCTCGACAGCGAATCTTGAAGACCATGTTTATTGGTGCCACTAGCGACTTTAACAATCGAAAAAGCGTCATGGCAGCCATGTCATTACAGGTGCCAGTGTCTATGCGAGTTTCTTATAGGCGCTTGCGCCTACATGACAGGGAGAGTATAGAACATGTTTGACGTCATACAGTTTGCACGGGAACATTTGGAGAGAAGTCAGAGTGCAAGGACGCGGTGCAGCGAGTTTATTGTAGTGAAACTGGCGACGCCGCTTCGGCTATTTGAGAAAGCACGTAAGTGTGAGACGGAAATTATCAAATAACGTCAGCTAGTCATTATGGTAAGTTATGACACAATACGTGATAACGTTTGTTTTCTTCTGTTATTCTCGTTTGCCATCAGTGCAGCAGAAAAGCTTAATTCTCTTTCGCTTTTTCTTCTTTATTACCGCGTCAAAAATTGACAGTTGTTCGTTTGTCGCACCGTGGCTACTTTTCCGGCTACGTAATAAAACGATTACCACTGTTGGCGAATTTTTTGGCTACGTTTTCTCCCGAAGACCTGGCAACCCTGTCAGTTATACGCGCGTTTCTTGTCCGCGCAAGCTGTCGTGTGCGTTCTACCCACGTGGTTCTAACTACGCTTCGGCGTAAGGCCAAATCAAAACGCGCCAAGCGTCTCGCCCGTCCGCGAGGAGTTCATAACTCGAAGGACCGCTTCACAACTCATATGAAGTGCTTAGATGTACTCGGACTTCTATCTTTAGGTGGATGTCTTTTGGTACCTGGCGTTTGGATGAGCTCTTGGATTAGGCAATAGTCATAATACACATATTTGTTACTAGCACATGCGTTAGTAAGTTATTCTACATTCATCTTTTCGGCAGCGTGAATAATCGGCAAGCCTGATATTGATCCGAGGCCGGGACCACCAATTTATTTTCTTTGCATTTACATATTTATTGCAGGCACAAATTCTACGAGTTCTTTTAATTCTATCGCAACCTAAAAGCATGCACTGAAATTCAAGGGTATGCGCTGCGGTTGTTCGCGCATCGAAATGAAAGCGGACACGCATGAGTCATCGATTGCGTGTAAAGGTGGCGAGGAAAGCAATGTTTTATTGCCGCTACCACCATCCGTAGCCGGTCGACCACGCGCTCTCTTTTGCAGAAGTTAGTAACGTGCATAGGATAGATCTAGCTGCGCTTCTTTTTGCTTGAATAGCAAACTTTAACGCACAGAAAAATGGAAAGTTTGGCGATGTGGAACAAAAGCGAATTCTCCATGACCGCACCGATTTTGTGGACTAGAAAAGAAATCAGTCGACGCGATAAGCCAACAGCGGTTCATGATAATCGTCAGCTCCACAACCCCAAACAATATTGAATCCTAGCATAACGAGTGCTAATGTCTAATATCTAACCAGGCGTGCAGGATACCTTGATAAAAGTGGCGCCGTTATTGGGAACGTGTCCATCCCGGCAAGTTGAGAGAAAGGCGAAATGAGGGCATTGTATTTTTAATGCGATAGCATTAGAAGCGTCAAAAAAAGTGTGTATATATATATATATATATATATATATATATATATATATATACACACACACACACACACACACACACACACACACACACACACACACACACATACACACACACGAGAGAAGAAAGGATACCGAGGGGCTCGATTTTTGTTAATCATGACCATATAACGCCAAGGAAAGCATCGGGGAAATTAACTGTGGTTGAAACTGAAATGCACAAAATAATGAAGAAAAATGAATGAATTATGGGGTTTTACGTGCCAAAACCGCTTTATGATTATCATGCACGCCGTAGTGGAGGACTCAGGAAATTTTGACCACCTGGGGTTCTATTTAACGTGCACCTAAATCTATGTACACGGGTGTTTTCGCATTTCGCCCCCATAGAAATGCGGCCGCCGTTGCCGGGGTTCGACCCCGCGACCTCGTGCTCAGCAGCCCAACACCATAGCCACTGAGCAACAACGGAAAGAATTGAATAAATGATCCATGGCTTTACTGTGCCAGTAAATATCCGCGCTTGCGCCATATGTACAAGTTTATTTCATGTATGGTGTGCAACATCGGAATTAAATACTGCATTACGTGAGCAACCTATGGCACTGCGAGAAAACTTCCTTGTTGTTGGGTAATCACATCGTTAGTTCTCTTATCTAAACTTGTGCAATAAGTGCACACTTAGTCGCACTGAAAGATATAAAGACTAGCAATAAATAAATAAATAAATAAATAAATAAATAAATAAATAAATAAATAAATATAGAAGCAAGCAAGTGCAAGCAAGGAAGCAAACAAAATAAACAATGTTCATGTACGCATATTGATAAATAATAGTGCATTATTAATTTTCTGTCTCTTGTGTACCTACATATGCTAGCGCTATATGTAAATGCAGCTAGGCAAGAGATGACTGTCGTGACCAATCGATGGCTAAAACATGACCGTTATACCTTGTGGAGGCAACTGACATGGGAGGTAAGCGTTGCATGAATTCAGTTTGTGGGTAGCGAAACGCGACAGTTTTGTAAATACGTGCACGATTTACACTAAGCTAGCCACATTTTATTTATTTATTAGTATTATATTTTGCTGCGTCCACATCTTCAGCGTATCAATAGAGAAGTGCGTTATGCTTACGAGGCCTCGCACACGAAGCATTATAATATCTGGTAACTCTTTTATTTCTAGTGCCATAATATGTCAGCGTCTTTTCAATAGAGCAACCCGCGCAACATAAGCGCGGTTTTTCGCACCTTGCGCGCTTAGCGTGCTCTTTCGCGCGCACGGAAATCGTATTTCCCGCGCTTTATACAGACGACGCATTGGCAAAACCCAGCGAAATTATTCGCGGAGCACAGCTGGTTTCTGATGAGCATTGACGAGCGCTGTTGGTCTATTTATTTTACTACCTTGACTCAAATAAGGACGATAGCGCATAGGCCGAAGTGCATTTATATGAAGTGTATCACGGAAATGGCCGCGGAACGTTAATTTGACGCGTAAAGTCAGAATTGTATCAAAACTACATTGTGGAGCGGACGCGGCCTCTGCACCGTGCATGGCTGTCCGCGGACTGATACAGCCACGGTGCGAAAAACTTGTAAACACTGTTTTCCCGTTGGGAACGTGTTGCTCCAGCCAAACGGGATTTTTTCGGCAGTTTTTTTGGCCGTTGTGCTATGATCGCCTGGTTGCGCTGTGCCTCGCTGGATGTAGAGTGATTGTTCACATCGCTATTTCATCCTGCCAAGATGTAGTGTGCGCCGAAAAAAGGAAGATCTTCTGGTGTGCTCCGAGCTACCTGCCGAGTTTTGACTTGTAGGCCTAATTATTTTCACCGAGGGAAATGGTGCTCATCCAGCTGAAGTTCCCTGCCGCTGACTGTTTGGCCAACATGAGAGAGCACTGAGGGGCTCTGGTCTGCCCACAATGTCCGGCAAGATCGCTTCGAGGTAAGCGGTAGTTATTTTTAAATCCCCTTGTAATCAACCGCCCGATATCCGCAAAACTAGACGGCCATGTTCAGACGTCGCTTAGGCCTAGGTGTATCTGTTTCTTGCGAGTTTTTGTGGTTGTGATCACACCACAGTCCGTTTAAAGCAATCTAGAAGGTCAGTGGAAGGCCTGCGAGCACCCCCACGGTCGGGGTTAGCGCCGCCAGGTCACAGGGCCGCAGCGCCGACTGCGAAGTCGCGCTAGCCCGACGAGTGAGACCTTGGCAGACGGCACTACGTGTTTCGCGAACGCTTAGCTCTAGCTGTTAGAAAGCTTCTTACTATCTGCGATCTTTACTGACCGTGCTGAATTTGACGAGTTCTGTCGGACATGCACGGCTGACATCGTCGCCGGTCCGGCATTACTCACCGAGCAGCCGCGTAGGTCGGCGCCACCGACCCCACAGCAGCGACAAGACATTCAAGATGGAGCTTTAAAAGGACTCGTTTTTGTTGTGACCGCTAACAGATTTATCTCTCGATGGCAAAATGATGTCTCGCAGTTTAGCATCGCACGGTGCCTACATGCTGCTGCTGACAGCATTAAGGGGCCGCTGTGTTTTAATCGAGTAGCTTCGTTTTGTAGCTGTGTATACAAGTGAAGGCTGTGATCGCTGCTCGCGTCTCACGAGCAGCTGCGATTTGCATGTTGTGCACTTCAGTGCACGAAACCAGCTATGCAATTCGTTATCGCACGTGTTACCGATGTGGCGTCAGGATATTGAAGCATTTTACGATAGAAGAAAAAAAAATGCACAAGCGGCGAAAACGGGGAGGAAAAAAAGAGTGCGAGCTGTGCTATTTGAAACCGGTCCAAATTCTCGTCGCAACGAGAGTCTGAGACGACCGGGCTTCTCGTTTTCGACGTCTCGCTTCTCTAGGAAGGGAGTACTGTCGAAAAGCTTGGACACATTCGCGAGTCGGTCTTGTAAGCCCGGCTTGGCAGGACGGGCGGGCAAGTGGGGTGATGCCCGAGGCTTTCGCAAACGAGGCCTGCGGTCACGGCGTAGTGCGCCGCCGCATTGCTAGTAGCCGATCTCGTGGGTTCTTTGGGTGAAATTTTGCTGAGCACCACTTGGCATCGTCCTGGTGTCGGCGGGTTCCTATTTGTGCTTCTAGATTCCGTACTTCGTAGCCAGCGAGAAGGCTTGGTGGCAACGGCGGAGAGCGCGGGGCGAAGACGAGAAAAAAAAAAAAAAAAGAGAATCTAGGCAGTGACCTAAATCTCGTCTCAACCGGCGTGTGGCCATGCTGAAACGACTGCTGTGCGTGTGACGTCAGGTAGCCGAGTGCGTTATTGGCTTACAACGAGACACCTTGCCACCTTGGACTGCTGGTCCGAAATCCATCGATCCAACAGTTCCCGTGCCTCGGTGATGTGGACTCTCTGCGTAGAAGTGGACTTCGTTGTGTGCCGACTGTGCGGTGCTCCGACGTGTTTTACCTGCCTATTTTGAGGCTGGTGCTTTGCTTGTGGTGCTAGCCTTGTGCCTGTGTTTGTGCTGTGGTCAACAAGCTATTCCTTGCTTGACCGCACGTGGTCGCCCTGACAAGAGTATAGTTTTGATGGTGCCTAGTTCATTTGTCGTTTGTAGCTGCATCCTGTGGAAGCTTACATATGTTGCATGCTTTGGTCTGCTTTTGGAGATGTCATGAACAGCTGTCTGCCAGTTGACCTTTTAATGCCAGCCTGCATTACACTTTTGTACCATGTCATTGAGTGATGTTAAAGTTGATATCTTGTTTCAACGTAAATTTGATACCACGCAATGGTTTCAGAATAATGAGAGATCAAATAACTGTCAGCATGTTTAACGTCTAGTCTTGTTTAAATGACCTAACTGGAGCTTTTATTGCTGTGCACACACTAATCTTGTTTTGATACTCGTCTGCTATTTATGAGCATTTTCATTCACTTTAAAGAAATAGAAGTGACAGGCAAAAATGACAGTGAGATTAGTGTGTTCTCGTGTAGTCATATTACACGATTGTTTACTCAAAACTTGCAGCAAGGTGCTTGTAGAACACCTCATTTAATTAAATGTATTAATAGTTACTGTTCATTTCCACTTACATTATGGGCTGCAAACTCGTATTACATTTCAATTTCTTCAGGAACGTAGTTATTTCTTTCTCAAGACAATTGTTTGATCAATCCCCGTCTTTCTTTCTTTTATTTAATTGTTGCTTTAAAGAATACATTCTTTTGTCTGCTTGTTAAAGATTCTTAAAGATTACAAGATCGCACGCTTAACTAAATGCGGGCATTATGCATGCATTTGTATGCATTTTGTATGCATTATTCATGTAAAATTTGTCAAATATGTAGCACAATGTAGAACAAGCAAGCAGTTCAGTTTCATAGTGCTAGATTGTTAGGGTGTTTGTGAGGACTTTTTTAGATTCCTCTGGTGATCAGTCGCAGTAATTCTTTTGCTTTCTGTACACAAATTGCAATGAACAAACGGTATTATGTAGCCTATTGCTAGTTGTCCGAGATGTGAGCATTGGCATTTCACCTGCTCTAGATCGGAACAGGTTAAGCAGATTGGTTCATCACAATTTTGTGCCTCGTCAAAGTCGATTTTCTTGTCATACTAGATTCCTTGTATGCCCACATCCTATTGCAACAAATATTGCTTTTGCCTTCTTAATCTTTTCTAAATACATAGCAGGGTGTAGCTCTTGTCATTGGCACTTTGTATATTCTCTTGATTCTTCGGTGCATGGATCGGATTACAGCAGAGCCTGGCTTCCCAGTGTTTTAAAAGTGAAGGGAACATCAGCAATATATAAGGTAAACTAAAATATTTGCCATGACACACGCATTTCATACTGGTAGTGCAAAGAGTACAGTGGGGAAATTTAGATTAAGAAACTCCAAACTTGGCATTTGCTGAGTGGTTTGAGTCGGCCACTGCAGGGCTTGTGTCTGCTGCTGCTTTCAGCACACTTCACACTACTTTTATTTGCTTCACATTGTATGAAGTGCAACAAGGAAATGACACACAACGTCTCACACAACAGAAATTTAGTTCTCAAGTTTTATACTCAACCAGTTTAAGCTTTTGAATGTTGCACTTGACCTTTTCAAGGTGATACAGCCCTACAGATATGAGCAAATATGCATAGAAACGGCTGAGCCATTATCCAGTCCTTATTGGATAAAAAGGGATAAAAAGGGGACTACATATTGCAATGCAATTACTTGCAATGTTAAATATGACATAGATCGTGTCAGTCTCACTGTGCTTTTTCAACATGGAATAGTTTTCAGTGCAAGTTTTGATTACTGTCGAAACCTTTGAATGGATACGAGTCTGATTTGGTACAATATTGATTAAGCTACAGATCAGTTGAGGTGATTCTGCATGTCTGCCATAGGTTGGACAAGCACATGTTGACTGTGCTTTCTTCCAGGCGGTACAGCGGAGTGGCCAATGCATGAACTTGCGGGCAAACAAAAACTACTGAGCAGTCACACAATTCGCAAAAGGTCACTGCTGTCTTTAGAATGTGAGGATGTGTGCACACCGGTGATGTCATTTACTTGCATCTGTTGTTACATACTCCTGTTTGTGGAGGAGACATGGTGGCTGCCATGCTTTATTGAATCTAAGCAGACATTTTTTTTACTGTTAGCCAATAGGAATATCCATAGTCAATTTGGACTTGAGAATGTAGATTGAAGGGCCATGTTTAACACCTTTACGTACATGGACACATGTGTCCCTGAATTTGAAACATGTCTCAATAAATATGTTTACCCCCGAAAATCCTACTGGCAGCAAATAACAGAATTAGTGAGCTCCATAATCGAAGTGTTTTATTTTGGTTGGCAAAACCATGACTGAACGTTCAAGAAACAGTGCCGGCATGTATAGGGGCTTTGCACTGTTGGTGAATTGAGTACTTCTTTTGAAGATCTTCCTCATCAGTGAGGTAGAGTGCAGTTATCAAGATATTAAAAAAAAAAAACAGATCCTTGAATTTACTTGAGTATAAACTACTTTTTTATCGAGAACGAGGCATTGGGATATATGTGTCCCAGTGTACTGTGATTGAATGCTGGATTTCATTTGGTGGCGTTAGCTTAAGGGTGCACTGGCACATTTACGTTGTAATTGCCCCTGGAAATTAATACATTTGTATATTTTGTGCCCTTATGTGTGGCTGCTCTCGTTTTAGGCAAAAGATTCTTTTATTTTGCAAAATTATGATTGTGAAATGATGCAAATTTCACCTGTTGGAAGGAGATGTTATACAGGATTTATTTGACGACAACGAGCAACAACAAATCTTTAGGTCTGGATGAGCAGGATTTGCAATTTTTGGAAGAAGATGTTGAGAACACTGGCACAGAACTCAGCGTAGAAGACCCTAAGTAACCAGAACATTCAAAGCCACCTAAAATACGAGAGAAGGAGGGAGAGAGAGAGGTGTGCCAGCAAAAAATCTCGCAATTTCTGCTTCCAGAAACTATGTTTTCAGTCGAAGGGTCAATGAATGGAAGAAGACGTACAAAATGGAGTGATTCAGAACTGATTCTGGCATGCAACCTGAGGAAATAAAGTGCATTCGCCAGTGTAAACAAACGGAGGATCTTATACCACTGGAAGTATTTTCTATTATAATTTGGGCAGCTTGATAAAAATGCTAGTAAAAGAAAGCACTCGGTGTGCTGAGAAAATGGGAGTCTTCATAGCGTATGCACAAGAAATGAAGGCCTTTCTAGGTGTGAACCTCGTGATCACATTTTGTCAACTCAAAGAAGGTAACCTAAGAAGCAGTCCAAAGGTCGAAAATAAAATATTACCCTTGAGTAAGCATCGAATTCCTGGTCATTGGAGTAAACAATTCCTGCATTACCTATGTCGAACTGCAGGCTGCCGAGCCCATTATGGCCACTCTGACATTGCTGCAGTTCTGGCAAGCAGTCTCACGGGCTCTTATTTGAAAATTTTCAAGCTGAGCGTTAAACACAACTCTTAAGCAGGCAAACAAGTGATACCAACGATAAAAGCTCCTGCTCAGAAGAGGTGCACAAATTGTGGGAACTCAGATGTGCAAGTTGCGTGAACTCAAAGCATGAGCACCACACACCACATGCTACAATAGTTGCAATGTTCATTTGTGATTCACTACCACAAGAAATTGTTCCATGATGGAACAGCTAAGAGGTGAATGTAAATGTTTAGTTCCCTTAAGGTACATGGAGGTGCATATGATCCAGTGAATAACATATAAGCTATAAAAGATATACTTTTTAAAAGTGTTCTATTATTGTTTGGAAGGCGCCCAATACAGGAAGATAGATTGATAATTTGTCTGCTCATTTGCTTATGTACATTAGGTGGTTAAAGATAAATTCCTGAGATTCGAGGAGTCAGTTGGATTCGTCTAATGGCAATTGGCAAGCCTTTTTGAAAGAACACGGTTTGAAGGTTGAGACCAACTCGCTAAGGAGTGGTGCCAGTCAACTGCATTCGGATGCATCAACTGCCCATCATTTGTGCAGATGGAGGCCTGAATTATGCAGACTGTGTTGCCATACCTCTTGAGGAATCTTGTAATCATTCTGTAATGGCTGAATTTTGAGCAAGGAGTGAAACTGAAAAGTGCATAGCATGAGATCTAAAACAGTGACAAGGAATCAAATTATATCAACGTGGATTATGTGAAAAGCCTGTTGTGCACCTGGCTTGTTCCTATGTCAGCTGACCTGTCTTGGGGTGCAGAAACATGGAATGTCAGCTCTTAACCCCTTCAAGCACTTTGCACATAATTGTATATACCAAACAAAAGCACTGATAAAAATATTAATACTTAAAATGTGTCACAAGCATCCTTAGCACTCTTGATTAGAGCTGATCTCCAAGTTTGAATAATAAGTGTAAGGTGTCTTGGTAAATGAGTTGGAAGGAGACATCTGGGTGTTGCATGTGGTATCAGTATGTCATCATCTAGCGGGTCCACCTCTTTCTTTGTTTTTCAGAATATTTTACGCCTAGCACATAATTAGAGTTGCTAGATTGTAGCTTTCCAACTATATGAGACACTAAATAGTTTTATGTTCTCATATTTGACGTTCCTGCTGAAAGTTCTAGCATGGAAGCCACATTCTGCAAACTTGACAAAATCCACTGAAGAATGTAAAATTTTTAATCTATTTCTGCAGCAGTATGCTTTTCATGATTCTGAGGATGCAGTCAATGTGGTGAAACCAATTTTTCCATTCATGGAATTGATTGTTGCTGGAAGGGCGTAAAGGAATAGACCATTTTGTTTCTGATGCAATTATTTGAAGCATTTGCAGTTACCTTATCAAGCAGTGACAGCTCATTACATTTGCTATTGCTGATGTTCTTGGTTGTTGGCTTGCATTTTCAACCCTCCAATTTTCGATTAGCAGCCTAGAATTGAGGTCATCCTAGATATGAGTAAATGTGGCATTCATTCTGCTGTTGAGCCCAGCATTATGAGTTATATGTTTTGCAGTAATGGTTGCATCCAACTGAAAATATTAAAAAGCTATCTTGTGTACTTCAGGCGATTTGAAGTCGCATATGCTGCATTGTTGCATGTTGTGAACAAGGCACCATTTTAAAATGTTACTTTTTAAGAGTATATCATTAGTGGACCAGCTGTGCCAAATCGTGACAAAAGAGGCCCTTTACACCATCCTGCTCCGAAGCAGCATATTAGCAGGACGTTGCACCAAGCCTGTGCTGAATGGAGCATAAAAACGAAAGCCTCCTTTCGTTTACGCTGCCTCCATAATAAAACAAACTAAGGCACACTGTCATTGTTATCTTCATCCTCGAAGTCAGTGGATCGGCTATAGCCATGGATATAGCTGATGTCGGTTCTCCATTCACTGTTATTGCACTTCTGTGCATTTATCTCTGACGGATGTTCCAATATACTGCCACTTCACGGTCTTTCTGTTTCCGTTATGTTACAGATATTTTGCTGTGGAGAGATATTGATGTATAGAGTGCTTTGGCTACTCCATTTTTTCTATGCTATACAGCAAGAAGTGCAGAAATTAATGACAATAATAAAATTAATATGAATGAGAAAATGACAAAGGAGCTATCGTTTGCGCAGTTTGGGCTGCAGTTTGCCATAGTTGATAAATAGCTCTTAAATGGCTGCACGATAAGGATGTCAGGAAAAAATAGGCATTTTGCCTAAAGATCAGATCTCTAAGTCAGGTAGTCAGGTACAACTTCAGAAGGCAGCAGTATTTGCACCTTAAAGGCGGGTGCACATGAGCCTCCACCAATGGGCGCACACTCTAGACTGATGTCATGAGCCAGGCGGTGACCCCGCCGACACAGAACATGCCAGCCTGCACTTCAAACTGGGGCCGTGCCTCTCCTGCCTTCTTAAGTTGTACCCGACTATAGATATAACCGAATGCACTCACTTTTGAGTGCACCATAAAGCAAGTGTCACTATACTGTCTTGAGTGGCAGTCTCCTAATGCTGAGTGACACTTTCTCAAATTGACAATAATATAGCCCTTGTGAGAGACAGGTATAACTTGCAGCAAGAAGGCATGCAGCATTCTCCCGGATAAGAAAAAGTACTGAACTTTGTACTTTGCGTCGTTGACAGCTATGTATACAGTCTGACTGATCACTAAACGCTAGACTTTCCATTGAACCAGCTTTCTTACATTATGTGTAAAGTGTAAAGCTTTGTTTATTTATGATTTGCTTTTGCCAAGTGTATGTGGTAAGGCTGTGCTAAATATGCAATTGATCGAAAGTATTGATATGCTGCAAAGCATTCACCATTAACAAGTCAAGGTTTATATATGGGAAGAGTGAGATATGCTGTCTCTTAATAAAGAAGGGAAGGCAGGAAAGGTGCGTGAGTAGCCTTGTAATTACATTGTAGCTAAACAAACAACTTTGTCAAGCCGTGCAAAAAAATATGAGTTCATTTTCCCGATTACTGCTGCCTTCATATTGCATGCAGACATCACGTAAGCTTTTCTCACTACCACTGCTTTACATATCTTCTTATTCGTTCTTGTTTTCGGGAAACACATCAGAAGAATAACAATTGCGCTATGAAAATGATGTTCCTCTGGAAAGATAAAACTCTCAGGATGCTCAAATGTCCTTAATGATCCAAGGTAAAGTAAACCTCTTAAATTTCTGCTAGTCACATTGCTTTGTACAAAGAAAAAAAAACAAGGAAATTCTATGAACATCTAAATTCTAGGAACATCTGCTTGTTACAAACAGCAGAACTTGAGCCAGCCCTCAAGCAGTTGCAACACCTTGCGTTTCCTGATAGTCTCTTTTTTATTTTTGTTTCTTTTGTACTAGAAAAAACCATTACAGAACTGAAAATCTTGGTTGAGATTTTGTGACTACATTCTAGCAATTGACCACTCATTCTGCACAGGGCGCGAGCACTATGAAGGAGCAACTGATGTCATTGCTATGGTTAAAGGGGAATGACACTTGCAGTGGCGAGAAGACATAGTTAATAAAGGGAAAATCAGACATCCACCCATTCATAGCAGTTGCTACAAACGAAACCCATATGGGTTCCTCGAAAGAAAAGCCTTGCAGTTGAAGAAAAGTTAGTCCTGGTTCGGGACTCGAACCCGGGACCACCGCCTTTCCTGGGCAGCCACTCTACCATCGGAGCTAACCAGGCGGCTAGCAGGTGGCAGGGCGAAGTCGAAGTTATCAGCAACTCGAAGCAAAGGCATGAGTTCGAGGTAGTAGTTCTGCAGAAACCAGCAAGTTGGAGAGAAGTAATTAATAAAGGGAAAATCAGGCATCCACCCATTTGTAGCAACTGCTACAAAGCAAAGCCATACGGGTTCCTCGAAAGAAAAGCTTCTCAGTTGAAAAAAAATTCGTCCTGGTCCAGGACTCCAACCCGGGACCACCGCTATTCCGGTCTGATTTTCCCTTTATTAATTACCACCTTGCAGGTTTCCGCAGAACTATTACCCAGAAAACACATAGTTTTTGATTATGTAGAATTCGGACTCCTAATAGCACTTTGCACTATATTATTTAGCAGCTGTAATTATGACTGCATGTTCTAGGTACCGAACCAATTTATCCAAAAATGTTAGGTCTGCTTTTTTTCACTTAGCAAATCTGGAAGAAAATTAAGCAGGAAAGAATGAAGGAGTCATACTGGAAAGCATTGAAATTTCAGGTATTGGTGTGACACCAAGGCTATGCCAAGGCTATGTGCAATGAATGTGACAGATCATACTTCATAAATTTTGGACAGCATTGGTTCCCAGTTGCTCTCGTTCTAGAGCCTACGCTATATTAATGAAGCATCATTGTTTTTGGGGTAGTTGACCAAAGCTATTTGACAGAGTATGTTGCTCATGCATTTGAAAATCTTTATTTGCTACATTTAACTGTGTATTCCGTGAAACACTTCTTGTGTCCTTATTTCTTAATGGCCAAATTTCCATTTATGCTGTCATTGAAGGGCTCTGGTTACTTTAGCATTCATTAGACACTTCAGGTGTTTGTTAACATGGTCTTCATATGTTAGTTTGGTTCATGATGTTTTTGTGAAGGGCTGCAAGTTCTAGTTTATGGATGTGGGCCACTGCTCATCATGGTTGATCTGCCTTACTTCAAGGTTGCATTGCTGTATTTTGTAAAGCTTTCTTTAGTAGTTGCTGTGTTGTTAAGCTTCCAATTCTTAGGTGTGGCTTTTTTTGCCATTGTCTGTATGGAGAATGTTGGATCTGGCTAGTATCCTGAATCTTCTGATGGAGTATGTAATATCATTGTAATGTTCTATATGATTCCACGAGTGCAAGTGAATCTGCGTTGTGAAGCTGCATTCTTTATAATTTTAGTTGCATACAGGAATTTCCCACAGCATTCCATGTTTGAAGAGATGTTTTTCCCCCTTCGGCAGCTGTGTATTAGAATTTCAAATTAAATTTTGACCTGTAGAGGCTTTGTAAGTTTCCTTTTTACTGTACTTTAAATGTGGGTGTCTATTGTAGCTGCTTTGGATAAAGTTACTCAGTGATCGTTAATATGGCTGCATTTTTCTTCTTTTAGTCATGTGAAACATCTGGTAATGTTGCAGCCTGAACATGCTTGTGTGGCCTTAGTACATCAAATGTTACAGATGAGCATAGTTGAGTGTTTGATGCGATCCTCCTGCCTCTCTAGGAAAATTGCACCTGTGGCTTTGTGAGATGTGATGCGGGGTACCTTTGTGTGAAGGGAAGTTGCAGTGGTGAGTTGATTGACTAAGAAGCCACAAATTCTGTCATGATTATCGAAATGTGACTGGACAGACCTCTTGCTTCCTCCTCCTCTTGGATGGTTTTTAGAGATGGCTATTATTTCAGTCGTGGCTGTTTCAATCTCAAAAGTTGCTCTTGTGTGGCTTGCTTTCTTGCTTTTAACCTGCCCAAATAATCTTTATTAGATGGTATAACATGTTCTGGAATAGCTTTTTATTGAGGCAAAATTGGTAGTAGCTGTGAGGTGACAAACTGCAATGCTAGCACATAGTGGCATGATTGCTATTTTACATCGCCTTGCAGTGATTGTGGCAACAAAAGTCATCAACAATTAGAAGATTCATGCACTTTACTAGAAACTGACCTGAAACAATCACCCTCTTGTATCCAACACCTGCTTTTAACTTATCTGAATGCTCTGTAACCTACCAGCATCTCGAAGCAATTTGACCATTTTTTGTACCAAAATCTTGCGTACCCTTCATGTGAGTAAGCTTGGCTAGGTTTTAGTAATTCTTTGTTGCAGAAGGTTGTTTTCGAGGCTTCCAATGGCTTTTTTAATGGTCGGCCTTTATATTGTCAAGCCTGTTAAAATTTAGCTGTCATGGACTTTACTCTGCTCAAAGCATTTATTGTACCAAGTGTGATTTTGTTTCATGTTGTGAATAGGAAGTTAATCTCGGTTCTGGTGGGCCTCGTGTATTACATTCCGCAAGTCTCTGACATCTTCAACCTTGACAGTATTTGCCGAAACTAATATAGGCATTAGCACCTTCTCATTGTGAAGCCGTGCTGGAAACTAATTATGAAGGCTGATTAGAAAAAGGAATAATAGAGATCGAGAGAAAGGAAAAACAATGTGTGTGTAGTTACTGGGGCCACAAGTCTGTTTGTCCCATTTGGAATGTGATATAGAGGCAGTGCATTGCGTACAGAGTACAGAGTTTGTCTGGTACAATTAGTCGGGGACGTGCTGTTTCTGCTGCTGCATCTGCTGTTGGTCTTGCAGCTTCAGTCCTGCATGTGCAGCAGCTGGCTGCTGCACTTTTATCTCTCTTCTTTGGGCCGCCGAGGAGACGCTTATCGGACTGCCATGCCGACCTCGCACCTACCAATGCCGATTCATGCGCAGTACAAAGGCGAGCACAGAATGGTGGTGTGCAGAATACAGGGAGAGCAGTCGTTCTGTCCGACTGGCTTGACACAAGCGCTGCGTTGTTTTGTGAGTGTGCTGTAAACCTGACCCATCTTGCTTGCATAGGTTGGTGCTGCTCCGAACTTGACCATGTCTTGCTTGTCTATGCAAAGGGAACAAAGCCACTACATGCCAATTCGCAGATGACTCCGGCGTCTTACATTCACACTATTGAAAGGCTTTGGGAGGTGACTGTTGTCTTTGCCTTCGTTATTTTTCTAGTGCCAGGAACTCCACGGGTGCTTCAGGGTCATAATTGATGTTGTTTCTGCCAAACTGAGCTTCAGCTTGTTCTGCCGTTGCCTGTTTGAACTAACTTTCAATACTGCTTCACCGAGTCGCTGGCACGAAGACTGTATGGAACAGGAGCACGCTCTGTGTATGAGGCACATGATGCAGTTGGGATGCGGCAGGATGCTTAGTTCCAGTGGCTTCTTGTCACAGAACATGTGCCCCCTCTAGGAGTATTGTAGGGAACACCCAAATTACATTCAACAGCACGCAGTGGCCATGCAGACGCCCTCCGTGTAAAAGTCCTCAGTGATACTAAATGTTTGACGGGAAAGCTGTCATATCCGAATCAAGAGGTCACGAGTCATAATTCTTTAAAAACAAATACTTTGTTCCCTCTCATTTTGTACACGACTGTACATATTAAAAAAGGGGCACCAAAGGAAAATATTAAGTCGAGCTAATTGGAAAGATTTGGCTTCTGTTATAACGACTTCACCATTCTTAGCGAGAACAGAGCTTTTGTATGCAAGACAATGATGAAAATCATGGTGGTGATTCATTATTGACATCCCCTTTGAAACTGGGCTGGGACAAATAGTCACCTAGCCTGCTTGAGCTAAGCAGGTAATCAACACATGTTTACCAACTTAGCAATTTGCCTACATCTCCTTAGTCATTTCTCTCTTCCTTAAACCTCTGTGTCAACCTTGCAGTTACCTATGCCTGGGATGGAACCGGTCCTATCAGTCTCTTTTTCCCCACCAATACTACAAACATCTCTCGCTTGCCTCGGCTGCCGACCGGTTAATGCTTCCATCCGCTGTAAATCTCAGTACTTCAGGAAGGTGTACATTACTTGCAGGTCTCGTTGGGTGAATCCCTTCATATTCCATTAGGATGTGCTGAGCTGTCCACATTTTTTCCTGCAGCAGACACATGCGACGTGCTGTTGCGGATATTTTCACCAGTATGTTCTTGCCTTTAGGCAACCAACTTGGGCCTCAAATTGGACTACCTCACAGATTTTCTCTTCTAGTTACTTTCTTGCCATTCTTGTGAATCGCCATGATCATTTTTGTTTCCATCCTCTACATCCAATTTACTGTCTCTGCTTCCCTCAATTTGTTTTTTGATGGCAAAAGGAAAGAGAGGGAGGGAGGGAGGGCTGTTTGAGTAGGCGGCTGTCGGCCTGGTTTGTGCATGCAGGGAACGTGGCAGGACACCCAATGCAACAACTCGGTGATGTTTGGCCTCTGTTGCCGTACTTGCCAGATTGGTTTCGTTGATACCCGAAGCTCAAGGCGGCCAGCTCCGATAAAACACTTCTTGCAGTGCAGAGGCTGATACGCATATGGGTTTAGCGTTCCGTTCTAGCTGAATGTTTAAGGCGAGAAACGCGATTAGCGCTGGCGGTGACACCTGGTGCTGTGCACTGGCGGCTTGTTTGAGTAGCGTTTAGGTAACCGCTAAAAGTCATGTTAAATGGCGCTGATCCGCGCTACTGCTCAAAAGCACCAAGCTCGACCACAGGTGGTGGCGGCAGCGACCGCTTTCCGGTTACGGCATGGGTGGGCAGAATGCGCGCTCACCAATATTTTCGCACGCTATGTATTCACTCGCACTCGTCTGCACTCACTGCTACTCACGCCCGTTAATGCTCATTAATATTTCTTTGCCGGCGGAACGCAAAAATCACCCGGAGATGTCGCGCGACCATGCCTGTGGCATGATTGCGTAGTGGCGCCTTACGCGGGGTGCATGAACAGTCCTGTCAGCCACGCATAGTAATTAACCTGACTAAAGAACGTGCTCGCGCTTCGACTATTCGCATCCTTTGAATCACGTCATTCTCACCAACCGTTTTTGGGCGCATTGCTATGCTTGCGAAAGCTAAGATTGGAATAAGCGAAAGCCCTGTTTGCTTGTTGATAAATTAAGCGTCTTCAAGTTGAAAGCATAAGGCATATACTAAAACTCTGACATTTCTTTCAATCAGCCGGAATTTCGAATGATCCCAGTCTGGAGCATCCAAGCCGACTGCATTCAGTTCCTTTTCAAAGCGCCCGTGCGCTCCTTCTCAACCGGCTCACTTGAGAGAACGGCTGCATGCACAGAGGTAGGAAAGAAAACGCAGCATTAACTGAGAGCTCGTTGTACAGCTGACAGCGCTTCGAAATAGCGTTTTGAGCCGTGCTCTTCTGCGCGCATGAAGACCTCGCGCAGCAATTGCAACCTAAACCGACGCTTAGAACGTCCGGGTGTGTTTTGAAGCTCCAGCTGCAGTCGAAATTACATCTGTTGTAGACCTCCAGTGTGGCATTACAGGGCAGCCGGTGGTGTTGAAATTCGCTTTTAGTGCACTTTTAACACTGCAGTCTTCCAAGCTCGTCATTTCCTCGTCATTTTTTATTCAGCTTACAAGAAATGCTCCGCTTTTTTTTTTTTTTTTTCATCGGAATCTTGTAATTATGGCTACAGCTATGAAGTTGCACTTTAGACTCACTTTAGTCTGAAGCTGTTTCTGGCTCCCCCCCCCCCCCCTTTTTTTCTTTCTTTGTTCGCTGTTTTGCTAATGCGCTCCTCAGTGCGAGGAGGTTATAAATCAACCGCCAGCATGCAAGCATATACCTGTCAGGAGTGCCTGTCAAGCGTGTGTTGGGCACGCGGCTGATGTTGCTCGTGTTCTGGGAGTGCCGTGAGCACATGAGTCCGGAATGATCGTAGCATGCTGTCGCTGGCACGAATTCGCGTGGAGCATCCAGACTGTGTGTCTTGTATTTGTGTTTAGAGTTAACAGCTGCTATAGTAATGGAGGTATCTGCACTGTTCGTTAAAGACACTTCCTAATTAAGGTGCATCTAAGTTTTTAATTACATGTATCGTAGCTGTTATGCGTCTGTCATTACTTTTAGAGAGTACTTCGGTAGCGTATTACTTTATGTATAACTGGATAATCTTAGAGTAGGAACAATGTATAAGAAAAGTGAACGCATGTACAGTTTACATTTAGTAAAGATTATTGGTAGCAATCAATGTGCTAGCCGTGCTGGATCTCCAGTGCTCTGAGCTTTTGACGTGTCGCTTTGACCGTAATAGTTGTAAGGCGCAGGTAGCCAGCCTGGAATGTTACTGGAGGAGTTGAAAAACAATGTTAACTTCCGTGGGAAAAAAGTTGGTACAACTCGTATCGCAAGTTATAAAGAACCCCCGGTGGCCAAAACTAATCTGGAGCCGTCCGCTACTACAACGTCTCAGTGCCCCAGTTTTGCTTGGAGACGTCAAACCTCTTGCATCAATAAAGAGACGTTAACTTTTTTACCCGACCAGCAGTTAGACTCCGCACGGTTGCCATCAATGCCGATAAGCTTTTGTGATCGGCATACATACTGGTTTAGGAAATGCGCAAAGAAATAAAACTACTTCAGCTTTCCTTGTCACATATTTTTTATCCAATTCCAGAGAGAGAGATAGTTCATTGCGAATAGAAGTATGCATACTGCAAAAATAGGTTGACCTGCAAGTCTCGGAAATTTTTAAGGAAACCTTTTGGTAGTTTCACCTGGGTTACGGCTGCTTCATCGTGATACGAAGAACCCAGCACATTCTTTCTTTTTTTTATTGTTCAGCATTTATTCTTCTTTCTTTTAATCAATATTTGCTCGAGCAGTTTTGATTCTTTGGTTTAGGCAGTGATTCCAGATGTTCCTTGTGCGATTATGCCTTTATGATTGGTTGGATCTGAGTACAAAGGTAGAGGGACTTTCATAACTCCGCAATTGCTGCTGGAGTTTTCTTTTACTTTTCCCGTCATAGCGCGAAGCCTGCCGTACTGGCAGTCGATAAATCCGGATATATTGTTTGTCAGTACCAATAGGGCTGAACGTAGCCGAAGCTGTCGAAAATTGTTTTTCTTTTCTGCGTCAAGTAGAGGTTTACGGACGTTACTTTGTGTATATCAAAAGGAATCGGAGCTCTGTTTATGATGCATGAGGGTGCCGATACAGGATCGCGCAAGTTTGAGTCTTATTTTATTTTATTTTTCTCACGTCATGAGCGCTTACTGTATACATGCGACTCGGGCCTGGACCGGGTCGTGGGTCGGCAGTAACCAGCATGTAGCTGCGTCTCGTTTCTGTTTCACCGTTGCCACTACAGAAGCATTGCTAACGTCTCCTTGCTCTATGACGTCTGACAAACGAGGGAAACGTTAAAAAGCAAAGCAGTTATTTGTCGCCACCGTCGTGGTACGTTGCGTGTGACAGGTTTCCAATTAACGCGCTCCCGTCGGCCGTTGCACCGTTAGCGGGCACGTACTGTTCGAGCGGAAGCGGAAGACGCCACGTTTATTGCGCGGTGCAGCGCCAGGCTCGATGCGTTTGCCTGAAACAGTGGCGGCCCGCTTCCTTTACATACAGCTCGCGCTCTTCTCTGCACCGTGGTCTCATCTCTCACCACGGCTGTGCCGACCGAAAAGCAGTTGGCAAAGCAGTGTCCTTCCCGTTGTCCTTTCGTTGACAGTGCGAGGGGAGAGCGTATGTAGTCGACGTTGTTTCATCACCCCGTCTCGCTTTCCGATCGCCGCAGAGCTCTGCTTGCGTGCCGCGGTGATCGGCGGACAAGCGTCATTTGTCTTCTGCTGCTTCCCCGGCAATCTGAATTTGCGTGGGCCGCCGTCGAGTCCTTTCCTTAATTCCAAATTTTGCGTCCCCTTGCTCAACAGCGATCGTCTTTCTCCGCCTGTGCGTCGTACAGCGACGTTTTCCCGAGAAATTGTGCCGTTTCGTTCATTTGTCTTCTGGCGTGTCAGTTCGAGCCGCAGTTCTGGTTCGTGTGCGTGTGTGTGTGGTCGCGGTGACGGTTCTTTTGGCCACTATACATATACCGTCTTCCGTCCAGTATCCTGCATGCTTCCTTTTATGTGCGTTATGTCTTAGCTCCGGCAGATACACGAGAAGACTACAAAATGTCTCCCCCTTCCTCTTTCTTTCTTTGTTTCAACGCACCAGCGGGCGGGCGTCTGTCTGTTTGTTACTCCAGCGCTCAAGTCGGTCTCGATGACCCGTCGCCATTCCTGGCGTTTTGCTGCCGAGCCCGAGTTAGCGAGTTCGATTCTTTTTGCAGCCGGTGGGGGTGGGATGCGGAAACGCTGGTGTTATTCAACATGGGCGCACTTTATAAAGAACCCTAGGTGTACGTATTACTATACGGCACTGCGTTACGTCGTCTCACATAGCTCGTGTTGCCTGCCGACGTTAAACCCAACCAGTCAGCCAGTGAATCAACCAATCAATCAGTCAAATAAATGTTGGTCTCAATCGGTGACTAGCAGCGGGGATTCGCAGAAGTCCACGCGCGCGCTTTTTGCGCGGACTGCCGGCGAATCGTCCTGACGCGCGCGTTTTGCGCCAGTGATCGGGACAGGTCAGTTGAACGGCTGTTCTTTCTTTCCCGTTACTGCCGTTTCTTGTATTTTAAACGTGAGGGCATTTCTGTTCACTTCGCTGCGTTCATGTCTGCTATTCGTTGCAGGGCGCTCAGGTATAGGTGTGCACACCCGTACGTCAACTCTCCGCGCGCACATTCGTGCTAAGTTTACAGTGTTATCATCCTTCCTTTTATTCTTTTTTTTAAGGGTTGGGAGAGGTGTGTTACTCAAAGCACGATACACAATGACATGTACTAACAACGAAACACTAACAATATCACTAGCTGAATCGCAAATACTACATTTCAGAACGGCGGCGGCGGTCTCTTACGGCACCGGTGTAATACGTGTGCCAGCGGCGACCGTGCAACCTCCCTCTCTGGTGTACTTATCATTTTGTGCGGTCGTGCTTAATCCCCACCGTGCTGCGAACGACACGTCGAGGTGTCGACCATCACTGTGTCGAGCCGAATGGTTCTTCGACGTGTCGACCATCGCTTCCAAGAACCATTCGGCTCGAGGCGGGCGTTCTGTAAAGGCTGGAGCTGTACAGGAGACGAGCTTCTGATTGGGATTTAACGCACAGGCGGCAGCCTCTCAAGTGATTGTTGCTCAGATAAAAGGGCGCACATACGATTGCGTCTGTCTAAAGAAGGAAGGACAGTGTTTCGGTTTGGTGGAGACGTTGCAGAGGAGACTATCTTCTCCACTCGTTGTTTTCGCTATCGGCGCTTATCACTTGTAGAGCAACTCGAGCCGAAAACCGGACGCTTCTAGTAGCTTGACAAGGGCGGTATGTGTCGTGCGCCTTACACTTCCGGTCGATCAGATTCGCGAGATTTTCTCTCTTGGGCGTATGTCGATTCGGTTTGCTCTTGTCACTTCGCAGGGGCATTCTATAGGCTATACAGATGGATTCGCTGGCTTTGACAATAGAGTGTCGTGCGTACATTGCATTATAAAGAAGAAAATATCAGCTGAGGATAATTGCGATTATGCATATAGGTCTGTTTCTATTGGAATGGAATAGTTCTTAAAAATGGTAAGAGAAAGTAAAAAAAATATATGAAGAGGAAAAAGGTTGCTTTAAAAGGAACTGCACAAAGATCTGAGGTGACTATAGCATGTGTAACCACAATGCTGCCGTGTTAGCGAGGCGCGCAGGAAAACTCAAAGAAAGTACAAAATAACGCTAAAGACGTACAAAGGAGTTCGGCTTTTTGAGTACGCAAGTATACATGGGGACGCTGTTAGCTCCTTGAACTGTAGGACTGTGCAAAACGATTGTTTCCCAATACAGCAGCATTGTACTTGCGGTCCTCAATGATTATCCTTTTTTCTGTCAGCATTCTCCGCACCACTTTGAGTTGAAGCGCACAAGAGGTTCTACGGCCATTGTCGAGCTAACAAACAAACAAAACATTCTTACCACGGACTTCAGGTTAGAGACATAGTTACTGTTTCCTGGAGATAAAGCAATAATGGTGGAAAATAGTGCAGTTTGGTGTAAGGGAAATACAAATGCGGTTGAGTAAAGAAAGGAACTGACACAGTGGTCGGCTGTGATAACCAGGATTTAAGGAGTTTCTGTGCTGATACACACTACAGCACTGCTACAGGTTTCCGTTTTGGCGGTAACATAATCAAAATGGGGTACATCGTCAATTAGTACGTCAACATCCTTGTAATGCACAGTTAGGATAAAGGCGATTTTGTTGTAACGATGCTTTGGAGCTGATGATCTCGCAAAATTCCCGTAGTGCTAGGTCCGAAAACGACCTACAGGGGCGCTGCGAGCGCCGCTCGCGTGACGTCAGGGCATAACTCGCGACTGTCGTCTGCTGCAGTTGGTCCACTATAAACGTTGGTTCGGGCGGTGTCCGGGCGCCTTCTGAAGTGTTTCCGTTTGTTCGCTCTCGTTAGCTATGCTTGTATACTTATGACGGTCGTCTCAAATCTATTTTTACGGCGTCTTCGTTCGCGTAAATTTAACCAAAGAGCTTATTTCCTATACGACATATATTCCTCAGAGGTAACGCTACAGTGCCAGCTGAAAGAGCTCGGACCAGCCCACTGCGGGTTTTTCATGCGCGGATCTACTTTGCAGCGGTGGCTCACGTGAACAATAAACGCAAAAACAAAGCATATAAGAATCCAGTTAGGATATCATACCTGCTGTGACGCAACAAACATCTCAGAAACGCGGGCGGTAAAATAATTCTTCAACATTTAACTTGATCTTAACCCGCCAAGTTACGTTCGCTCACGATGAGTAGTTCATGGTATAATAACGAATTTATAAATTTCTTCAGAGTAGCGCTTAGCAGTAACACGAGTGCTTATCACGTTGACGTTTTGTTTATTAACTGCAAGAGCAACACTGCAGGTTGGATTCTACCATCACAACTTGCTTCTTTAACTTCTCAAAATTAGGCCGTTCTTCACCGGTTAATTTTAAGTGGCGGTAACTTGAAGTAAAGCTAATTGAGGCTTACAGCTCTTTGCAAGATACGGAAAAGAATGTACCAATATTTATTCTCATTTTTGTGCTACACACTCAACTCACTTGAGCACTTTACTGGTGCTTGTTGCTTGAGGAACAGATATGACGAATCTGTTTGGCGAACTTACACAGGCTGCTCGGCCCAAATTTTTGAGTGAAATATGCCTTTTGGGCAGCATGGCTGCAGCCAGAAAGCCGAAGCCTTTATTAGTAGTATTACAGTGCAGTAGTATGGGACATATTGAAGATATAATTATTCCGCGGTGGAAGTAAAAAATCTAGTGAATTCATGTGAGTCTTGTGATGTTTTCCTTATGAGGCGGGTACGCGAGAATGGTTCTCAGTTTTTATAATTAAACAACGCAGGTTCGAGACATGGTGAGGCAGAACGTGTTTGAATTTTCATTTTCAAGGCAGCCTATGCTGCGCTATAGTGCCTCGAGTATACGTTAGGCATTGCAGTTGGCGCTGTAAAAACCATCAGGATTTCAAGTCTAAGTTGTAGTGAACTGATGGGTTTAGTTAACAATGCGTGCCTCGCCATAACGACAGTCTGTCGCTTCCTTTGCGTGAAGGGTATGCCATATTGATTGACTCTCGATCTTAATCACGAAACTTTTCTTTCAGGTGATTGTAGTTATGGTATCCGTGAAGCATTTACATGACCCGCCGTCGTGTAACCGCCATGAGCAATGCGTTTTCTGGGTGCCTGTTTCAGAGAACGGTGGAAGTATAGTAGCAGGCTTTTTTATAGAAAACGTGCTTAACTCTTCTTTTTACGCATTAATAAAGTGGCCATATTTGACTAGAATAACTCACCAGAGTAATGAGAATCATGATGAAATCATCGTTGGGCAGTGTCCTTTTAACACGGATTTATAATGTCGACACCAAATACTAAGATTTTTCTTCCATGTAAAATGCATATCCCTCATAGCTAAGTGCTAAGGGAATGTTAAGTGTTTAGCCGAGCGTCATACATAACTCCGCCTGTTGAATTTGCAGTTATTCTTTTTACGCAAAATTAATGGACATACAAGGCGCATATATGCATTGCAAAACCACTAGACCCCTTCAACGCTACGTAACTTGCGATATCCAAGCCGCAAATTTTCTCGACTCAGGCGGTTTTGAAGAAACTGCGGTTCAGGCATGGCAGCAGAAAGAAGCCAACATATCCATCGATAAGTACGGCTCGAGCCACCAATACCCGAACATGCACAAGGGGAACGAGCGAGCGGCGTCCTGGCCGTGACGTCACACGTGAGAGGGCGCCACTCCAACTTCTCGCCGCTAATAGAAAGTTTTAGAATAGGGGCCCCAATAGTTTGGGGCCCCGAAGAGCTTTGCGGGTGTTAGTGTTGGGGCACGTAGGTGTGAAGAGATTTAGAATAGCGCTTTGCGTTTGCGGATAGCGTCTTGCGCTGACAGCGCCACTATGGCGTCAAAGAAAAGCCATTAGAAATAATTAAATAAAATATACCATATTATGATAGGAATAGTAATGTTGACTTGCATGTATTTGCGTTTAATTACCATTTAGAGGTTATTCTGTGAGCAGCAAACAATTAGTTGCGCTTAGTTTTGAGCAAACCAACTTTACGTGCCTTCACCAGCCAAGCTAACCGTGTTAGGCCTACGAGCCATAAGATCCACAATCGAATTCGGAATCAGCGGCCCCTAATGAATCAATCTTCGTAACACACGCTAGTTGAGAGAAAGCGATAACCACATTCACTCCTCCTAGCTTGAGAACTTCACGCGTTACCACGAATCGAACCCAGTTTGGTGCTAGGTTAGAGCCATCGCTTCGATGGGTGCCGCCATGTTTGCTGACGCTAAGCTTTTGGGGCCGCTATTGGTGCTCCCGCTAAATCGGTGAAATAGCGTTCCCAACAAATGGCGTTGTCCCAACGCAAAACCCAAACGCAGTTTGCGTCTCGCCTATGCGCGGCGGCTTCGACGCCATTTATTTCGAGCCCCTAGTCTAAAACTCTCTAATAGCGTTCGGCGCTACATGCCTGTCTGACTTGTGTTATTTACTATTTATTTATAAGGTTATGCGTTTCCTATGCAACTGGTTCCATGCCTATGCAACATGTGCGGGTAGGTTCCATGCCTTAATCGCACTGCGTGCGCACGCTATCACGTCCGCACAAGTGGGGGTGAAACTTTTGGCGGCTATAATAGTTACTGCGACGATGATGAAATTCAGGGTAGCAGCGTAGGCAATTACTAGACTGTTTTTATCTTGGGACCTCAATCACGAGTATGTGCCCAATTATCCCCCTTCTGCATATGACAGGAAACACGTCACTGAATACTTAACCGCCCGCGCTTAAAGGGACGACCGTGCGCACCGTGAGCTGAGTCGTCTTTCTAAATAGCGAATTGTGTTTTGAAAGCAGTGCACTCGTCGTGGTTTAGACAGTGGACCGCGAAGTGCGATGCTGTTATCGGCCTCGCATGGCTGTCGCCTGCGCTAAGTGGCTGCGGCAGAATCCTGGCTCCTTGTGTAGCCCTGTAACGCGAGCCGCTTGCCGACGTGGCAGGGGCGCGCCGCAGCCGCCAACTGCAGGTGGTCTGAATCAATTGAGGGCCGCACGGCTCCCACCGCGGCGTTTGTTAGGCGGCGGCGGTTCGACTCGCTGCTTGAATCACGGTGACGGAACACGAACGCAGTCCACGTCGCAGGCCGCAGCCGTAGCTGGTGACACGGTAGCGGCGCCGCGTTTGTTAGAGAAGCTCCGGCCGGGGTTGTCTGCCGTCGCCTGTTGCGATCTGCGTCGTCCGCTGCTGTCGCTGACGGCGTGGCCGTCAAGTATTTGTTGCGCTGTGAGCCTCTCCGTAGTGCGCTGTGTCGAGAAAAAAAAAAAAAGGCATACAAAAGAACCTAAACCCTGCATGCTCCACCTCTTCACCGTGTTTGTTTGCATGGACCGTGTGTGACGATAGGTAGCGGAGCGTGAGCTCCCCACTCGCCCCTGTCGCGTCGTCCTCCACTCCAGTTGCTCTGTCGGCGGAGCGGGGGCGCCACTGTCCCACCAGGCGTTTAGTTCTTGCTTTTGCTGCTGTTGCTGAACTTGAGACGTGCAGCGGTCACGTCGTCGTCATCGCATGTAGTGTCGCCGGCCGCCGCGGTATCGCGTACTAAATACGGAAGAACTTCGTCTGTGTCCGCGCGATATGGTATGGCGGCCGAAGCGCCTGTGGTGCTAACTGTGGAGCGAGGATCTTATTTTCAGTAAAGCTAGCGTTCATAGAAGGCAGATGACCAAGCGCAGCGGTGAAGTGGCTGACTTTTGATCTGTCCATGTGCGTGCGTTCCGTGCACTTAAGGAAATGAATTACGTCTACGTAGCACCCCTGGTGAAGCGACGTGCCGCCGCCAAGTGCTAGCGTGTACAGTTCTGTATTCGAATGACGGCAGCTGCCGCAGTTAGTTGAGCAAATAGGCAGTGGTCATGCGGTTTAGAAAAAAAGGGTCTCTTACGTCCGTGTCTCAATAATGTTCGCGCATACGTTCAGCCTAATGATCTCAGCTTGTTTTCCTACCTATATATCCGTCAAACGACGCAGTGAGGCCTGTTTTGGAGGCATTAGGCAGCGCGACGTATTTCTCGAGAAGCTTTTTAGCGATGCCTCTGGAGTAAAAATAAACCTTTCGACAGTAATTTTTTTTATTACGTTAGAAGTTCTGGGTACACTGGTATGACGCATCGAGACTTCCTTTCCTTGCTGGGCATTGTGAGCTCGCTACTATTGTCTTTTGTTATCATTACTTTTGTTCGAAATTCAATTGGGTTCTGTTCTATGGGCAAGAGGTTGCGGCTTCGATTACTTAGCCTGTAGGCGGAATCACTATTTGGGTAGACAACAAAAGCACCGCTGTGCTGAGATTCCGTCGGAGATGGTCAAAGAAGATTACTCCAATGGTGGTAAAAATACAGTACTCCACTGTCACTCGTGGTCTTCAACATTATTTGCGGCCATCATTCAAGCAACCCTTTGCGCTTTCAACCGTAAATGTGAGGCAGCTAACGTGCTAGCAGCGCGAACGCTGTCGGAACGCATTTCTAGATTGGCGATGAAGTAAAGTCATGCCCTGAGAGACCCACAGTGATTTAAAATTTCGCATTGTGTCTACGGTAACAGCAGACGAGCATCGACGCAGTGTACCTGGCGGCGATGTGCGTGGCAGCAGGTTGTCGACTGCCGTCTCTTTTTTGTAAGCGAAAGCGTAGTTAACCTCTACCCACTGCTGAAAGTCAGCGACCTCGACTGCTCTCTTCTTTGCTGCGTCGTGGCGGGTATAAAACGGCAGCGGCTGTGGCGACAACTTGTCACTCCGAATCCACCTCCCCGTCCCCTTCCTTTTCTATCAGTCAGCTGATTCTTTTTCTTTCCTCCTCGTATGCTCTCCTCTCCCTATGCCTCGTACATTCACCTGAGGAGTGCTGGTACAAGCTGCTTCCCCAACCCGCAGAGGTGGCTAAGGCCAGCGGCTCAAGGGTGTTCTAGAAGTCGCCGTTGTCTTGTTCACTGAGCCGGTGCTCTCTCTCTCCTTTCCATCTCCTCTCCTCATCGTATTTTTATATCGATGCTGGCACTGCTGTTCCACCGCTTCCGTTCCATCGCGCTGGCCGTGTTTTCTTTGTTCTATTGTTCTCTCCCTCCCCTTACGCGCAAGCACACACACACACACACACACACACTAACACCTCGTCGACGCCTTCTCTTCTCGCGCTTCGCGTAACGGCCACTGCAATCGGGAAGGCGATGAAAGCGGATCGCCCTCCCGACACCCCTGCGACGGCGCGGCCACGATGTAGCACGCCCCGTGTTCTACTTAGTTCCGTGCAGCAGCGCCGGGCGCACGATTGAGGCGCGCCCGCTTTCATTGCGGGAGCGCCTGTTCCGCTCTGAATCTGGAAGCCAAACTGTAACCGCTGCAACTCGTGCCGTCACTGGGGTGGCTCGGAAAAAATAGACGCGCTGCCGCCATTTCACAGCCGAACGGGACGACGATGCTGTCCCCGCTCTTGTACCTCTGCCTGTAACCTGGCTAGATTCCTGGGCAAACTTGTTGATTTCGCACGTGCGCAGTATACCCGGATGTGCTTTTCTTTTTCGTTGAAGCATAATGCGTACGTGCTTTGTGCATTACATCGCATTTTGATCTCCATGGTCTTGTGAGGGAGAGAAGACATTGATGGCTTGAACGCATACGCAACATGCACGGAACAAAAGCGACAGTTCTCCGGTCTTGGAACTCGGCAACCGTGCGGATGTCGAGGCCGCCAGCAGCGCTCTGTGCGAGGAGGGTGGGTGAGAAGTAACGACAAGGGGCCGCCAACCCGGCAACTGCGGCTTGCCGCTACTTTTGTACGAGAACACTACCGTGTTCTTACCTCTACACCTTGCTGCCGGCACGTAGTTCTTTTCAGGCATAAACGGACCACTAAATCAATTATGAAAACATTTCCGACTTTGTCTACACAGTATGACGTCATGGGTGGCTTTTTACTGTGCCTGCGTTTGTAGTTGGTACGCGGCGAGTCTAAGGTTATAATGCTCTCATAAAAAAGTACATAGAAATTGCGAAAGAAAAACCATGCACGATGTCGGGTAACGTCAAAGCGTCAAGAGGCAACCATGACGTCGCGCTCTACTCTCTGCGCGGAAATTTCAACAACGCATAGAACATTTTTATTGATTGCGCGTCAACTTTCTCATGCCGCGTTCCTTTGTTTTGTATAGGTTTGCGTAACGGAACCTTTCGTATAAGATCACTTTCGCCCAGCTTCAAGATTGCCCCACAGCCTTTGACAGCTGCTCTGCTCTAACGCCATGGAATGTGCAGAAATTGTTCGCGTATCTGTGCTCATTTCTGAAAAAAAAAAAATGCGTTGTGGTTATTGTTACTTATTTTAAATCTTGTGACGCACTAAACCAGACGTGCAAGCCGGTTCTGGCAGACGTTGTTCTTCGTCTTTGCTATTTGAGACGTCAGTTCGTAAGAGGGTACAAAAGATAGAACACCCGAACAAACTGCCAGTCAGGTGTGACGTACGAATCCCAGCGGGTACTATATAAGAGCTGTCGTAACGTAGAGTCTCATGACCTCTGGCAATTCGTGTCAGGCTCTAAGTTTGCGAACCATGCATTGGTGTCGTCTCCCTTCGTGTGCCGAACTCTCCGTCTATGCACTGAACGCACCAGCGGTTGCTGTGCTGTTGTCGCCTTTTCAACGGCGACAACAGCGGTGACTTGTTCCCCCCTCCACCTACTTATTCGGTTCAACTGCAGAGTATCTGCGCCACAGCGTTTATTTCTTTAATGTACCGGTTTGCTCGGTAAAATTGCTTATCGGTCCGTTACCCATAGGCGTTGCTTGTCTTCCTCCCGCTTCCTCCTATAAATATTTTTTTTTATCATCCCATAGTTGCATGTCATTTCGCCTATGTGAATACCGCTTTGTGTGATAGCTGACTTTCTGATGTCATGACCCCCCCCCCCCCCCCTCGCGATTATCTCGTGACGACGTCGCAGGAATGCGCAGCGCCACATTTAAGGTGTTATCAACGAAATTCATGTCATCCTTATTGTTCTGTGCTGCTGAGTTTTCGTATATATGTCTTCCGGAACTAACGTCTATGTACCAGTTACACATTTGCTCATTTTTCACCCGTTTGTGTAACGCGGTAGGTTTCTAACGGATTCCTCTTCAACAGAGCCTCACAAGGTGTCGCTGAAGCTCCTGGATGCTTTATTTGATGGGAGTAATCCGGGCAACCGCAAGAGGTGCAAGTTATGATGAAATTGACGTGTATACATATTTCTCACCTGTACTGGTTTTCGAGATTTCCTTGCTTTCGCCGATTACGGGGTGTGCGCATTCGTAATAGCCTTTGTACGCCGCTTGTTATTATTCCTCATTTCATCTATACGGCCGTGCGATGTAAGCACGTCGCCTGTCTCCTCAATGTTTCTGTCGTCTCATGTCCGTGTTTTATTGCCCTTTGATCGTTGTTATAATGTCACCGTGTCGCGGCAACAGACTTGTATACGTTACATACTGGAGGCGGCTATGTTATGTAATGTATAGTTGCAGGGAGCGAGCTTGCCCACCTTTTCTGCCAGACACACTTGCTATGCACCGCTGTTTTCATTCCTTTATGAAGAGCGAGACGTTGCCTTGGTAACAGTACCGCCATGCGCCTCGACTTATGTAAGCGTATGCAGAAGGAGGGAGAGAGTTCCGCTTGACGTGTGACGAGGTCATCCCCTTTGCCTGCCATATTTAAGTATCAGCGTTCTTATATATTACTCTTGTTAAACCACGGCCTGGGTTAAACTTTTCGCTTGGTTGTTACGTTCTATACGCACATGCTTGCCCTGCGCTTGTGCCATCACTTTGCGCGGATGTCGCATGCGCTTTCACCCTTTTACGCTACATACGCTTTACACATGGCACCATGGCAGTATTTCGAGTTGTCATTCGTTTTTGTATTCCATGTTTTAAAGCACCACGTCGCTGAAAGCCTCTCTCGCTTCGATTACGTAGGGACCTGTTGAAAGCCCATTATGCGAAAGCGGATGACGACATCGTGTTTTCGCGAGCTCGCATAAGGAGCGTCTGTCGTAATTGTCCAAACGGCATGTTATTTTTCGATACCCGGTTATATGAGACCACTAATGCCGAAATCGCGGGATCGAATCCTGGCCACGGCAGCCGCATTTCGATGGGGGCGAAATGCGAAAACACCCGTGTACTTAGATTTAGGTGCATGTTAAATAACCCCAGGTGGTCGAAATTTCCGGAGTCCCCCACTACGGCGTGCCTCATAATCAGAAAGTGGTTTTGGCACGTAAAACCCCATAATTACTAATGCCGAAAAGGCCTTGCTTTCTTAGTAAATAATTGAGCCGAAAATCGAAAGGCTATATGGCTAGTTTTTTTTTTTTTTAATAGTATAAAGAAGTCCATCTTATCATTTCCAGGCTAGGCTTTGAGTGCTGAGACCTACTACTATATATATATATATATATATATATATATATATAGTGTGTATCTGTTTTTCGTTCCTATGTGGCACTTTTTCCACACAACACACGGAAAAGTACGACTGTCAGCTTTCGTTCCGGACATTTCCTACCGGTAATTAGCGTGCAGACGGGAAAAGCTCGCAGACCTCGTTTCAGCGCGTGCGGTTTGATTGCAGGAATGTTTGCATTATGTACCGGTCAACCCCTGCTCTATGTGCATCTCACAGAACGCCTTTTGTTCGTTGCCGATTCCGATTGTGGAGCTAATCGCACTAACAGCTTCACGGTGCCCATCAAGAAGGCAACGTTTTGAGAAATGGCACTGTGGTGGTCCTTTGAGTCCGCGCGTCGCAGGAAGTGCGTGTCGCTTATGTGGGAAGCCGCTGTCGCGCTTTTTTTTTTTTTTCTTTCACTGTAGCTCGTGTCGGGACTTGTTTCTTCCGCCCACCTGCGCTGGCGAGCCTCCTGTGTGACAGCGGTGATCGCAGCCGTGCGGGCTGTCAGAAGGCAGCGCGTGTGCCTTCTAGCTCGTCTCTCTCTCTCTCTCTCTGATGTGACACATGTTGTTTGTGCCGCCGATGTTCGCGAATTACATGGTTGGGTTCGCTTCGCCAATGCAGTGTGTGGGCTCGATATTATGCTCTCCTTATTGTGTACTGTTCGTCGCCGCAGTTCTTGGTTAGAACGCTTGCGCGAAAGCTCTCTCGTTCACGCTGCGTCGACAGAATGGAGAGTGAAAGACCGCCGGTGTGAACGGTTCAGGCAGAATCAAACTAAGCCCAAATAGTGAAACGTTCCTTTCCTTCGACCGCTTCCTAACCTTATCCGAGGCCTCTCTTACCGGAGGCCTCCTTCCCTACAGCGAACGACCGATGGAGGAAGGAGGAAGCAAGCGTACTCTGAAAGCTCCCTTCGCCCGTTCTCACGTAAGGAACGGATTGCCGTACGCCTGGGTTCGAGAGCATCTCTTATAAGCTTTACGCAAACACTTTTATTCAATAAAAAATGTTGGATTGTCATACACGAGCTTTAAATTGAATTGCTAGCGTGGAAACGCGTGGAGGCTTACTTCCAATTTTATTTACTCAACGCGAGAAACCACCGCAGTCGAGCGCAAAACTTGACATGTTCCAGCAACACTAGCGCGCCGGCATTGCGAGACGCCACTCATGTTGCGAACGCGAATCACGGTCTCTCGGACGCAATAGAGAGCTTTAGATTAAGAAACGCAAGCGGCTTGCGTTCCCTAACCTAAAATTCTCCAATGAGTGGTGCTTCGCATCGTCAGCTTTCGCTTATACTGCTTGCGGGGAGCGATGATTCATCTAGCTTGCTAATCGACCAGCGGCGACCCAAGCGACGACGAAGCTTCGGAAGCTAGTGTATTCAAGCAAGCTTTCGACATCGTGTTTCGGCCGCCGGCCATGAGACCGGCAGTTAGGCGTTTCGTTGACGACGTCGTTCGTCACTATTCGGAAAAGGTGACAAGGCTCCTTTTCGGATGTTCACATTTTAACAGCCTTTACTTTTTTTGTTGATGAAATGCAGTTCTGAAGGCACCTCGGTATATCTCGATGTGTTGCCACAGAACTGATCGCAGGCTTCCCTGCGCCTCCGATGTTTCCGACACGATCACGGCGGACGAGAGAAGCAGACTTGCATGCGGTGTGACTTCCATTGTAGCGCAGGAGGCTAGAAAGAAACACGAAACTTCTAAACACAACGCGCGCGCGAGTTCAAGTTGAAAACGCCGAAAAAAAAAAAAAAAAGAACGCGAGGAATGCTGTGCGCTTTTAGAAGCGGATGTGCGCTAGTGCCCCGTGCCAATCGCTCTGGCGTGAGTGCCTGTGTTTCAATCGCAGATTTCATTCTGTTGCCCTCCGCCGTAGCGGCGTGCTCCGACGCAGAATTCGTCGGCCACTCCGAATCTGTCATTGGAATTTATTATTAGTAATCACGCCATTGGCGACCGGGTGACGGCGCACGCTACTATGGCGCCATCTCGTAGCGGGTTCGCCGCCGTGGAGCACGTCTAGTGCGGCACTCCGCTTTCCCGTTCACCCTGCCGCCATACTCCTTCACCGCGTTCCCCCTCATGCTTTCGCTGTACCTTCCTCCTCCGATTTCCTCCTCGCATTCTCATCGCTATCACCGTCTTTCACCCTCCGCTGCGCTCCGCTCGTTCGTTCTGCCGGTTACGCCGATGCGTCGTGAACGCAATCTTTGTGAACGCGTAAAGCCAAAAAATGCAGAATAAAGACAGACTTGTTTATTGCCCCCCTCCCCCTTTTTTTTCGCGATGTTCGATAAACGTTTGTACGGGATACTTGAAGACAATTGTGTTTGAAGGTAACTCCCTTCTAATCTGATGCTTAGTGCATCAACTTGCCATGCAGAGGTGGGACTCTCGACACAAACACCGCTTTCCTGCAATCAGGTGCAAGCAGTGGTCGCAGAACTAATTACATAGTCTTTAGCTGGCCTTTCGAGTTTGCAGTGTTATTCATCGACGTCCTTGTCCCGTGTACTCTTTGTCTGGACGTGGTCAGTTCATCATAACTACCATCGGAGCAGCTGTTTGTTTTCGCTGCGCAAAACTTGTGAATATAAAAAAGAAAAGAACTTAGGCGGTGATCAAGGATATGTGCTCCTATGCGGAGAAGCTTTGTCTCGAGTTCTACGGATAACCTTTTCCCGCGCCCGCGAAGCTCGTTCATGAGCCCCTTTGCGTGCCTAACCAGGGCCGGCTTCCACTGTGGCGCCCTCCGTCATGCAGATTATGAACACGCTCTGATGCGACATTGCGGCGCCCCGCAGCAATAATAAATGGGCGGCCGCTCCCCGGGGTTCCGACGTGTGCGCGTGCATGCTCCGAAGCGCACGCAGTCATACAGCGAGTGTCGTGAAAAGCACGCCGCCCTATTTCGGTGTGCGTCTATTGTTCGCCCTTTCTGGCACCATTTTTTTTTTCCTGCCTTTGCGGCAGTGTGTTGTTTGCGTTTGCGAGTATCTTTCCTTAGTGGGTGGACGATATTTGCTTAGATACGAGATAACGCCATATAAAGCCTTTCTAATGGGCTGTTTCGGATTCCAAGTCCTTTATTCCTATCTCTCTCTCTCACACACACACACACACATACACACGTGTGTGTGTGTGTGTGTGTCAAATCAGCACCTTCCAAGCGCACTCTTTGCTCGCTTTCCTCCGATTTGCATTAGCCGCAGTCATCACACCATGCCGTGATACCTGTTCATTCGTATCGCTCGCACATGTTCTTTCTCTCGCTAGGCTGTGTGTACAATTGCGAAACCTGCAGGACCTTTAAACCAACGTCGCTGTGTATACCCGCGCGTGCTCCCGTGTTCAGCGGCCATCCACGTCTAGCGGGAGCGGCGTCCCTGTTTGCGTTCCCAGCTTTGACAGTCGTCGCAGGCGGGCCGTCGTCAACGGAGCCTTCCAGAAACGCCGCCGCCTGCCTTCTTCTACTCGGCGTTGCCGCAGTGTTCGACGCTTCGTGCGTAGCGGCGCGCACGCATTATTGCCGCGTTGCCCAACTGCTCGCTGTGTCTTGTGGCGTCTCGCCTCACTGAGGTGCGCAGGTTGGGCAACGGCGGTGGGGGCTCTAGACGGACGCGGCCGACTGCGCCCGCAGCCCGAAGAAGACGAGGGAGGGCTCAAGTTTCGCGTTCTCTTTTGTCTCGCTCCGACGTGAACGTGAGTGGGCACACAGAGTGAGGAAACTTGCGTTGGGACCGTCGTTAGTCTCGTTACCGGCGTGTTATTAATTTCGTTATTTTGCTCTCCCTTATACTTCACAGGGTGGAGTTTGGAGCATGTGATGAAAACGTTACACCGCTCTCGACACTCGTCTTTAGCGTTGCTGGCTGTATTTTCGCTAACGGCCGGGTGCCTGCTTTGGCGGGCCACGCTGATGGCGCGCGCACTGCAGTGGCGTGCCCGAACGCCCCGAGGCTTGGTTGCCGAAAGAGCAAAGAAGCCGAGCGAAGACTCAACTGCCGCCGGTTTCGCTGCCGCAGCAGCAGACCGGCCCGTTCGAAATTGCGCTTGCCACTCAGTGCCGCCCTTGAGCCTTGACGATGGCCGCATGTAGTGGTTTCGTTCGCGCGTGTGCAATCATTTGTGGTCGAAAGTGTTAACGCTGATCACGGCGCCATGTTTCTTTTTTTTTTTTTTTCCACCGTTTTTGTGCGTCTTTTTCACAATGGCCCTCTAAGTTATACCTGTCCGTGTCTTTGAAGTTCTTTACGTCTTTTTTTTTCTTTTCTTTATTTTTTTTACGAGGAGGGGTTCAGGCTTCACTCACTTTAAAAAAGAACGCGTCTGTATTTCGCTATTCTATAGCTTCGGGTCCTGCAGCGTTAATGATTGTCACGTTCTGTCGTTGCTTTTGTAACCTTCGTATTCCGCAAGTGCTTGCACGATCATGTCAGGAAATATAGCTTCGATGTTTAGTGTCTGGCTCTTGGGCACCACGCTGTCCGAAAGATGAAATTCCAGTTCCGACGTCCGCGTCTAAAACCAGTACACGTGGAAGGTGCGTTTCCCGCAGATAAAACTGGCGTGGAATTGTCATGAACAGTGTTAACAAAGTAGTGCGGGAGGTTGTGGCGAAAGGTAACAGAGGCGACGGAATTGTTGTCACTTCATTTCAAACTTTATACTCAAGCAACTATAATCTGAAATAGCATTTGGTTCGTCTTACTTTGCTGGAGTTTACGGTTGTAATGCCATGTCAAAATTGTTTAGCATGCATGCCCCCTGGTGCATTCCTTTATCTAACCTTTATAAAGCAATAGTTGGTGCATGAATTATCATCTAACACTGAACGCAAAAATAAGGAAATTCAGAATCCACCTGCCGGTTCCCGGATGAAAAAGCTGGCAAATTCATTTGTTCGGTACGCATTCAGTAATGGGTAGGGTAATGGTACGCCGGGAACTCGGTAATCTTACCTACGTCGATAATAATAATGCCCACAAATATTGCATTAAATATTTTCTCTTGACAGCTTCAAATGTGGCAAACGGGAACGTGGAAACAATGCCACAACTTGTATTCATAGCGTGCTGCATTTATCTGTTGCACGTATTTGTAATCCAGCGCACTCATTCTGTTTCACTTTTAAATTGTTCAAACAACTTAAGTGTAAACTAATAGGTGTCTAAGAAAAACTAACTGTAGTGGCACATCTTGTAGTTTACACGTAATGTGAATATACATGTAGCAAAAAAGAAAGAAAAGGACTTATTGCAAAACAATACTGTTCGCAAAAAAAATTCGCTTGTCAGTCTTCGATCTTTCTGTTGAGTTTTCTGATGGTGAAAGGATGCCAGAGCGATACTTGCTTCAAGCCAGTTTATACGCGCAAGCTCCTGAGGACAAATCGGCAAAAGCGACTTCGGAAGAAAGAAAATGAAAAGCGAAACTCATTATGCCCACCCCGCCATATAGTTGATGTGTGTTTTAGAGCATCTAAGTATGTTGTTGATTCCTCCCTGGTGTCACCCTCTCCTTCTTCTCGGGGCTAGTTATGGTACATTCGACTGATCGCTCTGGTGCGGCGCGCAAAAATCTTGAAGCCGCCCTGAAACCGAACCGGAGGAAGTTTCAGTTTGAGAGTACTTTGCGAGTTTGAGTACAGTTTGAGGAACTTTTGAGATCGGTGGACGAATGGAGTTGGAAGCAAGCGAGAGGGCCTAGTTTCTGCCTTTCCTCCTCCTCCCTCGCTGCTGGATCAAAACACGCAACATATGGAGCACGTTGGCGGACCATCTCCTGCTGGAACGTCGGCTTGGTAGTTTCTGCTGTCTCTTGTGGACGGTAAGTAAAACCAACGTGTCAAAGTTGTGAAAGTTAAGTTTTTACATTTCCAAAAAAAAAATAAAAAATAAAGCTGAAATGTGCATGACTACTTCATTGACTAACCTAGTGTGGTGCTTTGTGGACCCTGGCGCGAAGTGTCAGTGCATGCGCCCCGGGGCGCCTTTTGAAATTTTTTCGCTTGTACGTGGATTGCACTCAGTACATGTTCAGCCAAACTGAGAAAACGAATTGCATTAATATGAAAATTACTGTTTGCTCAAGTCTTTTCGACGCGCCTCCCTGAGTGCCTGATTGCCTGCTAACCCACCTCCAAAAATAAATGTTGGAAGAAATAATGCGCATTCACGTCGGTAACTACGGAGGTTGCACAATTGACTGCGACTGAAGACCTAGAATGACTCACGGCGACCGTCGTCAACCCACACCGGCAACCGCGATTGCCCAAATGTCTCGCGATTGGTGCCGTTCGCGTCACCTCGTCCTGCTCATGCTGCACTGATTTGTTGAGTATGTTTGCAACTGCAGTAGCATTACTCAGTAATTGAGCAGCTACCGACGTACCCAAAAACAATAGCTTCTCGACCAAAGTGATCATTTTTAACCGGTCGCTTTGCCACCAACTTGGTCACGTGACCTTTGATAATTGCCGGTATTAATGAGCCTTTAGGCGTCGTGTAGTTTTACACTTTTTTGTGCATATTAAAGGATTCGATGGTAATCTCTTTGTCCTTTTGACAGACCCTGCCGCAAGCAGAGATGACAACGTGCATGATGCGGGTGCTGGAGAAGAGGGCGTTGCTGCTGGGTCTAATGGTATGTATGTGGGCACTAAAAACGTGTGCTAGGTGCAAAAGCGCACCTTAATAGACAGTTTCATTTCCTATGGTTGCGTTCCTCGTGCCAAGCTTGTTACTGTCAAGTTCTGCTTTGTGCTGTAGCACTGCTTTTATAGACGCTCAAAAATTACAGCGTGCCTTAAAGTGCTTTAATAGCAACAACAGACTTGTTTTTATAGGCTGATAGTTGGACAAGTTGGTATGAACTGTGCTGTGATACAGGGCACGAGGTAAGCAAGAACACGGATGAGCACAGACTTATAACTGAGATAATTGAAAAATAAAAAAAAGAATGAAAGAACCTTTGATAGCGTACAACTATAGTAGGAATAAACTCAGTTGTAAGTCTACACTCGTCTGTTTCTTTTTTTATTTGTCTCCCATGTGGCGCAGTTTGTATCAAGAATTGCTTTGCCTCATGCAGTGAGGGTATTATACCCACAATGCTGAATCAACTTGAAGAAAGCAGTTAGGATCAAATTCAATATGGAGGAAGTGCCGCCCCTTCGAGTATAGAATGCATAACGAGTTGCTTCTTGTGCTAACAAAATCAACAATAATATAAAGCAAAATCAACTGCTAGAAACTAACAAAGATTGGTCAGTACAAATAATCATTGATACTTATTGTGTTAATGTTGTTTAAAAGCATTATCAAGTTAATAAAATAAAGAATAGCTGGAAAATCACAGCTATAAATTAAAGGAAATAACTGAGTTACCACTCCAAGATGGATAATATAAGTGTTTTTATTTATTCACAGACCTCTGGAGCGATGGGAAGACGGAGATGTTCCTAGATTACCATGGAAGATACATGCCTCAAGTTGGACCTCTCAAACATTTTCAAGTAAAAAAAGTCATGTATGAGCAAATTGCACAAGAAATCTTCCAGATGTTAAATATATAGCCCACTGGAGTGCAATGGCAGACTAGATTTGAGACTGCGGCAGAAAGGAAGAGGACGGATGACAAAAAGAATAAATTGGCGATGTCATGCCGCCTATGAAGCAGAGTTCGCCAAAATATCTGCCATGAATGACAATTTCGAGCCAGAGGTACTTAGAGGTGTCAATAGTTCAATAAATATGCGACCCTTGGCACAATTTCATGTCCTGGCACAGAAAACATTGATGTGACAGCCACCTCATGCCCACTACCCACTGTAAGGGAATCAAATGCAAGGCCACAGGAATGTTCAGGGGAAGAGGAGGACTTGACTAGACTCCATTGCACCCTTCTTTGGGCCTCAAGAGGAATAAACATGCAGAATAACCAAACAGTGATTGTATGAGGCACATAAATATGTTTTTTGAAAACATGCAGCAAGTGGAATATGATAAGGAGAATAGTGGGAAGAGCGTGAGCAGCAAAGAGAGTTAAAGCAGGAGCAGTGCCATCAGGCACTCCTGGAAGCTCATGATCAGCAGATGGAAGCTCTGATCAAGATAGCAAACACGTTGGGAAGTGCTGTTGAGACTGACATGTTGAAGCTGACTGAAAAGTTGTGCTTTCATATAGCATATTAACCAAGGAGTATTGTGGGACGGGTGGGGCTTTCTCATACTATATAAATATACATTGTACATTTTGTCAGGTGAGGACAGACAGATTTCTGTGTGAAAATAATTGTCACTGAGCAGTATAAGAATACATCAATAGAAGATTACATTTATTAGCATATTCTGGAAACCATGTGTTCAGCAATATATTCTTTGTTTTGAGATCTGTGCAATAAAAGAGTTCGTAAAGAAATAGCCTTTGTGTGAGTAACTCAGCATACACAGATATTCTCAGCCACTTTGTTGCTTTTCATTTCACCCAGCTGGCACAGTGTTGCCTCATGCGCATCAGGTGCCTGCTACACTGTTTGTTTGGCAGCATTGTGCATGATGATGACTTACAGTTGTTTTGCTCTTTCTTCATCGTCTAAAATGTCATCAATGGATAAGTCTCCAGCAACCAAGTACAAGATGTGTGGAATGCAGCACACCACTATAAACTGGGTGATGTTATCTACTGTTTCAAATTCCACGTATCAAAGCTACCTAAGCCTTTGTTTCAACATGCTGAAAGCATTTTCAGTGATCACCGTTGTGACACAGTGCTTGTTATAGGTGTTCTGGTGCGCCTTCACAGCCCATAATTTGTAAAGGGGGTCAAAAGGTGTTCCCTGATTAAGTAGGCAGCATTGCCTAAAATGTGGCATTTGCTAATGTTGCATACCTGCAGGAGTTCTTTACTGACTGTTGAAAGACACAGGGCACAGGAGGCATGAATTTTGCTTGGAGGTCCATTGAAAATGCCCTGAAACCTGCTTCTCAAATCACATATTCCCTGCATGGTTAGAGAAACCTGGTCGTGACAGTTTGTGTATCTGGATCTGATGTTGTGGTTTGGCCACCTTGTGGGTACGAATGTGCCACCGATGCAGCCAATCACTCCTGGAAATCCTGCATCCTGAAAGAAGTGCATGTTAATCCTTACATCCATACCACCCATGAAGTCCTACCAAAATGCAGTTCTAAAAAAAATTAAATAAAAGCTTTCAAGGATGTTTGCAAATTTAAAAGTCCCTTGAATATGTAGCCATGTGAGCGTAAGTTACAGTGGGACAGGGACATGCAAAGGCACAAAAAGTGCATGCTCACAAAGGCTACCAGATGCATATTGCAATTTAGTTATATGGGCTAACTATAATGGGCAAAGGTGGTAATTATGAGAACCATATTTTCTGGCTGTGCGATATGTGACATTTTTCCGTTGCTCACTTGCAGTCCCTAGTTTTGTTTCTTTGGCCCTATCGCATGCGTCAGAGGCGAAGCCCACATTTGCAAAGCTCTTGCTGTTGCACCTTTGTCCATGGCAAAATATATGATTTCTGGAGCAATGCTGCAGAGGAAGCCAAGCACTTTATCAGTGATAACGCCCTGGGTGGATTCTGGCATGTTGAATAATAGTACCGCAACTTCTCTCATTGAAGCTTTGTTTGCAGCAGAACTATAATAAAAATGAACAAGTTTATTATAAAGGTTCCCGAAATCCTTCACACCTGCTTGTGTCAAACACTGGCTACATTTAAATGCGAAGCATTTCTTTGGGAACCTCGAGCACTACGGCGCCTTGCTGGCGGTGGCTATCGAGCTGAGGCTCGTCGCAATGCGCGTGTCAGGTTACGCTCTGGCGGCTGCTGCGCTCCGTCGTCGGGGAGTTCGCGCATTTAGGCGCGCATCATACGACACCCGCCTCTGATTTTTTGCCTACTGACTGGCTAGAGCACGGTGGCGGCGTAAAGCGACCGGCCACCTCGGATGCGCAACGCCGGGTGGTGGTATAGCCTCCTTGCGAACAGCGACTCGACAGCGCGTTTCCCCAGGACCGTTCATTTCCTATCGCCAGACAGCAGCGCGCTGCCGACTCGTTCCTCCCGACGCTGGCGCTGAAAACGCGTGGATACGTCTACATGCTCTTATGCCCTGAGCTCCAGCCACCCTCTGAGTGGCAACTCACCGACGTCGGGGGATGGGAGACCGCGGTGTCCAGCTCCAACCCAGCCGACCAAATACGGCTGGTGGACTGGGCTCTGAGGGTCGCCGAGGGCCACAAACTCCCGGACACCCTACGCGCTCTTGAGCCCCCTCACAAGTAATGTTGTAAAAAGGCTCAAGTAATAAATGTTTACCACCACCACCACCTCTACGTGATGTGTATGTGCGTTCCACTGCCATCACGGGCAAACACGTGGACGGCACGGAGCCGGCGCTGCTTGCGGCAATGACTTCGGTGATGGCGTCGTTGCGGAAGTGCGAACAACCAGTGACGCGCCCGTGGATGCCCCTTTTCTTGATATCTGTGTGCGTGTACAATGTGTATATTTGTGATGTACCGTAGCCAGTACTGCTTCGCACAACATCGAATCCTACGGTGCGTGGCATATGCCCGTTTTTTTTATGCGAAGCATATTAACGTAGGTTTCGGGCCTTCGCGCTACGCCCGGCGGTGGCCACCATTGACCTTCAAGTGACCTTCAAGTAGGTCACGTGACATGACGTCACGTGATGACGTCACACCGGCTGCAGATGGGGCCTCATATCGCGCCGTCGGTAGCCTCCCGGCGGTGGCCACCATTGACCTTCAAGTGACCTTCAAGTAGGTCACGTGACATGACGTCACGTGATGACGTCACACCGGCTGCAGATGGGGCCTCATATCGCGCCGTCGGTCGCCTCCTGGCGGTGGCCACCATTGACCCTGAAGTGAGATCACATGATGTGACGTCAGGTGATGACGTCACACCGGCTGCAGATGGGGCCTCATATCGCGCCGTCGGACGTCGCCCGGCGGAGGCCGCCACGCTTCGGTTCGCGCCGTCGCGCGCGACGCGCGCGACGGCGCCACCATCGCTGCATCACGTGATATGTGACGTCACGCCAGGGATGAAGCGGCGCGCGCCCGCCGTCGCGTCAGTCTCTGTGCCCGCAACCGCGCCAGCGTCTTTGCGCCGGGCGTGTATGCGGTCAAGATGCCTCCAAACGCTAAGGATATTTTCAATTCTCTTTATTCACCAGAAGATATCCTGACTGGACTCCTGGGCTAAACGCTGCAAAGAAACAGGCTTACGGCGTCCAGGAGTCCGATATGCGACACCGTATGACCCTCTGCCATCCATGTGTCGACAATAAACTCGCCAGAAGAAGGCGAAAATGTGATCCTCTGGCGTTTTCGCAACGGATCCACCGTGTCGCTCGACGGGCAAGAAAACCGACATTGAGAAGCGTTCTATGAGGCTGTAGTATGCCGGCCGCGGCAGCCGGTAGTTCCTGCGAAACTGATACCACATTTTATAATATACACACTTTGTCTTATTTGTTAGTCTAAAAACCTCTTTGTTAGTGTAAAGCCGCGCGGCGTTCTCAATTTAGTTGACAACTCGCGGTATATTAGAAGCGTAGATTGTTGGGCCCGTTGGTGCATCACGTGGTGTCATTGAGCGGAAATATGGGCGGGGAGAAACGGAGTGGGCAGGACAGACGCTCACTTTTCTCACTTTCTTTTGCGGGCCGAAGAACTCGTCAAACATTTCCCCGCAGGTACGCCTGAAGTTATCGTCGATTCACTGGTGCTGGCGCTGCTCGCTTCTAAATGCGATAGCAGCAGTGAAGGTGTCGCTAAAGCTGCCACAATCGATGCTTGACTCGCCACGATGAACGTCAATGACAGGCAAAATGCCAGATCTCGCGTCAGATCTCGAAGGCGCTCCCGTAAAACAGTCGGAACGCGCCAGGGCGCTCGGAAACCGAGGAAAGCGATCTAAATCAACCACTCGAATGTAACTGGGCACCCGATTTCAACCAGTCGAATGTAAACGGTTCTTGCAGAGCGCTCGAGAGCGACCGGTCGAATGCACAATTAGGAACTGAGCGTAGGATGCGACCTGACATGATCAGCGCCTGACGGGCAGGCGCTGGCCCGCGTTTTCGCGTCTTTTATTGTGACAGTGGAGAGAGTCACGTGCTTGCAGCAAAAAAAACCTGGAACTAATCGTTGAAGAGCAGTTTATCTGCCTGCCCACCAAGTCAGCATGGTTCAAGCTGCCAACACAACCCACCGAACTCTTCATCCCACGTCTTTAAGCCTTCCATTCGCTATGCTACCTTCGAAGTCGAATGGTTGGCCGGTGCTTGGGACATCGTCCGTTTTCTCCTCTCGCGTCGTCTCTATGCGCCCGTTCGCCTGCCTGCTAACAACTTCCCTTATCCGTCGCCGTCCTCTTTTCCTGGTAGGAGAGGTATTGGAGGAAGGAGGGGTCGTTCGAAACGAAAACCAGAAACAGAGGGGAAGAGGAAAGGACGGCGCATCGTCCTGTGACAACCTGGTGGAGGAGAGCAGCTGCTCGCGCCCAGCGTGCGCCGGCGCAACCTTCTCGGTTTGCTGCTGGCTGGGCTCGCTGTCTGCGACCGCGCTTTGAAGCATCGCGGGAAACGCTTGCAGAGGAAGTCTTGTGGCCGCTCTTTCTGCACGAGGCAGGCTCATCTTGCGCACTCGTATCGGGAGGATACGCAAGCCCGTCCCGTTCATTGTTTCGACCGGACAGGCGGGCGCTTTCGTCCTTGACTGGAATGCGATACGCTTCTTGCTGGGCTTCCTCCTCCGTTTGCGCGTTTCTCGCTCGCTGCGGTTTCTTCCCCTATCGCTTTCGTTCTCTCCCCGATTGCTGCGGTTGAATGATTTTCTTTGTTGTTGGTGCGCGATTACAAGCTGCCGCTAATGTAGCGCGCTGGAGCTCGGAGGGCGCCTTGCGCTTGCGCTGCCCGGGCCGTTCGGTAGCGCAGCTGCGCCTTGCGAGGCAGTACGAGGGCCATGGCACCGGCAAAAGCTTGGCACTTGAAGACACTGGTTCAGCTTCGCATTCCCGTTACGAGGCCTCACAGTAGGGCATCAATGTGAAAGGGAACCACTGACGAATTCAGGAGAGCTAGTTACCTGTATTTTTGCTGTAAAATTGAGAAAGCCGAAAGGGCAGATTTCTTTTCAACAGTCGACCTACTGGCAAGTACGAGGTACGTTCCAAAAGTAACTCCATTTTTTTGAAAGAGAAGGTGGTACACAAGGTGAAACAAACAACCCTCATAAGAATCCGCGCCCGTTGCTGGTTCAACGACGGAAGGAGCGTCAGCGGAGGAAGAATGACGCATGCGCAGATCGCTGAAGAAGACAGAGTAGCAGCAGACCGGCGTGCCCGAGGTTATTTGAGTACAAATCAGGATGGCAGACATACGTGTGCTGACATCGTGGTCGCCACTGGAGGTGCGTGCTATTATCCGGTATGAATGTGCACGTTGGACTATTGTATCCGTTATCCATGAACGCCTACAGATCGTGTATAATGAAGAGGTCGTGTCTCAGGCCTTGAATTGCAGGGCACTGAGTTTTACCAGAGTGGTTTCTTCAAACTGATTGCACGCTACGACAAATGTCATGTCGGGGGCGACTATGTGGAAAAAATACTACAAGGTGTAGTTCATGATGCCATGGTGTATTATTTTTTGGCAATAAAGTTTCCAAGGACGAAACCTGCTTTCGGAACGTCCCTCGTATCAGGGGTTGATGTCTGAAGTGACATTTCTGCCTTACTCACCGCTTGATTACAAATAAGTGTTACATTTCACATTTGACCGCCCTGTATGTTACCTGCCTGCTCCGGCACTGTCTGTTGAGGTCACTGTAGGAGATGGCTGAGTTGGTGCAGGCAAGTCAGCTGTTTTAATCTGGTTGCGACGGGAAGTATTTATCCCATGAAGTCGAGCTGGCTACCATGCCCTTCGTTTCCGTGACGGCGTTTACTCGGTAGCCATTAGCCGTCTTTCGAGTTCCGAGAAAGCTCGCATTCTTTCTTTCTTTCTTTTTCCGCCCTGAGAGTTTCTCCTGTTTACGCATTTCCACGTCAGTTTCCGCCTTCGCACGTTCATCGTCATTATATGGTATAAAACACTTGCCCCGTAGAGAGCAACCTGAGAAGGCGGTAAGAAAGTACGTATGTTTCTTCCGAAAAGAATGAAATTGGGGGAGATCGTTATGGCAGGCCGAACGGCACGCAGCGGTTTCCCTATAGCTTCCAGTGCACCCAGAACGGCAGCAGTGACCAAGTCCTTGGCATGTGAACGTCATCGAGGAGGTGCCGCACGAGGGCGTTCTGTTTTTGTTCGCTCCCTCATCTTTTTCGACGCTGTTTCCAGCCGCGGATCCGTGATGAGGGCGCTCACTTCCTTCAGTCACCCGCAGTGTTTGCAGTGCAGCCGTCATCCATTCGTCAGCGGTCGTTTTGTCGTGCGATTTTTTTAGTTGTCCTGAGCGTGCAGTAAATTCACTTTTATGCATGTAGCTGCGCATGCGTACATTTATGATAATCGTGTTGCGCGACACTGTGACCGCTCGTCTACCAACGCAAGATTGTGTCTGGCTGTAGAATTTCTGGTATGGTCAGGTGGCCGTCGGCAGCCTGTCGCGCCAAATCAACTTAGGCGGCGTGAGCAGTAGCGAAACGATGTGGATGTCGCCGCAGGTTGTACCGAAAAGGGGTCGGATACGTGGAGGGATGTATATGTTGTGGTCTCATTATTGCAGGGCGATCGGGTTATCAAGAGGCAAGAGAGCAATCAAGAGTTTCGCATAATTCCGAAAGAATGCTTGCTTGGTGCTCTCGCAATTTTCGACGAGCCGCTTCTGCTCCATGCGTCTGCGTGCTTGGGATGCGCGCCGTGTAGCAAGATCAGGTTTCGCGCACCTTAACTGATCACGTAGGCGGAAGCGCGCGTTGGCGTACTTTCCGCGTGCCTAATAGTGTGTGCACACTTCGCGGGCCACACGGGGCGCAGGACGAGCGGTTACCGCCGGCCCACGCACGAACAGGGTTCGCGCTTTTTCATCGGATACGGCTCGCCGATCAGTTGGAAGCTGCGCGGCGGCTTAATTAAGTAAAGGTCACGCCGGTGTGAATGTTCATTGTCGGTCGAGCGAATGAACTTGTGTCTACACGCTTTGCATCGCTGAGCTTAATCGGCCCACGTTGCCACGACTTCTGTTTCGTTTGAGCGGGCTTTGTTGAAACAGCGGTCTCACAGGAGAGCCCGAGGCTGCAGTCGAAGGCGAGTGCGTTGTGGGCGGCGGACCTTTAGGATGTCCTTATTAGAACGAAGGAAAAGGTGATGCCTGTGTTCAGATTTAGCCAAGAGATTATTTAAAGTAAGCTGTGGGGAGGTTCAGTTATGGTAACGCTTGCGGGTCATCGACTGTTTTAGGGATGAAATATTTCCTTGGTAATTATAGAAAGAAAAGGGAAGAAAAATAAAGTAAGAAGGCAAACTGATCCCATGTATTATAGCCGAGGTATATATTTAAAATGTGTTGTGGGGGGGAGGGGGGCTTCATTTATGCTGCTGCTTGCGGCATAGGCGGTTCTTATTTTGGGGATCACGGGAGTTCGGAGGATTTCTTGTCATTGTAGAAGAAAAGAAAGAAAGAAAGGGGTGGCGTGGATCTGTTATTTTTCAGGCAAGTAATCGCTAAGCAATTAGCGTGTTGAATGTGCCTGCAAACCATGACCATAACCGTAAGACTATATTTCTACACCGTAGCCGACGACATGGTAGAATAATAAAAAAAACTGTTAGGTATACTTAAGTATGGCTCCGACGTTTATCAGTGAGTATACAGCAATGTCAGCTACGAAATATAACTTAAGAGTAATCTTTAGCTCGAACCTAACTCCGACACGGCCTGTTCCAATACACGTAAAACGCGGAAACGCTTTTCTGAGATAACCCCTGGACCGATTTTAATGGAATTTGTTGGATTTGAGAGAGAATGTTAACTTCTAGTGAGTGTTCGATTTGGGGCTTGAATTCTGCTAAAAGAATTTTCAAAAATTTGAAAGTTCGAAAAACATAGAAGCACAAAGTTTACAAATTAATAGCTTCGCGGTTCTGTAAACGGCATCCATTAGATCATTCAAAGCATGCACGTTCGATATGTCAATTTATATCTTACGTGAATTCATTACGTTGAGTACAAGGGTTCTGCAAAAACTTATTCCATATTACTAAATTTTTGAGATTCATGTGTAACATATCAATTTTGACACAGAATTGTGATATCATGTTTCATTGCTGAGATGCAGAGTTGTAAACTTGGTTGTTTCGTTTTCTGAAAAGTTGTGATGTTTGCCAATTTTTAGTAAAATATTGATCACATAAGTAAAAAATTAGAAACCAACAGTCACTAGATTTTAAGTTTTTCTTTTAAATTCAACAAACCTTGTCAAATTTGGTGACGTGGTCGCCGAGAAAAAGGAATTTTCTTTTTACCGAATTCTCTTTCTGCAACACTGCTTTGACTTACTTTGTTTTAGTGAAACGTGGTTTACATCAGAGGATGAATGTGTTTCTTTTTCTAGATATGACTATCAATGTTTATCGAACGTAGAAACGTGGTGGCGGAATTGCTATTTATGTCCGTTCTGGGTTGCCATATAGTATAATTCTCTACCTCAAGATTGTTAACAAATGTATTGGTCTTCAGTGCATGAACACTCTGATTTCGCTTGTTTACTGCCTCGCCACCTGGATCCATGTGTAATTTTTTTAGAATTTGCTGAAAAATTATTTGAGCTCAGCATTGAACTCAAACTCGAAATAATTCTAATGGGCGATTTCAATATATATGCTTGCCCAGACAACCTATAATATAGGCGTTTTCAGGAAACTTTTGAATCATGTGGGTGTTCATATGTCATCGATGTGCCTACTCGCATTACACCTACAACCCAGACAACGCTTGACTTCTGTGTGACGCATTTTTCTGCTGAATATGTCAGAGCAGGAATCCCGATGTGCGATCTCAGTGATTTCCCTATATATACCGTCTGCTACCTCACAAAGAGCCATCCAAAATATGCCGTCAAAGCTTAAAAAGAGTCTATTCAGAACAATATGTCAAGAAATTTGTAGAATTTACCTCTGGTTATTGCTGGGACGAAGTGACTGCGGAAACTGATGTAAACATTGCTTACAATGCTTTTATATCTACCTTCGCCTTCTTATGCAACAGATGTTTTCCCACTTGTGAAGTTTATAATAAACACAAAAATGCTAGAAAGCCTTGGATATCTCATGACCTCTATAACAGGATAAAATGTCGCAACAAGCTCTTTCAAATTTTTCTGAGTAGCAGAAGCGAAGATGATTTTCGGTCTTTAAAATCTGAGCGTAATAAATTAAATACTGATATTAAACGCACGAAACAGAAATGTCACATGAACAAGTATTTTGCAATCATGGGGAAATTCAAATGTCACGTGGAAAGCGATCAACGAGGTAAAAGAACAAATGCTCTATCGCAAAAAAGAAAAGATTAATTTCAACATAGTGGATTATCGGACATTGAGGTTGCAAACACGTTCAATATTCATTTTATTGATGCTGGTGCATCCTCACAAAATGATACACTGGTCTCTTGCATGGAATATATATTAAATCGATGTTCTTCTACAGTGTTCTTGGCGCCTACTGGTCAGCACGAAATACAGACCATAATCTTATCGTTGAAAGACAGTTTTGCTTCTGACAAAGATGACATGAGAGTGAAGCCGCTGAAAGCCGTCAGCGAAGTTATAAGCACGCCTCTTGCACATATATGTAACTTAATTTTTTCTAACGGCGTGTTTCCAGATAAGATGACGCTATAGCCCGAGTGGCTGTCACTCATAAAGGTGGCCCAGTTAACGATATGAATAACTACAGGCCAATATCCGTACTTTTTGTCTTCGCGAAAATTGTTGAGCATGTAATTAACAGAAGACTTTATGGGTTTTTAAACATGTATGAAATAATGGATCAAGAGCAATATGGTTTCTGCAAGAGCAAATCTTCAGAAACCGCTTTACTTGAGGTAAAAGAACAAATCCTTGACAACATAGAAAACCGAATGCTAACTCTAGGTACATTTCTCTATTTTAGGAAGGCCTTCGATTACGTGCTACATGTTCTTTTCAAAAAGCTACCTCCTTATGGAATTCGTGGGGCCGCATTATCCTTAATAGAAAGCTATCCCACTTCTGGAACACAGTACACAACAATAAATGGAGTTAGTTCCAAAATTCAGTACATTAAATACGGGGTGCCGCAAGGATCCGTCTTAGGGCCAGTTTTATTTTTACTGCGGATCAATGATATTGTAAAAATTCGACAAGGCTGGTCCAATATTATGTTATACGCGGATGGTACAAACGTGTTCTTCTCATGAAGAAAAATAGGAAATCTTGTTGAGCAAGCTAACGTCTTGTTATAGCAACTAAGTTTGTGTCTAAATGCAAATAAACTCCAATTAAACGTAAACACACCTCAGTTTAAGTCGAATGAAACAATAATCTGCCTTCAGCTACAACTCGAATTTCAGAGGGTCAACTGCGAACAGGCACCAAGAGCGAGATTTTTAGGAGTTCCATGATAATACGTCTTGGTCACCGATGTTCTCAGAAACAGTATTGCTCGTGCTGTAGGTGCGCTAAACAGGTTGAGATATTTGCTGCCGATAAACGTGAAGCGCAATTGCAACGCGCTTATACATTCTCAGTTAACTCATTGTTTCCTGGTTGGGTCGACAACTACACAATCTAACTTAAGATCTATTCAAACACTTCAAAACCGCGTACTGCGCGCAATAGGAAACTTAGGACGTACTGATAACGACTAAACCATACTATAACAAATGTAAAATATCAACAGCATCAAAACTTCACACTTACAAGTTATTCCTCTAAATTTCGCGGCAATTCTGGGAATTCTGTCCTTGTCGCCTTACCAATGTCCCGTGTCCACTCTTGCGCTGGTTACATCAGCATGGAATACCAACTAGCCCGGTCTCACAGCTTGCTTCAATTCTGGGAAGACAAATGTTCCTTCCAAAGCAAATGCCATGGCAAAACGACAAGCTATAACCTCAGATAAAGTCTGATAGGAAAACCACGTTGCATAACAAAATACGGAGATCAAAAACTAGCAGTTCAACTTCCTAACCTTCTAAACGACTATCTCTAAGTATTGGACATGCTAAATTCTGGAATTTCAAAGCAAAGCTTTAAGAAGACGGTAAAAGAATGGTTACTATCTGAAGACTAATACAAATGTTAAACTACAAGTATAAAATATTTCGCATATGTTTTTGTTTTTGTGTTTCACTTGCTTAGCAAACTGTGTAAGATTAACCTCTTTTCTTTCTTTTTACAACCCGCCGTGGTTGCTCAGTGACTATGGTGTTGGGCTGCTGAGCACGAGGTCGCGGGATCGAATCTCGGCCACGGCGGCCGCATTTCGATGGGGGCGAAATGCGAAAACACCCGTGTACTTAGATTTAGGTGCACGTTAAAGAACCCCAGGTGGTCGAAATTTCCGGAGTCCTCCACTACGGCGTGCCTCATAATCAGAAAGTGGTTTTGGCACGTAAAACCCCATAATGTAATTTTCTTTTTACATGAATTGTGTACTCAAGTGTTTAAAAATTGTACTAGTTTAATTTCATGTGCGCTCTCCTGAATGCCTGTCATTGCCATATTGCTGCCACTGTACGGGTTCATAACTATTACACACAGCGCGCACTAAAAAACACGGACGAAGAATAGACAAACACGAGCGCTGAGTTTTTCAGCACTCGTGTTTGTCTATTATTCGTCCGTGTTTTTTAGTTCGCGCTGTGTGTAGTTAAGATGTACCGACTCGCCCAGCTAGCTACTGTACTGTACCTGTGGCATGGCCTAGCCAGGCAAGTGTTTGCCTTTAGCCGTGTCCCCTAAGACAATCTGAATATTGTCTTAAATAAATCAATAAAGATAGACATGTATTTAGATGTTAGCACCCGAGCTAAAGCTTCCTCTTAAGCAGAGCGAGAGAGCGAGAACGTAATCGCTCGCTTATCGATTCTCTCTCAGCGACACCCGAGACGGCTGTTAATCGCAAAACGACAATTGTCGTTTCTGCCAGCTCGTTCCGAAATCACCTTTGCCTGAATTTGCCATCTCTGAAGCACTGCGGATAGTTGCCCACTCCCGTGTCTCGGACACTTCTTCGTCCGTCTCTCGTTTCTGCCTCTCCCCCCTCCCGGCCCCTTTTTTATTTCTTTTGCGGCAGCTTTGGGACAACGCTCCGCTGAGTTCGTTTCAAGTGACATCGTGGGTGTCGCCTCTGGCGGGCTTGTCGTTTAGGGGCGCGATCGGAAATGTTGAATTTGCGTTCAGTTTCACCTAACGCGACTTGCCTCGGCCAGGCCGTTCGCGTGAGGCGAAACTGAATGCAAACTGAACGCGCGTTTCGAACAACGATCTCCAATCGGGCCCTATAGCTTTCCGGTTCTCTTCCTGCTCACTTCACTGATCGCTCCCTTCGAAAAAGCAAGGCCGCCCGCCTATGTTTTCCATGCGCCCTCTCGAATGCCCCTTCCCTCATAGTTCCCATCTTTCGCCTAAGACTTCCTTCCTTTCTCCTTGCTCCAAACGCATCTTTCTGGTATCGGCAGTGCAAGCATCGCGGCATACATTTTGGAAGCGCGTTTTAGCACTGGTTTCTCTTTGTTTCCATACTCTGTCCACACACTTCTACATGTTATTCCTTTGTTTTAGTTTTCTTGTTCTTTTTCTCTCTCTCTCTCTCTCCAGACCAACCCGCAAGCGCTCGCAAACGACCGAGCCTGTTTGGGGGGATGTCGAACGCTCCTCGAGACTTCGTCTCCGTTCCGTTTTATGCTGGGCCTTCGAAAAATGGGGCGCTCCCTCCGAACGCCGGGCATCGACGCACGCGGGCACATTTCGCTGCTGTGCCGCGCCGCCTCGCTTTGGAATGGGCCGCTGCGCTCGGAATAAGGGCGCGCGGTTGCTCTCCCCGCTTTTAGAGGAGAGTTTCTCCGGTTTCGTCTTTCTTTCTTTTTTATTTCGCCCCTGGGCACGGTTATGGTCTCACTGCTGCCTCAGATTCGGACCGACGCGCTCCGTATTTGCTCTCTTGTTTCTGCTTCCTCGTTCGCTTTCTTCTTCGTCGATTGTCGTCGGGCTCTCGCTGCCGGAGAGCCCCCTCTTTTGTGCCCCGCTTGCGGTGCTCTTCGGTTTCGCGTGTCGCTACACTCAACGCCAGGAATGAAGAGAGGTCACTGTTGGCCTACGAGTGCACGGATAAGATTGTTGGAACTGGCGATTTTTTTACTCGGCGGAAGCGTAGGTCAGGCCGGAATGTCGTGAGAACAATTATTCCGCGTTATCATCGATGCGTAACCAATCCTCGCACTTTCATTCGGCGGTGTCCTTCACGCCGAAACATAAATCACGCACCTTGTGATTGTAGGCGTACCTGGAAATGCGAATGTGAGCTCGTGTTGCGATTCATTTAGTTCGCGTTCCACGTCGGCCCGATATGATCAAGGCATTATTGTGAATTGTACTGCGTCTTCTAGAACACGATGTTTAGCTGAAGCATGAAAAAATAAAAATGACAAGGAAGGAAAGGTAGCTTTTTTTTTCCTAGCTGACGGTCGATGGGCTGTTTGAGCTGCGAGAAATTGTGCACGATTATTGCTGGCCGAGCGTAACAGGTAATCGCGCGATTATCACTCGAGAAGCACCGAGAGAGCGAGAGAGGCTCTTCTTCACTTCTCCGGGTGCCTCGACGAGAAATTTCCTCCCTCCCTATCCAGCGGAAAACCAGGGGTCACGCTCTCTTATGAAACCCGCGCTGGTCGTTTTCTTGATCGACCGGTAATTTAGAGGAGGCCGGAGTCAGTTTGGCGTAACCGATACATGGCGCATGTTGCGTGGGAGGCCGATTCAGCGAAGGTAGCGCTCTCCGGCACAGTTCCCCTTCCCCTACTTTCTCTCTCTTGCCTGTTTGACGAGGACAACGAGGAGAAGCGCGGGCGTCGTCGTCGGCACTGTGCAACATTGCACGGCGCACGTGTTGCGATCGGGTGCGTTGAAACGTGCTCCTCTTCCCCCTCGGTAACCGCCTGCCCCGCTGCTGCTCTCGAGAAAATCCCTGGCCGCGCCCGTACAGCGCTAAACATAACGGCGCCGCGGCGTCAGCGGTCGTTGACAGCATCATCGACGCCGCCACAGGCGGGGGGCGGGGTGGGTGGGGGGGAGGTTTCGGCGGAGGCGGGGAGTTTGCGAAAGGGCCACGTGCTCGCTGCGGCGCGGTGTGTGTGTCGCGCCCTCTCTCCGTCTTCCCTCCCTCCTTCCCTCCCTCGGCCATTGGCTGTATTTAGCAACGTGGGAAAAGAAGCCTACTTTCTCTCCGGGCGGTGAGACGAACCATGGGCATTCGGAGAACGCGACGAGTGCTTTGCATTGTGAGCGGTTCCAGAATACATGGTTGCCTCGCTCGTACTGTGGGCTTCTTGCTTTGAGGGAAGCCCTGTGTTGTCGCACTTGTGAGTTGTACTAGACGTTGGTTCTAAGCCCACTTGTTCGTCGCGCATAATTCGGGCGCTGTTGCCCTTCCCCATGTTTTCATGCATAATTACAACGGGTATGATTTCCACTAATGTCACTGCTCAAGCATATTCATGCGTTGATGGGTATAAGGAAGTTGCAGCTAGGCGGCCCGTCAGGCAAACCTCTCCAGGATTCATTAAAAAAGCCTCTTTCTCGCTTTCGTGGTTGAAGACCTTTATTATTAAAAACTGCGCTCCGCCCGTTGCGTGTACTTCCATGTGTAAATCACATTTGCTACCAGGAAACTGTACTGATCCATGATTTGAGGAGGCATTTGACAAGGCTGTGACGCTATCGTGCTTCTTCCTTTTTTTTTTTTTTCGTTGACTGTCGCGTTTTGCCGATATTGCCGAAACTGAGCCTTCGCGTGTATTTTTTTTTTTTTTTCTTTCCTGGGAATGGGGTAGTGATGGTGGGGCACAGATGTGCGTTGGCTGGGCCCTGCGAAGAGGAGCTGACAGCGCGCAATGCCTGGTCGTCACGGCGAGCACGTCTCCCGAGGTCGCTAACGAGGCCAGCCGGTTGGCTCCGCCTTTTTCTTTCTTTTTCGATCGTCTCATTTAACACACTCGTCGATGCAGCTTGCGAGGGATTGTACGGTGCTTCGTCGGCCTCTGTCCCTTCCTCCCTGGTCGGTCGAGAGAGAGGGTGACCTGCTGGGCCGACGCGAGTGCATGTGGGGGAGGAGGAGGGGTTCGCCAGTACTCTGCTCACGTGTGCCCCGTCACGCGCCGCGTTATAACGCGGTCGCCGCACTGCGCGCGCGCGCGCACGGGCTCTCGCTTTCCTTCGGTGCACCTCCTCAGAATAGAGGCTGCGCGCGCGCGCTCCCTTCTCGTGTAAGTATATGCGTGCCGTTAACCGTGATTTGTCCTTACCGTACGGTAATTCGTAAAGGACAGATGTTGCGTGGAACATCTGAACGGTACATTGGGACGCTATATGCTCGAGTCGTGGTCGCGCCAAGCGAAAGTCTGTGCGGATCTCTTTATCGAGTTCAGAATCGGAATGGGGTTCATAAACCGCCATTTACAGCGTGGGCGAATGGGCGGGGAGAGCTTTTGTTTCTAGGAAAGAAAGAGCAGGGATACCGGAAAATCCGTTTAGTAGTTATAGGGCAGGAAGCGCACCATTGCGTCCGAGGATTCACTCTTTGAGAACTCGCGATGGCATTGGCGCACAGGTTCATTGGTTGGACTTCGTCGTTGCACGAACTTCACTGTTACTGCCGGCATGCTGTGTGCAACGCTTCGACGGCGTGTATGTGTGCAGCTGTCGTCAGCCGCCGTAGCAATCTTCCCGATGGGGAAAATGTAACATCGGGGGCTCAAAATAAATGCACAGTGCTCCTCAGACTGAGGAGAAAATACAGTTATCTATTTCTGTGCGCATGAAATGGAAAGTTCGACTGACTTCCTAGGGGAAACGTCCGTGTAAAATTCGCTTCCGTGTTAGGGGCGAACTTTTCAGCTGTGCAACTTCGTGCTCCCTTTACGTGGTTTCTCTGTCGTAAATTTACCTTCACCTTCCGGTTTTTTGGGTAAGAGAGGGCCGAGTGCTTATGGAGAGGCGCTTCGCGTCACTAGAGTGTGTCACAGATATTCTCTAGTACATACTAGCGCTCACTACGCAGCGACATATCGGTTATCTGCATTTGCGAGAGAGACTGCTGTTGGGAAATCGGGGATCCGGGCGCCCTACGAAGGTTCCATGGATGGTGCCGTGCCAGGTACTGGTAGAAGGAAGGGTTTCGAGCGACGTTGAAAAGAATGAAAAAAAGAAGGGATTATAATCAAAAAAAGGTACATGACCGAGTTTTCAAACACGGCTCCAACTATCGGAGCACACTACATGCTAGCGTCTTGAGCGTCTCTCTCTTTCTCACAGCCGTCCGGATCCGCTTTTTATGCCCTCTTCTTCCCTTATTCCCTCGTTGAAGGAATTCACTGGCCAATCACAAACGCCGAATCGTTCACCACCTCTATCGCCCCCTCACGGGTCTTCAACGCTCGTGTATCCAGCGTGGTGCTCCTGTCTTCAACGTGGTACAATAGGCGGCAACCACGTGGCAAACTGAACCTGTCGTCGACGCTTTTCCCCGGGAGTTCTCGACGATGACCGTGTCATCGATCAGTGGCCTCTTCGTGACGGTCAGGAGAGGCGACGTTGCTGTCTTCAAGCGAGCTGCCTTGAAGTGGATGATGAGGCTTGAACATCAACCGTGACTGCTGCGTGTCGCTGGTGGGGCATCCCCCAGGCACATCACCGAGCGTCGTCGCGCATGTCGCCGGAGAAGTTTAAAAAGAAAAAGAAAAAACTGCACATCCCACGTCCTGTGAGAATCGATTTTGTGCGAAGCAGTGTGCGGTCAGAACACCAAGACATAGGCGGCTGTTTCTTGACCTACATGACACGCATGTCATGACATTCATGTCGTGACTGATCTTTTATGTTCGTCATTTAACCTTGCCATACTATGCTAATTTTGCTACCTACCACGTTAACGAAACGACCATGAGAGTACCAAGACGTAGGCGGCTAGATAGACACTAGACAGTTTTGGGATAGCGTTTGTCGCCTTACGTACGTTAAACGTAAGCACCTTTGCGGGTCGTTACGGCGCGCGTTCTTTCAAGTCTTTTAGTTTACCGTACGGAAACGCAAACGTAAAGAAGACGTTTTAAAACAGGGCGCCGTCTGGTGCCTCGTGCCAAACGTATCCAAGCCAAGACGATCCTTTAGCAACCATCCTGCTGTTGCTATGTGGACGCGGCTCGTTAGGCCTACGGGCGCCAGAACCGCCGAATGATCTCAGAAAATGGACGCGCTATGCGCTCATAACTAACCTTTCAGCTGAGTTTAGAGAAAGCGAAAGCTCATTACAATAGTTACTGGCTGTCAGCGCGAGTGAGAGCGTAGCCATCACGAGAATTCACGCTGAAGCAGGAGCCATGCATGGGTGCCGCCATGTTCGACAACGCTACTTCTTAGCGTCCGTAAACATTGCGAACGTTAAACTCGCCAGATAACGTATACGTTATCATAGTGCACGTGAACCGCAGAAACCCCAATAACGTTCCGAGCGTGCGCAGTGAGGACGACGCTATTTCTTTACGTACGTTATGCGTTTACGTTCGGTCGCAAACGCTAAACTAAAGCTGTCCAAACTGTCAAAGTGGCAAATATTCGCCAAGGAATGCTTCGCATTTAAAAGCCGGGCGCGTCCTTTCCGCGCCCTGGCCCTGCTGAAACAAAGGATACGAAGCGGAGGTTCTGTTTTTTCTTAAGCGCGCCCGTCCTGGCATGCACGCGCGTATTTGCAAGTTTACGCGTGCCGCGAATGTCGATTGGCGCCGGGCCGGCGCTCGTCGCTTGCGTGCCCTTCGACGCTGCAGTGCCCGGCGCTTGTTTGCATGCGCGCCATTAAGAGCGAGATGGCACGAAGGGGTTGCGCGCACACAAGGCGTGATTATAGAGCGTGCGCGCCATTATGGGCGCGCCGCAGCGTCGCAAATGCCGCGGCCCTGTGTTTGACCATCTAAAGTTCACTGTCGAGCTGTGCGTGTAAGGACAGCGAGCGGGTCCTATGGCAAGCCGCAGTTCGAACTGTTTGCTTCAGCATCGTGTGTGTTTCCGAGAGCGCCTGATACTTCGGAAAACGTAGCGTTCTTGGAGAGCTTTTCTGCGATGTGGGCTGGATACGTGTGCTGACACGGAAGCGATAGAATCGCGACAAACGCAGAACCGTGCGTTTGGGAAGACAGCTGCTGGTCGTTAGTGCGTGTTCACCGCAACAGCTAAAGCCTGATGCTGCACTTCGCGGGCTGTGTTACATTACAGCGCGTTTGTTTCCTTTTTTTTTCTTTTTCGCTTGATGTCTTTCTTGTCACTTGGGCCTACAATCACGATTAAGCGGGTCCATGGGAAGGTGTCATGCAAGATGGCTCTCGCAACGGTTATGGCGTTCCGCTGCCGATCATTAGATTCCTAACTGAAGTGGCGGCGTTACGACGGAGCGGAGCGCAAGAAAATTCCGCTCATTGAGCGTTAGTCACGTTTGAAATGACCGCAGACGATAAAAATTAATTTGCATAGTCCATCCCCTCATGGCTCCCGCCACCATAGTGTTTTCGTTCTTTCTTCTTTCTTTTTCTTTCGTTTTTTTCTCACTCTTTTGCAATGATTATGCCAAAACATCAAAATTCCGCAAAAAAAAAAATGGCGAGGAATAGGATCTGATTAGAATAAGTTTAAAAGCATGTTGAGATATCGCAAATACGAATCGTGACCACCCTGCGCTGAAGCCTTCCACAATTCACAGCAGCGCCCGAACACATATAGCCTAGCTAGTGGTGGAAGCAAAATTGGATCAAGTTGGGCTGCTAAGCACGAGGTCGCGGGATCGAATGCCGGCCACGGCGGCCGCTTTTCGATGGGGGCGAAATGCGAAAACGCCCGTGTACTTAGGTTTAAGTTCACTTTAAAGAAACCCAGGTGGTCCGAATCTCCGGAGTACCCCACTACGGCGTGCCTCATAATCAGATCGTGGTTTTGGCAAGTAAAACCACATAATTTAATTTAAAGTTGGATCGAGGTGAGCGATACACGTTCGCCGTGACACTCCGATCGCTTATCACTTGGCGACAGTGTCGGACACCTGAAATGTCGAAGTACGCATTGACTGCGTATATAGTTTGCGATCGAGATCTTAAGTGCGAACATTCGTGAACTTGAGCTCGACAAAGGTCGATGCGTAACGCAGCAACACTCATACAGGCGATAAAGCATGGCCGGGTGTCTGTCTTGTTTGGAATGTCGCATTTTCTTCGCATCCCTAGCGGCTGTTGTTGGCGACACTGTGGAGCAAAGTCTTGCTGAAATACACTTGAAGGCAGTACAGTGAAGCAAGGTGTGAGACCGGGCTAATTGATATTCCATATGGACATAACCAGCTCAAAGGCAGACACGGAACACAAAAAGTGACAAGGACAGCGCTTTTTCTTGTTGCTTCTTGTGTTCTGTGTCTGCCTTTGCGCTGGTTATCAGTACTGTGAAACTGTTCAAACTACATTAGATTGCACTCGAACGCCCGCTGTCCGCTATAGAAGAGCATATACTCGCCCTAAAATCCCCTGAAATGGCAACAGTAATCCCAAGTGTAGCTTCGGGGCGTCGCAATGCAATGTTCGTGGTAGCCGATCGAAAATTGTAGCTTCATGTGCGATTCACAACGCCGACCGTCATCCACGAATCGCGAGGCGCCAACGTGCGCGGTCGCTGATTGGTCGTGGTGTGCATGGCGCTAGCGAGCATGGGTACATTTGGTGGCTGCGCATGCCGGCGGTTCCAGTTCGGACACCGCAATCGAGGTCAAGCGCACGCTCAAAGTCGCCAGGCTTTCTCGCGTTTGGTGCGCGAGCCGCACGCACAACTGGGTTGCCGTCCCAGCTGCGCGCGCGCCTTCGCGTGGATAGACGCATGAGGTCCGGGCTGCGCCATGTCGTCGCTCATGCGTGCCTGCGCACTCTCGCCGCGCGCCGCAGCCTTGGACGCTGAAGAATGAAACGCGAGGAACAAGCAAAGATGTTCAGAAAGAAACGAAAGCTTTGGAGAAAGCGAAACGCGCAGCCCCCCTTTTTTCTTTTCTCTTTTTGGGTCACCCTGCTGCTTCGCGACCGGAGGAGTAGACCACACTGCCGCGCTTTGGTCGCCGGTCGTTTCGTGCGCGAAAAGAGCGCGCAAATGGGAATTTGAGAGTCCCAACACAACCCATGGAAACGCACTAGCGTTGGCGTACATAACTGTTATATACAGGAAGGCGTGGGCGCAACTTGCACATTTGGTGACTGCATCTGGTGGCACCATGTTCAGCGAAGGCGCGAAGTTGCGTTGACTGAGTTGTATTACGCTTACTTTCCGGCGTGAATGTGTCGACTACCGGCATAACCGCAGTAATTCTGGTTTCGGGTGGTTCCGAGAAGCGTAATTTTCGAATCGAATGCGAATATTCGAGAAAAAGGATCTTTGAATGTCGGATTCTATACCGAATGTTCCCGATTTCGCGTTTGTCATCAAAAAGCTGATTTACGTTATGTGATGTATGAGAACAATGTGAGTTGGACGTCAGCCTCAGCGTCCGATAACGTGTTCTGTTGTGGCCTCTGGAGTACATGCACAGACGACGCCACTCACAGGCTCAAAGTATGAGTGGCACACCAATACCACGCCTAATTGCCAAGCTCTAAAATTGCGTTATATTGCGTGCTGCGGATAGCGCGTCTGCCCCTCCCAACTGTGCATTACCACAGGAGCATGAGTTTGAGCTCCAGTGGCGTTAGCGCACAAAGCTTTTTAAGGCGGCGACCGTAAGTGGCTCGTTGCAATGGCTTATACCCGAAAAGCACGGCGTCTAGTCGAGTGGTGCAAAAATATCACCATCAGTAATGGCTCATACCCCCGTAAGCAAGCAAAGATGCAATGCCTCATACCCTCCTAAGGCAGAGTCTACAAGCGCTCAGCAAAGTGAAGCGAACAGGGCATACATTATTGCAATCACCCATACAACACACAGAACAGCATACGTTTCAATAAACGACAAGCATCTGAACCATCAATAAAGCATTGCATACACCCCCTCGGAAGTACACTACGGCCGAGGATGATCGCCAAGCGAGAAATGAGGTGCGACGTGCGAAGCGGCATGGAGCAGGCCGTTCGACTGCGAGTGCTGTGTACCCCTGCTGAGAGGATGTGACGTTAAGTCGAGGAGAAGCGTCATTAGCGCGAGTCTGACCCCGCTATACGAACGCGCGAAGTCGCAGCTAAGCGTCGAAAACGAGCAGAAGAAGCCGAACTGCGAAAGCAGCAAGGCGACGATTCGAGACTTCAACGTAGAGAGGAGGCCGAAGCTCGCAGACAACGGCTCGTTATGTCTTGCAAGAAATCTGACCCCTCTGATCGTATGACTTGATGCATTACCAAGTGTGCAGCAGGCTTTCGCCTTCACGTGTTACAGGAGTGTAACGTGCTGCCGAATTTTCTCTTTCTTTTTTTTTTGCCTTATAGCATGAGGGCGATGATAAGGTGGCCTGAATTGAATTCTGGTGTTGTACGTGAGGTGGCCTGACGAAGAACACATCTCGACGTCGGCGTAACGGAAAGGACGGACGTAGGGAGACAGCAAACTCAGTCTAGAGCTTTGAACTGCTGTCGCAGTAAACAAATGAGCCTCCACGTGATTTAAATGCGATTGAGAATTTGGTTTGTGGTGTTACACGCAGAGGGAGATACTGCATCTTACAGTTACGCTGCAAATATGTTGGTCGCAACCAAACTTGGTTTTTAGCCAAAGCTTCCGCGTTGGTGGTAGAGCGTGCGCCGGTTTTGCACGTCCAGTAGCGTTGCGAAGCGCGCAAGATGTGCAGTCCCGCGTACGAAATGCGCCACGGGGCGGCCGATTTCGTTAAGAGATAGGCCGCCGAGCGCCGTCCATGATGCGCTCGCTGTTACTCGCGCTCGGCCTTAACGACGTGTAATAGCGCCTCATCCTCGCGCTTATGCGTGACCACGAGGAGGAACGAGGTGTTCTGCTGCTGCATACTGTGGTCCCCGCAGCGGCCAGTGCGCTCCTTTCGCCGGCAGATCGGCGCGACGGGCCTTTTAATCTGCCGCTTTCGGAAACGGCGCGTTTGGGGGTCACGCGAAGATTACGTGAGGCAGACCGCGGAAGCGGCGCTTCCGCTTTTCCTGTTGGCGGGAACCGGACGGACGACGTCTGTCGAGTTGAGGCCGAGCAGAAGCGCCCTGTCGGAAAGTGTTTAGAAGCGATATGCAGACAAAAATAAATAGGTTGCCCGCAATGAAAGCAAATTAGTGCGCTCGTTTAATCCATCCAATTTGTTTTGGCGCTGCAGCCCTTGTCATATAGCAGGAATCCGCGTCACGCGTTTAGATGCCTTTTTAACGCTGTATATATATATATATGTGTATATATATATATATATATATATATATATATATATATATATATATATATATATATACCTGCCATTCCCTACAGACTCACACTTGTGTGCTACTATATAAAAAAGGGCCGCGGAAGCGATACCATTCTGAGTTTCAAGGTAGCGGACGGGGAATTGTCTCAGGTGCTCTAAAGGGCTCTGATACACAACGTTAATTTAGAACATTAGCATATTTAAATGTTGCGCAGATTGGCGCCAGTGCCTTGCGGAGCGAAGTGAAGAATTTTTCTTGGTTGGGTCTGTATAGGTGGTGTTTCTGGTGAGATTCGTAAAACAAAAGTGTTTGCAAAGTATTAAATGGGCGTTTGCTTTTTCGGCCGGTGTTTGGCGTGTTACGAGCTCCTGTGGGGGTTAATGACGCCCTGTCGCTTTCGTCCTCGCTTATTCTCGCAAAATCGATTTCCTCTTCGCATTGCGCGTGCAAATAGCCTGCCCACGCCTCCCGCGCATTTTCGGCAGTGACGTGAATTGGCTCGACAAGCCGTAATCGCCCACGGTCCGGCGGTCTTTTCTCCGCAGCGAAGGTTTCGGAGCTTCTCATTGGCCGCAGTTTCGCGTGACGTCATGTCTGTTCATGCGATCACGAGGGCACTGCACTTCTTTTCTGCGTGCGTGTGGGGAGGCGCGACACCGCGTCCGCGTTGTCTAAAAATAGCGCACTGGTTTCAAAACGGGTGTTCCCATTTCGGGACGGCGTGCGTCTTTGAAGAAGCCGCTTCTCCCAACTGTATTGGGATGCCTTTCCTTTTATGATTGACTTATTCTCGCGCTTTCTTTGTGTTCTTTTATTTCTGCGTCGGTGCTTCTTCCCCCCTTCCTTCGCCACTTCTGAGGAGATTGGTAAGCATTGTTGAATAACAGGCGTCCGCCCTGCTGTATAGAGGTGCCGAAAGGAACTCAAATTAGACTATCGGTGCACAACATGGCAGCGAATCTCGATTTGTTGGAAACTGCGTGAGCAGTACGAGGAGTGAAGCTATAGCTTGAACAGTGCGTTTATTTATGCCAGAATTTCAGCTCGGCTAAGTGTACGTAGGGATCGGCCTGTTTTGCTTGCGCTATAACTTCATCGCGATCAGTTATATAGTCGTTCTAAAGCTGAAGAAGGAAATGACCAGCCTGTAAGCGATTCGGGGCATCGATGGTCGCAACCTAATCTGAGCTGGGCATCTGCGACGCAGCGTAAGTGTAGTATAGGGACGGGGTGTGTACCCCATCAAGTCACCAGAAAGTGCCCTGTAGTCTATACTCTACTACACTGTCGCTCTCAAAATTACTGAAGTCGTTCGTAGCGTTATTAAGACTTCATTTCACTTAAGGCTTCATAGCGTTTGACATAGAGCTGAACTCGTATGTTTAAGACTGGCAACTAATGTGTTTTTGTTATATACGACCACATTCACTGGCACTCGTCGGCCTTAGCCTAAACCTAGTGCGGCAGTTTTTTTCGGGCACCGCGATCACCTCCGCATCCCAACAGGTGCGCGTGCTGCGTTGAAAGCAGCGCCGCGTCGTAAGTCATCGCATCCCGTTTGATTTCGTACACTCGCCCACCCGTCTTCACGGTTGGTGGTGCCGTAAAAGGTCGCGTCGAGCTTGATCGTGTGCGTCTCCTCCGGGTCGCTGGCGGGTAGGATTGTGGGGCGTTGGGATGCAGACGGCTGACGTCACTCGGCTTCGCCGTCCAATCCCGTTTTACTCTCATACTTTCCTTGTATATACTCCCATCGTATCCTGCGCCTGGCGTGTAATCCTCTCCGGTCCCATAGTGAGCATGGGTCGCCATCCTGCGTTGGCGAGAAGAATGGCTCGGCTTGCGTGGCGCTTAGGAAAGGCGAGAAATTTCCTGAAAGGCGCGCCCGTGCTGGAAGCAGTGCGTGGGAGAGTCAGCTTATGTTTGGGAAGACCCGTTCGGTCTGTGTACTCACTGGTAGCGCCTATTTAATGTTTTTCTTTATTTCATCTTATGCTATCTTGTCTTACGATAAAAGTTGGTAAGAGTTAGATATCGTATTGTACGAGGGTAATTTCCTAATATAGCTCGTTATGTTTCACTTTAGTGACCCTTTAAGGACTTCTGATGGTCAAAATTAGTCCCGAAACCCTCATTAAAACTTATTGAAAAATATAACAGCGCTAACACATTCAGCCACAAAGGTACATGGACGAGACACGAAACCCTGCACTACGTCGTTTTTCACAGCCCGAGCGTTGCATCGGGATGCTGAGCCCTTTCAGTCACTAATGACAGTCGGGTAGATATGATTGCTAGGTTAGTTATTTAGTTGACAAATTGTTGAACGGGAAGCGGTAACATCTTACACGGCCTCTGAGAACGATGTTTCTTTCACACGGGTGCTTGGTACTTTTACATTTTCCCCCCTGGTGCACATTTTTTAAGAGCTCGTATATATATATATATATATATATATATATATATATATATATATATATATATATATATATATATATACATACACACACACACACACACACACACACACACACGTTCATTTCATTACTCCTTTGCCCTCGGAATGCACAGACGTCTTCGTCCGCGGAATCCAGTTTAGCATTTCTTTAGCTCATTCCTCATCCTCTCCTGCATGCTGTCCGGATTTTCAGGACATCATTGTCGTAACATCGCTGCTTTTATACCTGTAGGGAGATTAGTCGCATGGCAAAAGCGCGTCTTATATACACCGGCCCTGTTCGCAAAAGTCTTGGAGGGACTTTGAAAGCACACACCGATTCAACCTAAATTGAAGTGCTCTGAAATCACGAATATGGCTCTCTTGCTCAGCACATGGCTTGAAGAGAGAGAGGATTGCGGCAGGGAGGGAGAGAGAGAGTTTTACGTGCCAATACCACCATCCGATTATAGGGCACGCCGTAGTAGGGGGTTCGGGAATAATTTTGACCACCATGGGGTTCTTGAATGGGCATCCAATGCATGGTACGCGGAAGTTTTTTGCATTTCGCCCCCATCGATATGCTGCCGCCGCGGCTGGGATTTGATCACGCGACCTCGTGCTTATAGCAGCTTAACACCAAAGCCGCTAAGCAGTCACGGCGGCTAGGACACGACTTCCGTAAGTGGAGAAATGACGCGTGAGACAAGAGTGGTGTCACCATATTGGATCTGTATATGTAACCAGTTTCGCGCGAAGCCCAGGATTTGTCAAGAGTAGTAAAAAGCTTTTAGTAAAGAAGCAGATCACTTCCTTTCTGAAAGTGGTTCTCGAAATACTACTCAACTCCTAATTGTCTCTTTATGAATAATCAGGAATCCGCAAGTAAACCAATACATTGTTTTATAGCGTAGATTCACATCAGGCACTCACTTGAGAATACATACAATGTTTTACTCGCAAAGAACTAAGCAGATTTATTGTGGGGTGCCTGACGGATAAAGTCGTGTGTTTCATGTTTTAGCTTCAGAACGGGCATTCACTTGAGAATACACACAAACGTTTCTTGGTGGAAAACTAAGCAGGCTTTATATGTGGTGCCTTATTAGTAATATCATGACATGTTTCAGCATTAACTTGACAGCATTGACTTGAGAATATTCACATGGTTTACCTGGTGTACAAATTATACTTATTTTATGCAGTATACTTACGAGTGTCATAAGGTGTCGTTGCATATGGTAACTACTATATTTCGTATCTTTTTCTTTTTTGTAGACTATGCTTCGTAAGTTTAGCCAGCTTGGCATTGTTTCTATGTAGAAATAATGTGCCTGCTTTTAATTCTTGTTTTAATTAAGAGATGATGACGATATAATCGTTGGAATGGACCTAGGGTTGCAGCATGATCGAAATTATTCAGCCATAACCGAAGCCGCGACAATGACTAGGCTCCAGATTGTTTGATTTGTACCCAAAATTTGCAGCAAATGGCTCCTGAAGTTCAAATGCACATCCTTCAGCATTCGCTGTAGCTTCCACTGCCGAGTTAGAGCCGACGTCATTCCATTCGACCGAAGATTAGGCCTAGTGAATCGGTTCAGTTCGTGATCTGCACACCTTGGTTCAAGTATAAGGAATTCCGACGAAGCAGAAAGGAAAGGTTCCAGAGTTCAGTGATGGCCATGCTGGTTTCAAGTGGTGCCTTCTTGCGGTGTTCATTCATCGCTCAAGAAACGGCGAGTCCGACAGCACTTTTCTGTGCCTTAAATTAGCATATAGCAATTCTTCTGGTTCGCTCTCCCTGCCAAAGCGCACAATGTAAACAGCATAACAACAACAAAAAAAAAAAAAGGTATTCCAGAATTTGAACTATGCTACACCTATCGGCCCAAGTTTCTACCTTATGGAAGAGCATGCTTAGCGAATAGACGGTACCACGGCCGGTCTCGAGGAGTGCGCGAGTGCGCGCTCCCCTAGAGACCGGCCGTGACGGTACATATTTGTATTTTCTAGTACACCTGACGTGTTCCGGCATGGAGTAGTGGTAAAGTACTGGGATTGTGATTCATAGGTCGAATCTTGCCAGTGGCAAGTCTCCGATGTTTCTACGTTTTTGGAAGAAAGAGCTGTTTATCAATCTTTATTCTTTTTAATTACATGAATATTGCCAATATTTCATCTGAAACAACTTATGTGTAAAAAATTCATAAATCATTCAAAAACATTTTGATGTGTGCAAATCAGGAACTTGCTAGAAACACAAAAGAAACTTGCACATCACGTACAAAAAACATAGCGGTCAGTTTTCTTTTGAAACACGTTAGGTACTCAGAAGATTTATCGTGGACTAAAATAAATTTCTGATGGCGCCAATGGGAGGGCACCACTAACATGTCACCGGATATAAATATTCATAAGGATTAGTGCTTGTAAACGGGGAAAAGTGCAGTTTGGTCACTTTTAGCGGATACCTCATTGACGCGACTTCCCGACGGCGCGCAGTATAAGCAGTTGAGAAGTTTCATGCTCGTTTGCCCTGATCGTCTGCGCCTGCATCAAAAACAGCCCAAGTGCGGTGTGTCTCGTTGTTGGCGACAGCAACGACGTCTGCCGCGGGAAGCTAGCTGTCGGTGGTCGCCAGGCTTGGCGAAGTGTCGTCGCTGTCAAGTGCATTTCTTCCGTGTTTTATGCAATGCCGGCGGCGGCGCTGTTTCCGGGCGCCCGTCTCCTCGTTTTGCTGTGGAGCCCTGCCCTGTTGACTCTTCATCGGGGCCGCAGAAGGCGACATGGCGTACGTCAGTCACGAGGACCGCGTTGTGTGCTCCTTCCTCCGTGCGCGGACGGCTTAAATTGTGAGCGAGTGCGCGGCGGCCTTCAGTTGCGGTTTTCTCCGCGGCCAGTGCCCCCTTGTCACACGGGCAAATTTGGTGCCATCGCTATTGAACGACATTGCACTCATCAAACGTCACGAGCTTCTCGATTCGCGGTGGCCGAGTGGTTGTGGCGTTCCACTGCTGAGCACAAGTTCGGTGCGGGCGAACTACAAGAACGGTCGCAGATTTAGGAAACCACAGATACAGAAACTACAGGTATACGCAATAGCCTTTGCGTAATACCGTAATAACGGACGCTAGTAGCGACATCTGTGACCCTTCGTCTAACCACAATGCCTAATAGCCGCGTTTTAGTATTCCATGAGTGTTCTTGCTGAAAAAAAATCATTTAAAAAGGCAACGTGTTCGCGATTAGCCGCTGCCGTAAATTTACACCAGCAGCGAATTGGAATACACTTGGTCACTGCAGTAATAGATCTGTATTTGTGTGGCTGACCTCAGCGCTACCAGGCGACGCCACCAACCCGGCCGTTTCTTTCTTTTTTTCGGTCAAATCAAAATTTTCTACCAAAGGAAAATATTAAGTCGAGCTAGATTGAAAGATTAAGCTTCCGTAATAACGAATTCATTATTCGTAGCGAGAACGGAGCTTTTTGTTAGCGAGAAGATGACGGAAATGGAAAATTGGAGTAGCGCCACCTGTTGTGAACTTCAGTACCTCTCGTGTGTCGTCAGCACTGGCCGATTCACAGAGAGAGGCATAGATGGAAATCGCATGGAGGTTGCGCAAACTCGTCCGTATTGGCGCAGCTGGTTCAAATAGAGCAGCAGCGGGATCTTGCTGCGACCCTGCGGGTACTGCTGCACCACAGAAATATATATAGTTTTGTTTATTGATGGTGCCATAATGCTCCGCGCTTTCCACTACGTCCATTTCGCGGAGTTCACTGCTGCCCCTTTTCGAGTTTGCGTGCGAATGGATGCGTGTGCGTCTCTTTCTCTCTCTCTCTTTCTCTCTCTCTCTCTCTCTCTTTGTTCCCCCCATTTCATCTTTTCTGCTATCGTAATCTGCTAAAAAACTCCAGTAGCATCTCAAACCTGCTGTTCGGCTAACCTCCCCGCCTATCGTTAAACTTTATCTCACCAGCGGGTACGTATTTTCACTACTGTTTGATGTTTCGGCTTCCTTGTGATGCCTTCTCAAAGTACACGATGGCAGTTCACCAACATTCTGAGCAGACCCTGATGCAAAATATCAAACCTTTGCGTACATTACTGTACATAACTTCTGGTCTGGTCGGCACTTCCGCGCGCAGTCGTTCGTCCGCCGCCCCTTGGTTGACCTGCCGCGTGTCGACCGGGCTCGGGATGTTGGGGCGAGGGAACTGTGGCGGGGCGTCCCTCCTCTGTGCCGCCGATGACCTCCCCCGCGGCAAGGTCGTTGTGCCGCCGCCGCCGCCGCGTGCTCGCGCTACTGCCCCGCTCCTGTTGCGAGGCGCGAGGCGGCGAAAGGGCCGTGCTGCGTGTTCGTTCTCCGCTGCCCGGAGGCGTCTCGCTTTTGAGCGTTTGTCTAACGTAAAGAACGTTATACAATGACAAAGTACACGCTTTTGGGACACACCTCGCGTTTGCTTCCGCGCTGCTCATCCTGACCAGCTCGTCTCGCCGAAGGGTGTGTCTCAATTCACCACTGCGAGACTCGCCTTGGCTTTGAATGTCCTTGCACTATGCAAGTCCATTGTCAGATACACCGATCTCGACTACTCACAGGCCTACGAGTGAGAGGACACGAATGCGTAAGGGGCCTTACAGAGAACGGGTTGGCTTTATCGAGCGTAGGTTTCTGGATCGATCGGCAACGGGCATTTGGAATATCGATCGGCCGTGGTTAATTCGCAGCCATAATTGGTGAAGTTTGAGATGGATACACTGACTTGGAGCAAATATAGCGTTTCGCAAATGTGGTTGTAGTCGGACCTTGCATGTGCGAATGACGGTGTATGCACATCGCGGTATGGTCGTAGCCGAGATCCGTACACGGCAGCGTTGTGGCCGGTAATCATTTTCGACGTCGCACTTCAGGACAACGCCTATCGCGGCTATAGTTGCCCGAGTGTGGCAGGTGAACGAGCAGGCGGGTGCGTTGCGTGGCGTACGAACGCGCGGGTGTTCGAAGCATATTCGAGGGAGGAGCCTTCTGTGGTAGCGAAGAGTCGTTACTCTCGCATGCGTGCGTGGTCGAGTCGCTAGACCCCTGGCCGCAGTCGGACGTGCGCTGACCGCTGGCTCTCGCGTGTGGTGCGCAGGTCGGCCAACCGGCCCACGTGTCATTGTGGCTATTCCGTGTATCGATACTGAATCACCACGACACGTCTCGGTGGGGGCTTTGCGGCGCGCATAGTGACCGTCGTAAGCTGCTGTCCTATACCTATGGCTGCTTTGCTCCCCTATAGATGACCAGTTGGACGATCTGTTGTATTTTCTGACAGGGCAGCTCAACCCACGTGTAATCTTCATGTAAAATGGAGCTTTTGCTGGTCGCATTGTTGAGGGAATCGGAACTTTTATGTTTATTTTCTTGCTCGAGTTGACGGCATGGACTTTTATGGGAACAACCCGCACTTCCATTTACGACTCTGTACGGATTCAGGCAAGGTGTGCGAGCGAATAGGTGCGATACATTAGAGGACGGAGGGTTACCTATGCAAGCAGGCTGTGAAACGGGGAGCTGTGGGGCAGGGGTAGAGAATGGTGAAACAGGACTCGCGTGAACTCTCTTGGCATGTTCAGCTACTTCCGTTTCGTCAGCCTTCATTGCGAGCTGAAGGAAAGGAAGATAAACAAGAAGGATCTCTCTCTTTTCGTATAACGCTTCCAGGATGCCGATTGGTTGTCACGATGAGGAACCTGGAAATGGGCACAACTCGTTTGAATGATATGCCTGAACTAAAGATCCGGAACTATCAGCGACACACCACAGGGAGAGGTCTATTCTGACCCGCCGTGGTTGCTCAGTGGCTATGGTGTTAGGCTGCTGAGCGCGAGGTCGCGGGATCGCATCCCGGCCACGGCGGCCGCATTTCGATGGGGGCGAAATGCGAAAACACCCGTGTACTTAGATTTAGGTGCATGTTAAAGAGCCGCAGGTGGTCCAAATTTCCGGAGTCCTCCACTACGGCGTGCCTCATAATCAGAAAGTGGTTTTGGCATGTAAAACCCCATAATTCAGGTCTATTCTGATTGCGAGTACCGAGATCCCTGTGAGCGCAGTTTTTGTAAACAATTCTTGATAATCCTCCGTTTACGCAGTCCAATCTTTGGCTCATCAGTCGTATTGCGAACGTGTCCTCGAGGGATAACATAAATGGACTAGGGATGGAGTCGTGTGACAGTATTGCAGCACTAATATAATTTTGTGAACGTTTATTAGAAAAGAATGAAAAGAACCTGAATAACACCCCCTCCTAAGATGAAAAGGAGTGTTGCCCTTTTGAAACTGTAAGACACAAAACAAACATTTGTCGCTGCCCCGACGGAGACAAGTCCTCTTGTTCGACTCTGGTTTTATTTATTCATTCATTCATTCATACCTCAAATACCCCATTTGGGTTTTCACATGAGGGGTGGGCATATTTAGGTCATATGTTCAACGAATGCCTTGAACGATGAATGACTGGAGTGATGCACCGCTTCAGCAGGTAGATGATTCCAGTCTTTCGCTGTTTGAACCAAGAAAAAGTTAAGATCAGTGGTGGTGCGAGCTGGAGGGGGATAAACAGCCTTTAGAATGGCTATGACGGGATCATGCAGGTGCGATGTGCCGGCTTGATGTCGGTCTGGTGAAGGAGCTAGTGATAAAACTTGTAAAAGAGACGCAGTCTTGCTGTTTTGCGGTGGTGCTCGAGGGTTGGAAGGTTCAGAGATGATTTAAATTTAGTGTCACTAGTGTGGTAAGAGTAGTCAGAGTGAATGAACGTTGCTGCACGATTCTGCATGGATTCCAGTGCTGTTGCCAGGTTAGATTGGCATGGGTCTCACACTGAGCATGCGTATTCCAGTTTGGGTCGAACAAATGTTGAATATGCAAGTAGTTCTACTGAAGGTGGAACAAGACGTAGATTACGGCGCAGGTAGCATAGCACACGATTGGCGTCATTGCTAATGCTGCAAATGTGTGTGGACCAACCGAGGATACTGGACAAGTTAATACCTAAGTACTTATAAGAAGTCACAGCACATATTTCAGAACCGGCGATAACGTAATTAGCTGAAATAAACGATGGGCGATGGTGGAAAGTAAGCAGCGACGTTTTTTTTTTTTTTTTTTTTTTGACGTTGAGGGACATTAGCAAATTATTACACCGAGTTTCAGTGACGTTAAGGTCGGACTGGAGAGAGCGTCGTTAGTAATAGGACGATATATTACGCAATCATCAGCAAATAAACGTGTTTTCAAAGAACAACCTCTCAGTAAGTCGTTAATGTATATTAAGAAGCCCTTATGAAAATATGAGATGAGCTTCGCATGAAAGTCTGATGAGTTTTGACATCACAGCCATTAGACTTTCTGATGACTTTCTTTGGAATTTTCTGATGTATTCCTAATGTCATTCTAAAACATATTGGCCACCGTCTTTCTGTAGAATTCTTGACGAGTGTTTTTCTTGTGAGCATGAAATGTCTTCCTAATGTGCGCTCCAAAGCAGTTTTCTTGTGACTTTCTCATGTCTTCCTAATGAATCTCTAATGAGCTTATACATTAGACTGCTGGTGCTCATAGCACTCCTATAACAAAATTGGCCACCACGTGTGGTAACATTTTCTCATGTGTCCCAATGGCAGTCAGACCTTATTTAAACATGTTACCTGTGCGTGACTGTCTTTGGTGCTTGATATATGCAGCCTGTATGCATGTATGTATGACCAGCGAAGATGCAGCACTTTTGACAACATGTACATGGGCCCTACATATGCTGCATGTTAGACATTACAAGAAATTTAACAAAAACATTTATTGGGCATATCAATGCTTCCTTAAAAGCAGAAGGAGGTTAAATGAAAGGAAAACACAGTATCAGTCTGGTTACGGATGTGATATTTTCCTTTCATTTAATCTCGCTACTTATCATTGAGGAGAGGCTGTTCTTGAGGTGGAGTGTCATCACCTTGACGTAAGTGCACGTGTACCCTGCATGGTAGAAAGGACAAAAAATTAACAAAACTTTGCAATCAACCACAGAAATACACGCTGTATCACTTGCTGCAGAACGATCTGGAGATGTTATAGCTAGTTCTGCGAAAAATTTATGTGGTGTCGGTGCACACAAAGTTGTTGAGGAACACTGTGTGGCCTTTGGGTGCAGCAGTAACTACAGTACGCAGAAATTGCTCTTGGCTGTATAGAAATGTGCAACGTGGATCAGCTGTGGCGTGTGTACATGTCGTGAACTACTTCAGCTATATCGGGTTCCACTTGACAAAGGACAGCAGTGTCTGTGGATTGCTAGCTTGAATGAGAAAATCTCACTAATTACTTGGCATGGAAATGAGCGTAGGTGTGTTTGTGTACCCGCAACCCAATGCATCCCAGAGACATCCAAGTGCCAGTCGTTATAGAATATTTGCATCAGCTACGGGCACAGTTCTCATACATTCCAAGCCTACTATGTCATGCCTGTGTTGGCCTCCTGAATGATGGCATAAATCTCATTCGAGAAATACACCACACCATGTCTGGGGTTTTTATCGTTTACACCCGAGCGCTGCTTTCAGAGTAAGGGCACAAGTTGAAAAACAAATGCGTAGAAGCATGATAAACAAGCTTGCATAAAAATAATTTAATAAATAAGCATGGTGGTTGCTATCCCACATCATTAGAGAGTATTCCTTATTGTCATGCAATCATAATGAGCGTTGACTGACACACATATCCCCTTTTTGGATGTGGTATTCCTCACTGATTTTGTTGTATCAATCGGTTGCCATAGGCGAACGAAACAGATAAACAATCTAAATCTGGGAGCACTACTCTAGTAGTGCTCCCAGGACAGTGCCTTGCCGCACGCCGGAGATAGCGGGTGATAATTTAGACGAGCATTGGTTAGCGTAAACGAACTGTTGACGGTTAGTCAGAAAGTTGCGCATCCATTGGAGAACACAAGGGTTAAGATTAAGACGCGTTAATTTTACGAATTTGCGAAGAGCCGCTCATGAGGAGCCTTGTCGAAAGCCTTTTGGAAATCTAGGAAGAGGGCATCTGTGGGGTCGTTTGGTCAAGGTGTGAGCTGATGTCATTAACGAAGAGCGCTAGTTGAGTTGGACGGTAATTGGACGGTAATTGTGGCACGATGACGATAATCCTTTTCTTTTATATTGGAATTATGTTACCTATTTCCCAGTCTTGCGGCACCACTCCAGATGATTGCTGAAGGATATGACACAAAAATACACTAGAGATGTGCGCAGTGTTCTTAAGCGTTTTGGAATTCATTGATTCCATCGATGCCGGCGGAGGATGTTAATTTTAGGGATTATATTAGTTTGGTGATACCGTATGCCTCAAGTGTTATGGCTGGCATGGTTGGGTAGTTGAGGTAAGGACAGTCTGGGAGGTCAGCGTTAGGTTCAGGAGTGAATACGGAAGAGAAGATAGAGCTTAGTACTTCAGATGCTTTATGGTCAGGAACACGGTTATTGTCGTTGTCATATAGTAATAATGGTTTACGGTTATTTGGGTTAATGTATTTCCAGAATTGTTTGGGATTGTTTTGCAGCATGCTAGGGAGTGTTGTTGAGTAAAAGTTCGTTTAGCTGTTGCGGCAAAAGAATCAAACGCCTTTTCACTGGTGTAACATTTTTTTCAGGTAGGAGCGGTATCGAAATGTTTGGCTATGCGAAATAATCATTTCATAGTTTAGTCATGTTAATGTGTTGTTGAACCATGGGGACAAAGGTCGCTCGGTTAAGGCGATAGTTGGTATGTAAGTCTCAGTGAGTGCGATCATTTTATCTTTAAGAAGCGTCCAGTTGGCGTCTACTGTACGCTTCGGGAAATCTATAATATACCAGCTATAAAGCTCGGTTAGTATATTACCAGCTATACCAGCTATACCGGTTATACCAGCTATAAAGCTGATGTAGTCACCTTTATCGTAAAGTGATATTTTCTTTTTTGTTTTTTGCTCTGAGGTAGTTGCCAGGATAATTCTGCATGCAGTACTGAGTGATCACTTAGTTCTGGTAAATGTGTTACAGAAGAAATGAAACACTGTCGGGATGGCATGTTAAGATAAGGTCGATTATGTTAGAGCACTGTTCATTTTTTTCGCGTTGGGTATACTAGTTGCGTCAAACCAAAGGTGAGGCAAGTGTTAAGAAAATTACATTCGAGGTTATTCTTAGACAGCGTTATGGCTGGTTCGGACCATGTTATACCAGGAAAGTTAGTCACCTAGGAGGAGCAGTTGCGCATGACTAAATGGCATCGTAACAGATTGCGGTGCCTCGTGGAAGTGAATAGTGAAGGAAGCATCTGCGTCGGGGGGACGATAGTATACACCGATAATTATTTGTAGGTACGAATAGCTGCACAATACGAATAAAATTTATAGAGGTGAAGTGATATCGATAATCGAGCAACAGCGGCTGCGATGGGTAGCTATCAGAACACCTCCTCCAAGTTCTCTTGTTCACCGAAACAAGCATTTGCCACATTGGGTGCGCTGTAGCTCCATTACCCTGCTTCCTAACAGACGCCTCCAGCGTTTAGGGTTGCGGCCTAGCGCTCGGAACAACGCACTGCGATCGTCTGCTCTCCCGCCACTTTCGATACGGAGTCGCGGCCGGTTCAGTTTCACTCGAATACGAAGCACGGCATCGCCGGCAATAGGACAGGCAACCTGATCGATGCCGCGCGTCTGGCTCATAGGGGGCGCCTGCAGCAATTCCCGCGACCTAGGTTTCTGCGAATTTCCTCCACTCCGCGACCTGATCGGCCGAAGGCCTTGAATAGCATACGGTGCGCCTACTTCCTCCTTTCCCCTCGCCTGTTTCATAACGAAAGACCGGCGGCTTTGCCGTGCGTATATGCCAACTGCTGGTTAATTTGCTGATCAGCGACGAGTAAACACAGAAGGGAGTTTCCGTTGCAAGAAATAGCGACGGACGTCACACTTGGAAAGCGACGGTTGAACAAAGCCAAAGATGACGTTCCGATGTTTGCTCGCGTGCGCTTATGTTTACGAAAAATTGAGGTGCTCTGTGCATCATCGTCGACGTATATTGTTGTGAAGCGTGTTTAACTTACGTTGGGTCATTTGTCGGCTCTAGCGTCTCACAGCCATTCCTGATATGAACGCCATAATGGATGGCTCTTCTATTTTTTTTTTTGTATGTGTGCGTGTGCGTCTGAATCTCGCTTTACGGAAGTATTTGCATTCCAGACTCACCGGTACGCGGTCCCTGAAGCCAGCACTCGAAACCTTATTCAAGTCTGCCGGTTTACTGGGCGGATTTCAGCACCCTATACGGCTGACTTGAATTAATCACTCGAAAGGCGCGCCTTGATTGCATTCGACAGTGCGCATCTTTTGTCCCTTGCAAGCGTTTGCTGTTTTGAAAGTCGGCAGTGTCAACGCTTCGTAAGCCAGTTCCTGTGAACATAGAAGCAAGCTTTGAGTGCATAATAGATCATCAGTGAGATCGCCGCACGGCGCCCGTTGAACGGTACTAGGTCAGGTTTTAATAAGTAAAGAGCCCTATTGACAATGTTTCACCATCTTCCGTATGAAAAATGAGGCCTGAGTGTTGACATGTTAGGTGCTTCGGTGTAGAAACGTATGTAGCACTGCTCGTGAAAAAAAGAAAGAAAGGAAACTTTTTCAGCACGTTTAGTGATCTAGCTCCTTCCGTATTACGATTTGTTTTTGAAGTACGTGCTAGCCGTAGAAATTCGCCTAATTAGGTAATGGTTGAACAGAACCGAATTAACTTTGCTACTTTTACTTGAAGAAAAATTAAGTTAATTTGTAAGAATTGATTTAGGCCTTATAGTGAATAATAGGAAAGAACGGTAAAGTTTAAATGTCTTAACACTGGAAGTTTACGGATACGTCACTGTGCAGGAAAGGCATATAACCACCTTATAGGCTTAAAGTGGACAAAATGTCTTAAAATAAAGTTTACACATATTTGATAACTTGGCTAGGTGTTGCACAAAAGTTGCAAAATATCTGTTTGATGTCTCTCTACGTTATCGGCTATGCGGTGTTGTAAACATCAGTTATTTTTTCTTGATTTTCTTTTCTACCCTGGTAAAGCATTTGATTATGTGAATAAGAACTTTGATTTCATCACTTATTAGAATTATGACTGTTTTGAGTGTGAAGTTCTGTTCAGGCTACCTCAGCTGCTGCCTAATGCGAGTGTTTATGCATTTGTCGTATATTTGAATGGAATTGTGGATTAGTTGCCGAGTTAAAGTAGCCTCTTCAAGGAGTGTTGACATAACGTTCCTGATTTGTCAGCTTTTATTTATTGCGTCAAAATAAACGTCTAAGTCTCCTAAACCCTATAAACATTACTGTCAAGCATCAGAGTGCCCTAAATAATTTACTATGATGCTTGTTTCCACTAATGAGTTTGCGTTTTTGGCACTCACGATGTGGATTCGTCATGATACATTGGCTAGCTCCTGCAACCGCTGCCGCTTCCACACTCAGCCCAAGAAAACAGGCGCAGCACTCTTGTTTATTGTAACTTCATATTTACACCTACTGCTGTACGACGTCAGGGAAGTTGGCTTTGTCACGACGATACTAGGTTCCGCTTTTAGAGACTAAGTTTAACGTGAAGTTAGAATATGTTTGTACTCGCCAAGTGCCCTCATTTTCTTGCGAGAAGCAAGTTGTAGAGTTGCTACAAAGCCGAGAATATATCTCCGCTTCGGATTCAACTGTGAGACACCTTCGGCAAGGCACGTGTGTTTGTTGGTTGGTGCCGTATTACGGTACGGTAAGTGCGGTATACGGTACGGTATTACCAGAGACTTTTAGCTTGTACGCTATTCCGGTAAACGGGAGCGGTTTGGGCGGATTACCGGATGGTCGGGGCGTAAACGTGAGCGGCCGGAGCGGTGAAGCCGCCTGGTGTTGTAGAGCTCAACCAGACAAACGCATAGCTAAAACTGCAGTAACTCACCATATCCTGCTTCGCCACTCGTGCAAATTTTTGGCAGCGGCGTAATTGTGAACACGATTACGCCACTGTCGAAAATTTACGCCAGCAGCCAAGCAGAATATAGTAATTAGCTCTGTGTTTGTGTGGTTGAGCATTGCGCCACCAGCTGGCGCCACCAATCTGGCCCCTCACGTTTACGCCCCCGCTAAACCGGAAAACCGCCCGCGCTTGCCCGAATACCGGACACGCTAAATGTCTCTGCTTACCGCGATGACCAAAGACGCTTCGGCTGCGTGTGCTGCTCTATGCGTACGGTAATGTGATAACGATGATAGTGGCTAACATTGTGGTTTTGCAGAATACAATTACTATGTGCTCAGTGCGAAATATTCATTGTGGCGAATACTGGAGACTTTTAGCCTGTCCGCTATTCCGGCAAACGGGGGCGATTTGGGCGGAATAGTGTAATTGTGAACACGATTACTCCGCTATCGAAAATTTGCACCTGCAGCTAAGCAGAATGTTGTAATGGCTTGTGTGTGTGTGTGTGTGTGTGTGTGTGTGTGTGTGTGTGTGTGTGTGTGTGTGTGTGTGTGTGTGTGTGTTGTGGTTGAGCTTTGCACCACTAGCTGGCGCCACCAATCTGGCCGCTCACATTTACGCCCCCGCTAAAGCGGCAAACCGCCCGCGCTTCCCGGAATACCGGCGCACTAAAATTCTCTACTAGAAAGCTTTAGCTTGTCGATACACACATCATTCTTTACGGAAGCGCCCGGCTACGGCAAACGTAGACGCCAGTCACAAGGGCGGTAGCGACATCTTGCGATGCTTCGTCCTACAATACGTGAAACCTTGTCGTATTACATATGTGCTCTTCTCTAAATATAATATAAAAAAAAAAATTGATTGATTGTTGTAAATTGCACTGCTGCCGTCACTTTACACCAGCAGACTAAGTAGAATTAGTTACTGCAATAAAAACTCTGCGTCCCCTCTAAGCAAGCTCTGCACCCTAGATGGCGCCACCAACATCAGCGTGCTTTTTATGGCACTTTTTTATTTTATGTTTTTCTTCTATATGATTTCCGCTTTCTTTAATACTCTTTTTTTCTCATTTGGCCTGAGTATATTACTTGCCTGTTATGAAGGGTACGAGCACAAGTTCAGTTTAGTTCAGCCCATGTTTACCTTCCGGCTAGAAGGGCTGTCATTCGTGCTGCCACTTCGTCGCGCCGCAGCAGGCTAGTTAAAGTTAGCTCGTGCCTTGGTGCTATCATGGTGAACAACGCACGCGAGACGTGGCCATTCACGGCGTGGACTCTGTGGCCGACGCCAGGTTCTCAATGCTTTGGCTTGGTGCGGCTCGGCTCGCAAAACACGGTACGAGCCGAGCCTTGCCGACTCCTTACCGTCTCGTATGCCCTATAGAAAGTATTTCCGTACGGTAAAGTACGTGCATGCGCAGTCCTCCACCGGTACGGTATTACCGCACTTACCGTGCGGTAACTTGGCAGTGCTAAAACTGTCAGTGCGCCGGATGAAAAAGACGTGGATAGGGCGCTTGTGAGCGAAGAGAAACGTGCGGAATGTGCGTATGTCACGAAATCAACAAAGAAGTATCGCGCCTGAGGGCGAGCAAAGCCTGTTGCTCTCGTGCCGCAGAAGTGGGCGGAGAGCCGCACGTCGGTGCGCGTGCAATGACGTCACCATGGCGTCACGCGGATGACGTCTTGGCGTGCGCGCGTTGTCGGCGCCGCTGCTCTAGGTCGCGCGTGCGCGCATGCGTGATCGGCTGTGTATACCGGAGCGCCACCTCTGTTCTCCTTCTCGCTTTCGGTTTTGCTTGTCTAGTTTCGGCTGATGTTGGGTCGCTGTCGTCTGCTGCTGCGGCGCGGCGGCGACGGGTTTTACGCGAAAACGCGCGGTGAAGTCGAGTCGCGTGCAACTCTGCGGTGCTACGTCGTGGTTTTGCGCTTCGCAAGCGGCAGTGTCGATCTTCAACGCGCAGGGAATTTGGTGTCAGCAGATCGTGCGTCGAGTGGAAACGTTGGCGTCGCTTCGTATCAGGAAGAAACGTGTTCATTTGTGCATGTGCGTTGGTGTCGCCTTTCGTTTTTTCTTTTTCCTGGCGGGAAAGAAATCGCCCAGCTGGTCTCTACGTGGTGTGCTGCAAGTTGTGACGGGTGGCAGTGACCTTGGAGACGCGAGGACGGGTGACCGCGGAGTTCGACGACAGAGTCGCCGCTCTGCTGTGTACGCGTGCGCGGCTGCGGCGCGATAAGCGGCGCGGTCCTTCTCTCCGCTGCTTCACGCGCGTTTGTATTTTGCGCTCCCTCGCCTTCTCCCCTCGAGATTCTCTGAGGCCACCCGGTTGTGCGTGCCAGCAGTAGCGCCGGCCGCCGTCGGATACTGCCGGGGGAGCAAGCAGCAGTGTGGCGCGCGCTCGCCGTGTGGCGTCCAGTTTTCGGGAAGTCGTCATCGCCGGCGGTGACGTCGCTCAGCTCCCCGGTCGATGTTCTTTCTCTCCCCCACGTCACGCCCGTCGCCTCTTCTCTGGAATATTCCCAGAGATCCACAGTTCGGGAGCGCGTGCGAGTGAGTGACAGCATTCGCTGCCTGGGCTTCCTTTAGCGTTGCCTCGTCTTCATCGGACAGTGGTTACTCGTCGTCCCCTCATTGTGCGAGACTCACTCCTGCCATTCTGTGCCCGGTTGTGCGTGACCCGTTTTTCAGCGTCGGCCGCCAGCGCGGCGGTCGTCTTGGTTTCGCCGGTGCCCGAGCGAGGGCGGTGGTGCTGTTGTGGTGTGTGTGCGCGCGTGTGTGTAACCGATCGGCGTCTCGGATTACGTCGCACAGCGCCGGCGCCATCATTTGTTGTCGTCGGTGTTTACTTTCTTCGTAAGCGCTCCCCAGCATTTTCGCCGACTGATGGTTTGCTGCAGCGTCTCGTCTGGTCAGCTGGCCTGTGACCATGGCCTGTAACGTGACGTCGTCCTGGGGATACAACCATTTTGACCCCTTGTGGAACAGCGGCGCATCCAGGTTTGCATACACGCCTCAACTTTTCGGTCCTCATCACCTCGCCAGCTGCCGTTTTTTGTTCTTTTGTTTAGGTTTGAAGATTTGATTGTGTGGCCATCATGCGACGAAATGTGTCGCGCACTTGGTTGTCCGCGGCAACGCTGTCTTAAAAGGGGAGGGACGGAGAGAGAGTCAGCAGGCGCAGAGACTATAGCGTATGTTTGTGTTCGCGACTCTTCCTGTAAGCGTGTCGAGTGCACGTGACTTGCGCGTGCGTCTAGCTATGGCAGACATAACTGGGCGATTGGACAGAACGCGACTGGTAGAATTGAACGAGAACCGGAACGTTTCACTGGTGCCCCCCGCGGATGTCACGCCTTTGAGTCTTTTCGATGGGCCTGCTTTAGAACGAGTGCGCGGACGGGAAAGAGACGACAGCTTTTGTACGACGCATTTGTTCGTTCGTGTTCGGCCGTATGCTCTAGAGAAAGCTCCAGGTCGCGTGAGACGAGGCAGAGGTGATCTGCCAGATTTTTCCTTGTCAGCTGCGAACGTGTTTGCGTGCGTGTCGCTGTCGCGGTAACAGCTGCTATCGCAGCGTTTGCGCGTGCGTGAGGTGTGGTGGTTCGTCGTCGCATGCGGAGAATAACCCGCCGCGCGTACTTCTCTGTGTTATCACTCCGGCTGTGCAGTTTGATGTCGAAGGACACCCCGCGGTGGTGACGTCTTGTTATGCGCCCGAGGAGGCGGCGAGAAGTGTTTACGGCGCTGCGCCAGCGCTGACGACGACAGATGCGGGCCGTGAGGGAAAGAGAAAAGTGTTGAGAGTTCAGATTTAAAAAAATAAAATAAAAAACACACACCGAGGAATAGGCCGGGGCGCGACTGCACTGTATATCTCCTGTGATATGCGCTATGTTAAACAGAGGCAATGAGGTGGAACAGCTGCCGTGGAAGAACAGAAAGGCTAATCACGCCGTCAACACTCGCCCATCGATTGTATAGATGAGAAATTGTCGTATGTAGCTGGCTGTATACGGATTTCTTGATGCGATTTGTCGATGTAATATCTGTGTAAGTACGAATTTAGAAATAGCAGAACAGCATTAGTAGTTCATTTTAATTCGTTGAGTCTGCGTTTGTGCAGCGAAGTGAAGAAATTGGAAAAGAAAATGCTTACGCGGTACTAAATCAAGCGAATTGTACTTGACTTGGTAATCGAATACACGAAGTAACGATCTTGAAGCAAACTTTGAAGAGCACGAAGAAAACTAGACGAAAGACGAGGAACACGAAAGACACAGACGAGCGCCGTGTTCGTGTATTTCGTGTTCCTCGTCTTTCGTCTAGTTTTCTTCGCACTGGTCAAAGTTTGCTTCAAGATCACGAACCAACTAACTCGCGCCAGCGTCCTACGAAGTAACGCTTTCTGTATGTTAATAGTTCTGTTTAGTATCGTGACAGATCGACAGGTAGCAGGGGCTACCTTATTAAGCTGCCATTATCATTACGCGTCTAGGCAGTTGGCAGATATGAGTGTAGCGTAGCGTATGTAACTGATTAAAGCGAACCACACTTGTTAACGCCGTTCGATCAACGCCACGCAAAGGGGCATCTCGCGAAGTGTTATAGTTATTTACGCCGCCTGATGTGTTCACCCTGTTCATTAATCGAGAGTTATGGAGTAGGGGCCTTGAAACTTCGGGGATCCAAATAGCTTTGCGGGTGTTAGCGTTGAGGAACGCCGGAGTGAAGAGATTTAGAATAGGGCTTTGGCGTTTGCGGATAGCGTCTTGCGCTCGCAGCGCCACTACGGCGTCAAAGAAACTGTTATAAATATTAAAATAAAATCGACCATTCTATGATAAGAAGAGTAATCTTACTTGTTTTCGCGTTTAATTGCCGTTTAGAGGTTATTATATTAGCAGCAAGCAATTTGTTGTGCTAAGTATTGGGTGACCAACTTTAGGTGACTGCACCGGCCAAGTTAATCCACAAGGGCTGGGCCTACGAGCCACGAAATCGACAATCGAATTCGGAATCAGCGGCGTCAAATCAATCAATCTTCATTGCACACGTTAGTTCAGAGAAATCGATAACCGCAGTCACTTCTCCTAGCTTACGAACTTCACGCGTTACCACGAATCGAGCCCAGTTTGGTCCTAGGTAGGTTAGAACCGTCGCTGCGTGTATATGTGCTGTAACACTGCTGCGAAGTTAGCAAAAGCCACTATGCGCACTGGTGTTTTTCAAGGGTGTGGAGCTGTAGACCTTGACTGCTGCTTCTTGGGCGAGTTAGTAATTCATACTTTGCGCATCGAATACAAGGACCGAGCAAGCTACACAAAGATTCATACAGGAGCTCACTATGGCAACTGACATTTTCAGTTGTTTCGGGACAGTTCAGTTGCTAGAGCGCTCCTGTATGTGCCTTTGTGTGCCTCACCCTGTCCTTGTCTTCCAAGCATACCGAGCGCAGCACTAACCTAATGAGATAGTTCGTGCGCCCTATTAACATGTGCAATTACGGTGTGATGTGCCGCACGTGGCATTTTTGGGAATCCGCAGACAGCGTGGCACTCCGCAATTTTTGGAGCGCACTGAACGTAGCTAGTGAACGTAAATAGACATTTTCCTAGTAACGTTTGCGTGTGTGTTTATGGCTGAGAAAACGAAAAGCAAACTTCCCGTTTTACCCATTCGTGCGGGCAAGTGCCAATGTGACAACCGTCTCTGCTTTCGACCCCGCTAAGGGCGCGGTGTTTTCGCCGATCTGGCATGTCTGTTTTGTGCTCATTTCCAGGGCTGGGTATCAGGCTTACTGTACACCTGTATCTACTGTTCAATATATTCCTTCCGGTGGGATGCCGCGCCCGCGCATATTGAAACATATGCACGTTCGTGTTATGTCATTCAGGAAGGCCGTGCGTGAAGTCCATATTTAAGATGCTGATAATAGAATATGGCTATTTAAATACGATTAAATAGATCCTATGAAGAAAGGTCATACGAAAAGAGACTCACAGCGCAGTACAGTGCCACGACATTTAACTATTTAAGGAGGAGACATAAATACCCTGAAAGAAATGTTTATTTTTCGCCTAGATGTGGAAAATACGCCGAGAATAAGCATGTTCAACGAAAAGGAATATATATATATATACCAGGCCCTACACTGGAAGCGAGCTTCACTCGAAGCAACCTGTGGATTCAATTATAGCTTGCAGAAAGCTGTACGCAGAATCCGTCCTTTGACGGCGCACTTCCGCTCAGCGTTCACAGCAGATGCCTGCCGAAGAGCGGCTTCGCATTGCACTGACACGGAACGCTTTGTGAGGAAAGCGGCAGCATTGAGGGCTTGTCTGATTTTTGCACAATCATTTAACGCGCACGTGACCGACTAGTGGTACGTCTATTCTTTCGAGTCTCGCCTTGTCGTAGGCAGAGTCGCATGTAAGCTCAGTAGCCCGCATCGAGGCTGGGGCGTCGTGTTTGTTTTGTTGGCTAATTTCTCTTTCTTTGTTGACCATAAGTGTCACGACATGGAGAAAGAAAAAAAAGTTAAAAGAGAGAGAGAGAGCGTTACGTCATGCATCCAGCAAGCGAACGCTTCGGCAAGCCCATACGTATGCTCAGTGGTGGCCCAACACGTGGCCTCTTGCCTCTACATCGCGGAGCAAAAATCGAGATTTGCTGAGGCGTTCGGTTTCCAGTAGCTATGCCAGTATTTTTTATTTGGTGCGCGCTTGTTCAGCTGTTTTGCCGTGGCTCTGCCTGCAGAGCGGGAACAGTAAAACCAACAGCGCACTTCGACGTGCGATCACGTGTCGGGCCACCAGGTTTGGCTTCTATGGCATTGCGCGATGCTCCATCCTAACGGTTTCCTTCCCTCATGCGTCACGAGTGCCTAGTCACTGACTGGCAGCTGCAGGACGGTAGCCTGAAGGGCTCCCCACCCTCTCCCCCGGTTACGGATACTTGCAAACGCGAGTTGCTCGCGTTTCGCTTTGATTTTTGTAATAAGACTTAACAATTATAATTACTGATGCGTCGACACTCTGGTCCACCACACACAGGCACTCTTTCCGAGCTCAAGGGCTAGCGACAGCCTTATCTGCACTCTTGTCAGCCTCAACCGCATTGTGCGGGCGTCCTGACCGAACTGCGGCGGTGTGGGGGTCTCACTACTGCGGTGGCGGCTTCTTCCATTGACGACGACGAACGAGCCGGCACCCGGTGCGCGACTTCTGTGCTCGCGGCCCGGTGCTGCGGGTTGGCGTGTGGGCCCGCGACCGCTGCAGCTGTTGCAACCGGCGGCGGGGAAAGGGCGCGATCCGTCCGGACGGTGCGCGCCTCCTTTTGTTTGCACGCCGCCGGCCGTTCAACTGTTGGTCGCCGGCGGTCTCTCGTCGGCTGCGCGAAATCGATCCTCTCCCTTGAGCACTCGCTCGACGGCTCCTCTTTAGTAAACGTCGACTTTCTCGGTCTTCCTTCTCCTCGGGCGGTTGCGCTGGACTCGCATTCGCGACGCTTTCACCGTTGGGGTAGAAGAGGCTGTTTCTTTCTTTGTTTTCTTCTTTTCCACTTCTTTGGGGAGGACGGTCGGGGCCCAGTGACGATGGAGCGATCGTTTTTTTTTTTTTTTTTTTTTTTTCCAGGGCTGACGGAAAGACCACTCTCGACAGAGTGACAGATTGCGACTCCGACCGTGTAGAGAGCAGCGGTTCGTGGAGGATGATTTCCAAGCCTTCTCAGCTTCTTTCGCGACGTTGCCGAGGCGGCACAGGCGGGCGATTGTTTTATTGCAACTTAAAAGGACCGCTACAGCGATTGTCGCGCACGCGCAGTTAGCCTCGTACCGGCTTGTGTAGTGGCTGATCTCCGCGGTACGAGCGTCGAACACGATTATTTTGGATTACAGTTTCTCCCTAATCCCGGGGCGCACAATGTCCCATGCCCCTCGAGAAGTCGGATAACGGTGGATTTGGGCCAGTTCTTGCTGTATCGGCATTATCACGGACGGATTGCGTAATTCCCGTAAGGCAAGAATCTTTTAATTTTATGCGTGCCCTAATCATCGAATTTTGCCTCAGAGAACGTAAGCGTAGAACGGTTTCCCGTGCTGAGCGTAATTTCTTGTTTAGTGGCTCTCATTCTGCCTGCTCGCAATTTTTCTCGGCCTGATATCACAAACTGCATCGCGCGCTAAGCAGACTGGCAGCGCAGCAGTTCGAACTACGACGGCTACAGGAACAGCAGGCCAGTTTTGTCACTTGCAACAATGTTTCATCTGCTGCCGCATTGTTCGATGCTTTGCGAGCGCGACACAGCTGAACCTGCGATATTGTCTCCTCGAAAAGTATCCCGCTTTAAGCAGCGTGTACGCTTTCCCGCTGTGTTTGGCGATAGCTATGAGCGCTCTCAACAGAGCGCGCACACAATGCGAGCCTGTGTTCTATTGCGTATGTGACCTTGATCGATGAACTTCGGACCGTCTCATGCTGTATATGTTGCTGCAGAGCGAGCTATGCAGTTTATATTCCTCGGAATTCAAAACAACGTTTATTCTCGCGCAGTCTTCAATTATAGCTGTGAGACGGTTCTGTCAACGTGTTCGCCTCGCTTTAACGGGCGCTTGTTTAATTATCTGACGTATATTAAGTACGTGTGCACGTTTTTTAGCAATCTCTCCCATCTTCTAGAAATGGTGCCGATGGTGGTTCGTGTAAGATGTTTTGAAATAAAACATTGCCCGTCGCTGTAGCGGCACCGCGGGCGTGGTAACGCAGGACGTAGTTAGAGATTCTCTTGATATGCACCTGTTTTTAGTTGCGTCATATCGTTCTAAAAGGGTTGCAAACGTTAACAGAACCACTATTGGTGACACATTGTGATTCTGTGTTCAACCGGAATGCCCAAAAAAATTTAGTGCGATATTTTCATCGCGCTAATTTCTCTACGTTTCGCTCCTCTCTTAGATCGATGCATGCTCGAGTCCCACGTATTTCATTAACTCCCCGCTCAGGTGGACTTCAATGTGGCGGCGCACAAGGGTTCGGAACTCGCGCTCTTGAAATGCCGTGCTTTATTCTATGAGCGTTCTACGTGTTGGAGCATGTTTATTCTTCTCTTATAAATGTTGCACTGCTGGTCTGCCTTGAGCGACAATGAGCGTTGCAGGACAATGAGCATTGCAGTCTTTTGCCGCGATAGAACCTTTTACGCCAACCGGACAAAACAACCTTATCCCATTGGAGCTGAACTTCTGCAACCAGAAGTGGGTAACGGATCTTTGCACGCTGTCGTCATCAATGCATATATTCCCAGCTTCGTCGTGGCATCTGGGTAATGAAGTAAGTGCAATTGCGTGTGTGTCAGTTATCAAACTCTGCCGTATACCAAACGTGGTGCGCCGCGTGCGTAGATGCAAGCTTGCGATTACATCGCTGGCTCTCGCTTCAAGGTGTTCGACAGAACAGGCAGCCGACTTCCGCCGATTTTTTCTCGCAAATGAAACATGACATTGAGATGGAACCGATTTCCGGAGCGGTCTGCACCGTGCTTCTCCGAGGGCGAATCAGACACAGATCCCTTCTTCCCCGGCATTTTGCGTTTTACTGCGGTGCGACCTGTGTTACTTCACTGAGCTTAAAGTCGATAACTTGGTCATACTATGCTGATGATGCATTTAGGGGGGAGGGGATGGTAGAGTTTTGTGGTCGCCGTGAGCCACAAATCCGTAGTAGGTAGTATACTGCACGCACCAACACTGGTCGCGCTCTGTACCTCTGAAGTGTGGCAAGAAACCTCGTGTGTCCGCTTGCTCCACTGGGACCGACGGGTCGTCTTTGACGAAAGAAACTAAGCTACGTCGTGAATGGCCTCATCAGGTCTCCTGCTGCATCCGCAATGCTCGAAACATTTGAAGAGGACGCTGAAGTATCGTCGTAATCGACCAGAGATTTCTGGCACCGAAGGCTGCGCTGGCGCGACACGAAGCAGCCATAACTCATCGACACTCATGCTTGTACGAGCACCTGTTTTCGTTTCGGCACAGTATGCGCGATTTGCAAAGCATACTAACTGCTGTTTAAAGCGTATACGGCTTCTTTACTGTCGCCACGTCGTGTGTGACGCGCAGCAGCAGTAGTCACCTGAACGTTTTGGTAACTGCTTGGCGACGTTTTTGTTTATGCTGGCCCTGCGTACTTAAAGGCCGCGCTAGCTAGGCAGACAGAGACGTGCGAGCACCTCGCGTTATCGGCCATTGTCGCCCGAGGAGAAGCTCGGATTTCGCCGCTCGCCAGGATACAGGCGTCCCTGCGCCGCCGCACCCTTGTCTTCTCTGAAGGGGGGCGACAACTGGCTGCCACTTGTCGCGCAGCACCGGAACGCCGAAGCGTTGTCCTCGGGCGCCTTCCGCGGTGAGCGCAAAAAGTGTGCCATACACGGCCGGCGCAGGAAGTCGCCTCCTATACCGCCTTTCTGATGTGCGTACCGAGCGGTAACCGTGTGCTCGCATCCCTTGTTGTCCCCTTCTTCTATTTTCATCATCAGTGGCTAACACATCTCTCTGAGCTTTAGTTGGAACAGCGCTTTGCTCCCTCTGTACCTACTTACAGTGTCTTGAGTTGCCGAAGTATGGCGCTGGGTCACGATCATCTCTAGGTAGTCATTATATATGCACCAGTGCTTGCATTTAGCTTCCACATTCACCTCGTTCGGGCCTGTGTTTACAAGCCGGCGGGGAGCTAGCTGCACGCCCTGCTCGCTTGTCTGTTTTTGGTCAGTGCTTACTGTGCGACCAGACGACTGCGTCATACCGTGTAGTGTGCTGCGGCCCGCCATTTCGTTCTTCCTGTTATAGCGGATGTGCTTTAAATAAGTCAACCATGCAAAAAAAAAAGTATTTTTTTTGTTAAATTTTAGTGACGGTTGCCGACAGCAGCAGATCTCGGAAATATTGTCGCTTGACGTATAGCTCACATAGTAGGCTTCACGATTGGATTTCTTTGGCTTTATAGTACTGGACACTCGCCCGGTTCAGTCAGAAGAGTCGATGCGGGGCACAGAATGCTCGCAGGTGACGTCAAGAAGGCTCTCAGCGCACTGTTCATTAGGGGACGTCAGGTATAACAAAGGAAAACTGAATTACTCGCGCATTACTTATTGAGCTGGGGATCGAATTCTGTATCCTTGGTTCTTGAGCCTAGCGCTGTACAAAATTCCGATTTAGTCACGATCGCATCATCGCCAGCATGTGCACCGAGGGGGCGCTGCTGCATCTCGCCAAGTATGACGCATGTCAGTGGGCTAACTGCGGCATCCGAACACCCGTACCGATTTCTTCCCGCCGTTGAGCAGGCATAACATAGATGTGCGGAAGCTGTAAGTAAGGTAGGGTGATGGTGTCCTTGGCAGCGTTTGTCTCTTACAGCTGCTTTCGGGCTCAGGATATGCAGCAGATCTCCATGTAGTCTGTACTATAGCACTGTGCAGCACGTTTCTTCCATGTGAGAGAAAGGGGGCTGGTGTGGTGTGGGGGGCTGTCTGCATAGAATTATATGCAATGCAACGTTTGTCTTGCGTCACGCCTTGCTTCTGGAGACGGTGCGAAGAGAAATTGCGTCGATGTTCCATCAGTACACATTCAGCATACATATTCAACATATATATTGTGTGTAGATGCCCTTCTTCGCTGTTATTGGCGCCACTTCATCACGCTGCGCACTGCGTAAAGATGCCTTCTATATCGAGACTTAAGCGGATGGGTGGTGCGTTTGTCAGGCTCTTAAACGCCCGCGAGCATTTCGAAAGCGGCTGAGTGCCGAGGCCATTCGCTTAGCCGCAGATGACAAACGTCGGAAGGCTGGTCATTAGCGGCGCAGAATGCGCCTTTGAAGACGCGACCTTTTCGTCAACGTCCAGTTGATGGATTCGGCCTCTGTTACTCGCATAGCAATTCAAGCACGTCGACATGTTTCGCTCCGCTCTTTACGAACACGCAGGATTACCCGTCGCGTTAGCTTAGTGTCTGTGGCATTGGGCTGCTGCAAGCGCGAGGTGATGAGTCCGATCCTGGCCGCATTTCGTAGGGGGGGGGGGGGGGGCGAAATGCAAGAACACTCGCGTACTTAGATTTAAGTGCACATTAAACAACCCCGGGTTGTCAAAATTATCTCCGAGTACCCTACCGCGGCGTGCATCACAATAAGATCTTGGTTTTGGCACGTGAAACCCTAAAATTTAATTTAGGACACGCAGGATGCCTGTGGAAGCGCTGTGGGCTGTCAGGAATCGCTGTGTACGCATTTAGTTAAAGGCAGACGGAGTCTCGTCCAAACGGGTCCTGCCGAGTGCTTTAGGGAAAACAGAGGTCGCGAGTTTGGTGTAACTGTTGTTGGGATAAAGGCGATCTAGTGCTTTACTCCTTGGCGCCCTTTGAATGTCCGTCAGCGCTCTGTGTGTGCACCTAGGCAGTTTCGTGACAAGTTAATTAGGATAAATTATTGTACGCGTAGAATGTTGTGAGCCAGGAAGTTGGTGCGAAACGCGTTGCTAGGCCAAGAAGTTTGGTCTTATACGAAACGCACTGGGGCCCAGTCGCTTTCTGACGCAGTGTTCATTGAGTCTCGAACAAGTTCCCATCTTTCTCAGGCAAGAGCCCCTGGGATATCTTTGCACCGGGCTACCCCCTCTTTAGGTCACCGGCGAATGAGCGTCAAGGCTGAGTGCCAACGCTTTGCTCTCCGTGCAGGCATGCGGCGGCAGATTAAGTACTTTAAACTCTTCCGGTTCGTTTTCGACAAAACTCTTTAACGGCTCTTGTTATATTTCGTGTGTCTGAAGACGTACGAAGCATGTAATTAGTGTGTTTGCCAACATCCGCTGCTCGGAAGCGCCACCTCTGCGGCCTTAAACTTCGGATATTACATTGTATTAGCACACGACCCCTGAGCCGTCGAAATGGTTGCGAGTCTGTGCTTTGTGGAATTTGTTGTAGACTCGTTAGCTTCCGATCTAAATTTTATGGCATGCAACGCTTTGCGCCGGCGATCGCAAGCGATAATTGAAGTACCGTGAAAGACGATCGTCGTGCATCCATCTGGACTTCCCCGAACGCTGCGGTACGATTACGCGTCGTCGCATGTTTTCGCTTCCTGCGTGTGCCCTCGGTTTCGAGGCCTAATGCGCATCGAGAGGAAGGTCGCGCCTGTGTACTCCTCCGAAAGGCAACGCTGCAGTGAAACTTCTCAGTAAAATCGCTAGCACCCAATCGCAAACTCGTTGTTCTCCTGTCCTGCTGCTAAATTTTGTGCTCGCCTCATCGTTGCGGGAGGCCATTTCGGAGGAGGCCAAACCCGAGAGGCGCTGCTTTGCGCGGGTATTCCTCGGGTGGGCGCCCCTGTGCGATGCGACGCGCACGGGCGCGTTGTTCGACGAGGTGAGCTCTCCGTGTCCCCTGCGCAGCCGTGTCAGTAGGTCAGTCGTGCCTCCTCCCCTCCACCACCACCTCGCGCGCTCCCTTCGCACTGCGCCGTGCCTTTCTTTGCGGGTTCCTTTTTTTTTCCTTCGCACAATGAAGGGTCTCGGCTTCTCTTACTGCTCGGGCATCCGTCATAGAGAGAGAGCCGGTGACGCCCCACGATCGACGGTTAGTTTTTTTTTCGTCGCCGCCACCGCCGTGGGCTTCGAGGCCGTCGCTGAGCGCGTCTCTCTTGCCCTCCCCCTCCGACGTTTCGGCTTAGCAGCGGAGCGCGCGCTGCGTCCTTCTGAAAGTCGGCCACAGTGCGGGCAACCTTTCTCCCGCCGTCGGCGACTGGCTCTCGACTCGTCGCGGTTTCTTTCTTTCTTTTCTTTGATTTTTTTTTTTTTGCGATGTACTGCTTGCTCTTCGTGCTACGTGCGCTCCTGGAGCGACGAGTCTCCCTGTCGGTCGCGTTGGGTACGAGCTTTTACATGCTTGTTCTTTTTGCGGCAAGTCCCGTTGATCAGACATCGCAGTGTTCCAACAGATAAACAGGGGTGAGGTTGGTTGCGACCGCCTAATGCTCGTCTGTGCATATTTTGATGCATACATCGCAATGCATTCGGTCCTTTCACAGACTTAGTAAACACGGGTGCTACGCATCGCTAGCTGAACCTTTATTATTCAAAGCGTGAAAGCGCAGCCTTTTGGCTCGCTTATCGTGAACCATCCTCGTACATCTTTTGTGTTCATTGCCATCGCCTCTTGCGCTAAGTCGGGTCTAGTCTATGGGGTTTGGTATTAGTGGTAGCTAACGCATTGCTGCGGGTAGTGAAAGGCCGCTAGACTTCGCGAGTGTGTAATGCTGGTGCGCTTCACAGGCGTTGTGGCACAAGCAAACTGAGTAATACAATATATCAAAATACATAATGATGTAATAAAGAAATAAAATAGGTACCACTGCAGTTAACTACTTTGACAACAAAGGCTCTGCGCATTACTGCTCCGAATAAAAAAAAAATGAGCGTATAGCTCATTGTTCTGACGCCGTTATATTTGTATGGATGTGTCTGCTTCGTGTGATATTTCATCTCGAAAGAATGTGCGAAGTCGTGCTGCAAGACGGCCCTGCAGTCTGTTTGACTCGACCACCTTTTTTTGTTTGTTTTTGCACGTGATGGAACCGTTGTGATTTCGGACGAAGGGCATCAACTTAGCTCGGAACGGCAAGACTGATTCCGTTGACTTTTCGCCGTAATGTTATCGGTGCAATTTATCAACCATATCCTGGGCTAGTTCGCCGTGCGGCTAATTATGCGCTCCACGCAGAGACGCGAAGTAGAGCTGCACGTAATCACGGTTTCACCGGTAGTTGGTTCACAATATACACCGCAAGGTGATTATCGGTGCAGATTTATAAAGCCCGAGGGAAGAAAGCTGAGGTCCTTGTATTTCTTTCATCCGTTCGCAATAAAAAGATATGTACGGAAGACCTTTTGTCCAGTGCAGTTAGCGCTTGCGTTTTCGCATCGCACAAGCTGGGCGAGCGAAAACGCAAGCGCCGTACTCGCGCTGGGTTATCATCGGTCTTTATATAACATTTGGCGAACCGGAGTGAGAAAGAAGAACGATGAGAAGAAACATGCGCGAAATGAGGAAGTTTGTCGAACGTATTCGTACTTGGTGCGCGTTCAGGGGGGGAGGGGGTAAAAAGAAACGTTCGTTAACCATTCAAGGCCTGTCGAACCTGGTACTGTGCACCACGTCACGTGACACGGGGGGATCGGAGCACCGAAGAACCGGATCTCGTCATGCCCAGTCTGCTAAGCGCGTTAGCGGCTCTGCGAAGGCGCTCGCTTCGCGCCAAGGAACGGCCTTGGCTGGAGCGACCGCGTTTTCTTAGCGGACACCGCGGGAGCGCGCGAAGTCATCGACGTTTGTCGTCGCTGGGGCGCGGTCGTTCTTGAGGCGGCGCCGTGACCGCCGCCGGCGTTGCCCGTTCGAACGTCCGAGCCGCGCAGGCAAGCGGGCACCCGCGTGCGTCCGTGTTAGGACTGTCCGGCCGGCGTAGGTTGGTCGCGCTGGAGAGTGGGCACAAAAACGAAACGGGTGTGCAGCGAAATCGTTTCTTTATATGAATTAATTGGAAGGGGAAAATAATTCTCGAATTAGTTACCGGATTAGCGCGGCCACCGGAATTAGTCTTCGCACGGCGAAAGGAACAGTTGTGCATTTTCTTTCTTTTTACCTGTTCATGTTTTACCCCTTTCCCCGAACAATTGCAAAATGCACCCTTTAGAAACCTTAGAAGCCGCTTTATAGGTACGTCTAGATTTTTTAAAAATCTTTTCCTGTAGTGAAATGTTAGCACACAAGTGTCTGAAACGTTCTGTTGGGCATTACTTCCATTTTTAGAACTGATGTAATGTTGTACTGTTGTTGCAATATTGAACTGTTATTACGCGCGTATTATTTTGCTATGTTCTTTATTCCTTGCCCCGACTAAAAGTAAATAAATAAATAAATAAAACGTCTGCGTGATCGCAGCTACACTGGCCTCACTAAACGAAATTTCCGCTGTACTTCGAGTCTGTGTTTACATTCGACGTTTACTGTCGCTGCTCTATGTCGATGCTCGGTCACAACTTGTCGCCTATTCTCTGATCTTCATAATCCACTTGCAAAGCTCGAACCATCTGTTGCCTTAACCGTGAGTGCGTGCCCGTAGTGGCTGTAAAATAAATGCTAGGGAGCCTATGCGACGGGGTACCAAACATCGGCTTTTGCGTGCTGTTCTGGTGGTCCTCCTGATTGCTCGCATCCTCTCCTCACTGACCGTCTCCAAATGATAAGCAGTGATGGCCGTGTGATTCCGGATACGGCGTTTCTGGCCAAGTCACCGAAGCCTTTTTATCTCGCTTTCTTTGCTTGATTAGATAGCTGTCGTATCCGTAAGCACACACACACACGCGCGCGCCTTTGTGGGCATATCGGGCATGTTGAGCAGAACGCAGAACTCCTCCTTGCATGACGAAAATTGGGTCATATCGACCCGCGCTTGACCACCAGTTTAGCTCAGTAAGATGGAAGCCATGCTCCACTTGGCGCGCGTCATGAAACGAACGCATTAAGAGATTAGTGGGTTTATGTTATGATTTGTTGCGTCTCTTAGGAACAGTGAGATGAGTCATCTTACTGAGATTAACATATTAGCTATGGTGTAAATAGCAACCAGTTGCTTCTGCGGGTTGAGCGTAGCTTAGTTTGGCGGCCGCATGCCTGTTCACTCATGGCGTCAGTGTCATTGTATAGATTACACCAAGTGTGCGGTGCTTGTGCACTTCGAGCCGCACTGAACAGCCGCAGATTGGTGGCAGCTTTCTCGGTCGAGAGGCGGCGGTGAAAACGTGTGCGCGTCCCGGCGATGGCCCTTTTCGCTTTGTTTCTTCGCTTAATGGGGCAGGCGTTGCGTGACTAAGCGACCTTTTCAAACTTGACTGAGGCCTCCTCCGCCCTCCTGGCTCTCCCTCTCCGCGGCCTCTAGGCAAAGGGAGGAGGCGTACGATTTTTTCGGGCTGGCGCGCGCTGTCTGAAGAAAAAGCGGGGCTGCGGAGCGCCGCCTGTCGCGGACTATTTAGTGGGCCCTGAGTCAGTTGAGGAAGCGCGCGACCGGAATGTAGGAAGGACTGGAGAGGGGGAAGGCAGTGCGTGCCGGTAGTGGGTACCGACATCCGGCGAGCTCGCCCTGTAACGGCGCAGTTCTAATTCGAGCGTTTTTCTTGCTCATTTCGAGCGCTATCCACGAAGACGCGCTGCCCGGTGCGCATCTCCTGGGCACCTGCGGTGGGGGCACAAAGGCGCGAAGGTGGTTCGCAAATCGATACTCTCTCGAACAGGACTGGGACAACCTGACGATTCTGTTCCGAACCTGTTTCTTTCCGCGCGATTCGTCAGTGGTCCCGAGCTACTTTTTGCCTACGTTTATCACCGTGATTTGCCTGTCGTGAGCGAGGGATGATGAGACAGGAATTGGATTGAGCGAAAGGATTAGCTACATTATGCCGGCGGCCTCTTGCACTGGCTTGCCTTCGCCTTGTGAAGTTTCATTTGTTATCGATGATTTCACAAAAACTGGAGCAACGCGGAAAATACATTGTAGTCACTTGTAGCATTGCAGGCTAGCTTCTCTGTGATGATATGGCAGTTCACGGTGTTCCACTTTTGGGTCCTTTACTTATTTACTTCTATCTATACATGTTCCTATTTACTTCTATCTATACATGTTCTTTACTTCTATGTTCTCGCTACTAGCGTTGGTGACCGCATGCGGCGAAAATTATTTTTTTGGCTTATAATAAAGCTGCCGAAATCATCGGTTTATACTTGCGACAAAAATGTGAAACCGCCACGTTGTGGCAAACTGTTACTGCCACCGTCGCCACCAACCTGCCGGGTTTGCACGGGGCTGCTCAAGCGGAAAAACACGCGTGTTCGAATTATCCAATCCGACGATACGTAGGCAGGATTTATGTGGTGTACGGTTAGTAGTTTCTGTGCACGTGTGTTCCGCGCTGCAGTTAGCGCGTGCAAAGCTGGCCGAGGCAGCAGCGGCGTGCTGCCGAAGCTCCTGCAGCGAGCGCGGCGTCTTTTTTTTTTTTTTTTTTTCTCACCCCAAGTCGGCAGGGGTCATCGCCCGAGAGGAGCTTATGCTGTGCACTGCTTCTGCCCAGAGCCAGCGATCACGCAGTCCATAAAGCAACTCGATTGTGTAACTCCCTCTGAATGACACGTATCAGGGCAGATAGGCGAAGAGTACGTTCCTCAGGAGTGGAATACGGGTTAGCAGTGTGCCTCTTTTCAGCGTCGCCGGTCGTGGCTAGTTATATATGGAAATCGCTTCTGAGCACTGTGCGATTTTCGGGCACGTGCATGTTCTTTCCCCACTCCTCCTATATCTGGGGTCGGTTCAATTCGCACACCTATGACTCATCCGGCTGAGTCAGCCGCCGTTCTTTGCCTTTCTGCGAACCCTGGCACTGCTGCCTACTGGAGGGGAAAGGGAGAGAGGGAAGAGATGCAAAGCGTAGGAGGGCCTGTTTATCCATCTCAGGTGTCACGTGTGCTTGCACGCACGTTAGCTGTCGGTGAAGAAAGTGTCATTGCGGCGGCGTCGTCATCGGGAAGCGTGTGACAGTCTTTGTTGTTAACGAAGCGACAGTAACGGAAGATTGCGACGTGGTATTTGGCACACTTTGTCCCTGTGCGTGTCAGTGGTCGTCGCTTATATGTGCCGAGACCGTGGACGAGCTGTCTTGGTTGCAGCCCACTTTTTCCCCAGCAGGTGAGACAGTTCGTAAAACTCCGCTGCCGCTCACTGTAGCAACTTCCATACCCTTTTGGGTTGTAATAATGGCTGGTGGTTATTCTCCGAGGCTGTAACTGTAACGAATTCCGAGCATTTTCTAAACGATGCTCTACCATTTATGAATTGGTTTCATTGCTTTTGTTCTGACGTTTACCGGTCAATCATCCACCGCAAACTAATACCTCGCTCATCTCAACGCGGAGGTTTAAATCATGACCGCACCATGAAGCCACGTATTATTATCAAGGAGCGTAGCCCTTGGAAGACCCGCCGTGGTGGCGGAGGGGTTTTGGCGTTGCGCTGCTGAGCCCGAGAACGCGCGATCAAATCGCGGCCGCGGCGACGGCATTTTGCAGGGTGGGGAAATGCAAAAAAGCGCCCGTGTAGCGCGCAATTGGGCGCACGTTAAAAAAAGCCCAGGTGGTCAAAATTTATCCGGAGTCCTCCACTACGGCGTGCCTCACAATAATATCGTGGTTTTGGCGCGTAAAATCCCGCAATTTAATTAAATTAATTTAGCCTGAAAGATCTAATCGCGACAGAGTACTTTCTGACTCGCCTTCAGTCTTCAGACCGCAGGAAACGAATCCCTGCCCGCTGTTTTGCTGCAGAAAACAGGACGCATGAGTACTGAAGCGCGATGCTTTTAATGTGTGTGTGTGTGTTTTTTTTTTCTTGCGGTATAGAAACCAAACAGTGTGTTTTCTTGCACCATGCTTTCTGTCTTCTATGGCCGACAGGGGGCATATAACTATGTTTTTCTGCGAAACTAGTATAACTCGGATTTAACGGAACCACATTTTAAAAGGCTATAAATGGCGGATAGGGTGGGCAAGAATGGAATACCAGTTACGCTGCAAATACGATAAGGTGTCAAGGAGAAGCATGTTGGCAGAGTATTCTTAGTGCCCTTTGATTGCTTTTCGTTTCTGAAGGTTCTCTGTTGGCCCTCTGTTGGGAAATGATGTTATTGAATGTTTCATTCGAATAAAAAGAAGAAAGCTCTGACGCGCGTCGCGTTGTGATTTCCCTGACGGAGTTTGTCAAACGTTTTCGTCAGTCCTCTGCGGTATCACCGCAGAGGACTGACGGTGTTTTGCCGCCTCGCCCACTACACAGCGAGAGGCCGTGCAGTGCAGGCGTGAAAAGAATGGGTGCGAGTGCGCGCGCTCTCTGGTTGACCAGAGCAGGGCGGACTCGGATGACTTGCTTGACCCGACCGCGGGTTTTTCCTCGGTGACCTTGCTGGCGGGAGCAGGCTCGCCCTCGACGCGCGCCCGCAAGGTCGGCGCCGAGCATTCCGAGGATAATTCTTGGGCTAGGCCTTCTTGCTGCCTTCTGTGGCACCCTCTTGCGCTGGGCTGCTTGCATACTTTGTTGGTCCTTTGTTCGGCCCCCTCTTTCCTTCGCGAGTGCCACAGCGAAAAACGCGCTCCTGCTAATGGGGGTGGGTGGTGGTGGTGGTGGGGAAATAGGGGTGCGTGTATGCGCCTCCGGACAGTCCCCACATCATGTGGGAGTGCTTGGGGAGTCGCTGCGCACCGCTGGGGTGTTTTGACTAAAAGTCCGCGTACACAATGCGACAAGCCGGGACTTGAGATAGTTGGATGTTGAACTCCTCGCGGGAACTCGCGCTGCATTGTGGACTTTGGCTGAGGTCCTGAACTCAATGAAGTCGTTTTCCTTCCTTCGACTGGCTAAAACGACTTGTACTCCAACTGCTATTTTCTTACGTATTGTTTCCTTTTACATGACTGCGATTCACCATCGTCGTATCCATAAATGGGGTAGCAATTTACTTCATGTTTGTGTATGTGTAGTGGGGGTAAGCGTCGCCGGCGTAAAGCGCTCGCCAATCGGCTCTCTCGTTCGCTCTATCCTGTATCTGGCAGTTTACAAGAGCTTCTCTACTCTGTGAGTTATTAAGATCCCGCGTCCTAGCGCACAGTTTACCGTGAACACAACGTGATAGAACGGTGATGCAGTTCGCAGTGTCGTACAAACAGCGACTTAATTGTAGAACGCTATGGAAATTGCCGCGGGCGTTGGATTGGGAGACGAGCCTCGCTCGCGCCCGTATTCTGACGTCTGCGTTCCTTACTGGAACAGATGTGCCTTAATGCTTGCATGGCGCGATGCGTGCGATACGCCTGCGGTGTCGTATTCTATCAGTGCATCCGCGCAGCAACGCCCGGCGACGGTGACCGATAGATAAAATGTCAATGCACACTTAATAGGACGGGGTTGTTGACGCTGCACCGGTTTACTGCGCAAATAGGCAAGACTCGCGTAATCACACAGCACGCGTGCCAGTCGTTGTCTTTGCACACAATAGGCCTTCGTTGATGGCTTAAATTTACGTAATTCTTAATTTACCTAAATGGTGCGTCGCAAATTTTTTCTACGTTAGCGATCACACACACACTCTTCTCTTGTTCTCCCTCTGCCAAGCCGTGCGTGTGAACGCCAGCAGTGAGTACAATCCTGTCGCACGAAGTGCGTTCACTTCACGCGGGCCGCTGGCCGATATCTACACGTGACGCCAGCCCTGTTTAGGCGGCAGAAACGGCTTTGAGGAGCTCATTTCGACTCCGTTACAGCGCTCCGGTCAGAACAAACAGCGGTGGTCAGTGCGCGCTGCGAGGCCGCGGGCAGGTACGTAGCGCGCTGGCAGCTGGCCTCCCCGCCACGGATGCACCGGGAAAACGCGGTCGTTTGTCGCGCGATGAGCTCGTGCGGGTTCGTTCAACCCACAGGTGTGACGTCCGGAGCGCACGCGGACGCAGCCGGGGGTCGAAGCCTCAAAAATGACGCGCACGCGGTGCTCATACCGAATGATTCCTGGCGCTTTGCTGCGCCTGCCCCCCCCTCAACAGTTATCTGCATGTTGAGGTCAGGTTGATGTTCCTTGCTTCGGCTGCAGTGAACGTCGCTGTGGTGTTGTGAATCCTTGAAGTGATGCGAGTGGAGTCCGAATCGGTGCCTGCTTGCTTACGCTCAGTTTTAAGCAATCCGTGCGTTACACAAGTTGGTCCTCTTGGTAGGGGCCCAAGGAGAAAGCGGGAACGCACCAGAAGCATCGCCCGTATTTTCTCTTCTTTTTTCCCCCTTTTCTCTTAAGATCTTTTTTGTGTGTGCTTTCCCTTTGTAGCGCTTTCATTGCTTTGTTTCGTACTTCTTATTGTTCTTCTTTTTTGTGCTACTGTGTCACGAAGATGAGGAATTAAGAACTTTAATCATCCGAATCGTAGTCGGGGGAATGAATTCCGGGGCAAGAGCTGGAACTGTGCTCAGCGAACGAAATTGGTCGGTTGGTTATAGCGCATCTGCAATATGCCGACCAGGGTTTTGCAACTTCGCAAGATGTTAAGCGCTTCGGTGACAATGTTTAAAGCAGTATGCATTGTTACAAAGCTGTCGATTATTAGGTGCTTCTGAATGAAATTGAAAACTTTCAAACTGTGAAGTACATTGGGCTGGTTCGTGGCGGCAAATAATGCTTCGTCCTCGGGGACCTATTTGCGCGTATTCTGCAGAATTCACGGTTTTATTAGGTGTTACTTACGCCATCGCTTCCTTAAGTTCTGCTACAGCTGCCTCTCTTCTGTATTAACGTCGCCTTCTGGCAGCAAGCAAGCTACTATCTTACAAAGCCTTGAAAGCGCTTCAGAATCGTCGTCTGTGGCCACGCAGCGTCGTTAACTCCATCACAGAACTAACGTCTCTGGAGGAGGAAAACGAGTAACACGCTGCCGAATTTGAAGTTCCAACAGAAATAGTCATAGGCGACGCAACTTCGAGAAATGAAGTAAATGGCGTCAGAGCGTGGAAGGCGATCATTTTACTTCGTAAGCGCTACGTTTATGATGTACGTGACATCGTTCCTGTAGCCAAAGTTCGCAGTGCAATGCGAAGCAGAAGTCCGGTCACGACGCCAGTTCCTTTTTTTTTTTTCCCCTCTCACCGCGAGCCGTCATTATGCAGTTGGGAGTATCGATGTCGACACCGTTACGAAGAACGTCGCTCTTTGTGATATACGTGCTGCTACTGCAGCTTTCATCGATCGTGTGTCGGGCGATCTGCAAATTGTATCCCTGTTCATTGAAACAGCTTCTCGCGAACGTCTTCGCAGTCGTGTCCTTTCTTCATTTGCCGCGGTCATGCGTGTGTGCGTTTGAGCCGCCAAAGCGATCGCATTAGCAGGATGAATAATCTCGCTCTTTTTTTGGCCTTCTTTCCACCTCTTCGTCGGCGAGAAAGAAATGGTACCACCGCAAGAGTATATCCCGCCTCCTCCTTTCTCAATTTTCGTCGCGTTCGCGTCGGCGTAATTCTCGGAGAGCCCGTGGCGTTCCCGAGAAAAAAATCGCGCTACCTTGTGTGCCCCCGCTGATGAGTTCCCGGGAACGAGTGGACCTGGGATTCTGAACTCCCTTTCTTTACCCCCACCCGTCTCCAATTTAATTTATTTTTTACTAGATCAGTGCGTTTCACGCACACAAGCACGCACTGTACCTGGTTTGTATGTAAATGTGCCCGCGCTTCAAAGAAGAGCTCGTTTCATGCCTGATTGAGCAGCCGTGTTCGCGATAACGAGAACAGGATATGACTCCCGGTCTAGTTTAGAAATCACGTAGTGGAAATGAAGTGGGCGAACTGTAATGTCACGCGGAAACGCAGTCGCTTCTTTGTAGCTTTTGGCGTTTAAATGGGAGCCTTATGGTAAAAGGAGTTCTTTCTTTTCTCTTTTTTTAACAGCGTGTGTAACAGTGTAAAGCTTTAGTGCGCCGAAATCTCGGTGGCGGTAAGGGCCGCGTTGTGGGCTGTGTATTGCATAGTGCCATTGACAAACGCCTTGAAAGGAGAGTCGTGGAAAAATATTTATAAAAATAAAAGTTCTCGGTTGCATTTTGTGGTTTCGTATTGAATAATTAGATGCGCCCGCACGGCCTCAATATCCATGTAGCGCACCCAGCCCTAAACGAAACATCTGTTCCTTGTCAGGTCAGTATTCCTCCTTCACGGCAGCCGTGTTTCGAAGGCCTTTGCAGCCACAGTTACGTCATTTTGGCGAAGAACACGTCGAATAAGCGCTCAGTTGGCGCACGTCGAAACTTCCATCGCGTGAAGCCAATTTTAGAAGAGCGCCGCATGCGCGAGACTGATATATGGGAAAGCGCATGCGAGTGCTTTTACATCTGCGCGTACGTTATCGAGCGTCGTCAAGCTCGTGTCCCAGCTGGTCTGAGCAAGACCGACGAGATAGTTGGTCGGCTCTGCGTTTGCATAGCAGTTTGGACATTGACCTTCTTGAGAGAACGTAGGTGGTGGTGTGTAGAGTGTAGAAATAGCGTCTTGTCATTAGCCGCATTTACATGAACGCAGCACTGGTGCATCACATTTCCAAGCACATTTGGGAAAGGCGATGCGTCGCCGTTTGCATGTGGCGCATTAACTCTCCCGAAAGCGTAGCGCCACATGCGCGAGTCGACTCGCGCCGGTTAATCTAATCTCGCCTGGCGCACTAATGCGATGCGCTTTCCTAGCGCATTGCCGCTGTTTACGTGAATTCGATGCGCTAGGAATGCGATTCGATTCGCCACTGTCGCATTCACGTGAACGCGGCTGTTGTTCGCAAATGCCTTTTTGCTTCTCAGCAGATTGAAAAACACATCGGAAATTCTGTCTGAGAAAGAAGTTCAGGGGAACAGCATGTTTCTTTTGTTAAGTCAACTTCGCTCAGTTGGCAGTGTGTTGCGATCCGCTGAGTAGCAGTTGTGACTTGCGAAACTTATGAAAACTCGAGGATTCTGTTCGTTGTGACCTAGGGTGCTGTATGCGCAGGTTTGCAACGTCTCGCTGTTGTAATACCAGCATGGCAGTGAAGCCCGGCACGTAAATAGGTAGCGCCACTTTTCCAAGATGGAGGCGTAAAAATGGCGCGTGCACACACACACACACACACACACACACACACACACACACACACACACACACACACACACACACACACACACACACACACACACACACACACACACACACACACACACACACACACACACACACACACACACACATATATGTATATATATTGCGGCGAGAAATGACGATTTCGTCGCTAGTTGCATTTTTCACATTGAACGAGACACTGTACACACCCTCCTCGACCCCTCACCACGTTTATTGTACCTGTTTTGTTTTGACCATTGTCACGCGTTCGAAGGCACGAAAACGCTTCCTCGATAGGTGGGCGGGACCATTGTGGGCTCTGGCACGCGAGTAGGGTCATCGTCGGCAGTGGAGGTAGCGTTTCAAGGCGGCGAGGTGTGCCGGTTGCGCGTGTGCCACCGCCCGCTCTGTCTCGGCCTGAGCAGCCAACGGCGGCAGTGTCAGCGAGAGCGAGCCGCGCCGGGCGTGCGTGCTATGTTTAGCGTTTGGGCCACAGCGACGCGGTCGCGCGTCTACGCTTTCCTTCGCGGGGCCCGGCGGCGTCGGTGCTGCCTGGACGCGCGTGCTCGTGCGCCCGCCGCTCCCGTTGTCTGCACGGGGAAGTGTCGGCCGTGGTTGACTGACCTCGCCTCCCTAGCGGCGGCGGGCCCGGCCGGGATTACGCGTCGCGCTACTCGGCTCTTACACTGCGCTCTTGTTACGCGGAGCATACACGCGTCGATGGCCCGTGGCGCCCGACTTCTACAGCGCTCCAATCGCTCCCGTTTCTTTGATTGGATACATTTTACTACGCCACGCGGCTGCGAAGCGATATGAGTCCGCTTCGAAGCGTGAATCTATCTCGCTTTGGTCGCCATAGACTGCCGTCGTGGAACATTGAGACACCCCCCCCCCCCCGGCGCCTCCAACAACTAGCAATCTATTCTAGTAGCCAGTCACACCAGAACCCGATGCGGTGCGGTAACGGTTGCGCCGCCCACCCACACGACTAAAGTCCCTCCATCCACGCGCGACCTCCGTTTTCTTAAAGCATGTATGGACAGACAAACCAGTAAACGAGCCGAGTTTCCCTATCCACTGTAACTCTATACTGTCTCACTAAGTTGCACAGCATCCTAGGAAAAATGAAGACGATTATGGCTTTGTCATTCACCATTTCCAAAACGGATAGTGGGGCGTATCGAATGTGTAAAATTAGCATACGTGTTGTTGAACGTGTAATGGTTTGAGGCTCCTGAAACTGCAGGTTGCGTTTGGACTTGTTGCAAGTAGGCGCTAAATCTATAATCTGGTGCGCGTGAATAAGTGAGTGGGCTTCGTAAAGGCAAAGAACTTGCGTACCGCTCCCCTGTAAGCAACCACGCCCGAGCCGTTCGATCGCTTTTCTCGGTCATGTCTGGAAGGCGGGGTATTAATCGACCTTTATGGGAAATCTTGCGACGCCCCGCAGCTGCCGCGTAGCTGACGGTCGGTCGTGCATTGTTTCGGCCGGTTGCGCTGCTTCGTTAAGCGAGCGTAACGGACCGGTTTTGATTGGGATCGGGCCGGCGTTGTCTTTTAACCAGGCATTCATTGGACGTGGAGGGGCCACCCCGCGTCAGCCGGGAACAAAGCATTTTGTTGTCCTTGGGGGCCACGCAACCGCGCATCCTTTGACACGACAGAACCAGTAACGTTTTGGTTTCGGATCCCTCCCTGTCGTCCGCGATGAAGGCGCACTGCGAACAAAAGGGGACGTGGCCGCTTTGATTTCTTCGCTGTTCGAAGCCACTTGGCGACCCAGTGAACGGAGCTTGTCTTGGACTGGTTTTCAGTATTGACAGTGTTCGCTTCTGATGTTGTTTGAGACAGCGTTTTACTGCCAATGAAGGGCTCTGAGGTCGGATTCCACAGTCAGTTGAAACTCCAAAGTGCCTCTGTACGAGCCGCGTTCTACTGCTTTCTCATCTTAATCGGCAGTCGCCACAAAGCACCGAATCGTACAAGCACGCAGCAGGATGGCTCCTAGGGATGTCATGCTCGATCAGCGGAGAGGAGAGACGATTCTACCCGTCACGAGAACCCACATTTACCGAAGAACTGCGATCAAGCCGCGCCGAGGAACCGACTATTGTCCAGGGGATTTTTCAGAGAACGCAGGCCCTCTCTCTTGCTGTCGTCTGTGCGGCCGCGGGCCTCTCCCACTGCCAGGTAAGTATATGAGCGAACAAAAAGAAAACAACGACAGGTGCCGCTTAGTTGACGCTCGAATCAAGTCCAGCGTCGTGGTGTGAATTGCAGTCCTAGTATTCAGTTTCTGTTCGTTTGTGTTACCACCGAGTCGGGCTACTCGTCCTCCTAATATGCTCTGTCCATTTCGTTACCAGCATAGTGTTTGATTTTGACCGTGTCTCAGAAAGCGATCGCGGCAGCAGTTGTGGAGTGCGGTTCGCGGGTACTTGGTTGCATGCGGACTTTGATTTCCTTCTGGTGTAACTAAGCTTTTGTCGTTAGTGCTACCTCTCTCTCTCTCTCTCTGAGTTTACGCCGTTCGCTTCGAGCGGCCGCAGAACGTCCTTGCGGTGTGCGTGCGCACCTGCACCGCCGGAGGCTCGACCGCCGCCGATGCGCGTCTCCCCTCGGCCTCCGGAAATCCGCCCGGCCCCTCTCGCCTGCTTTTCCCGCAGCTGACACGGACCGCACGGTCGGTGTGTGCGCCGAGGGTGGTAGGAACGCTGCAGCGTACGTTACGTGTCTACCGCTGCGCGGCACGCCTGGCCTACCCAGTGCCGGCCGTGGTGGCTGCTGTTCACTTAGAGCCTTACTTCTTCCACGCGGTTTTCTTTTCCTCTAAATTTTCACGTTGCTCCCCTCCGCGCTGTGCAGACAACCTCGGAAGGCGGAAGTGCGCGCCGCCGAGCCGGCCCTGTTTCTCGTCAAACCGTCCGTGGCTGCTGTCGCCGCTATAAGTTGCCCGCCGGCCTTTGTGGGGCGTCCACTGGGAGCGCGTCGAATGTGCAAAGCGCGCGTCGTGTTATCGACGGGCTCTGTTTGTTTTGTTGCATGCACCAGGGCACGGCCGCTCTTAAAAGAACAGCAATTGTGCCTTGTTTGGAGCGAGCGCGAGTACGCATCTACGTTTGAAACGTTCGAGTTCTATGGCGTGATTAGGCATACCGTGTTTCCCCTCTAACTTTAGCGAAGCTGTTCAAAAAAAAAAAAAAAAGGAAGAAAAGATTAGAAACACACGGTGCAATGTACAATTCTAAGATGCACCTTTTAAGGTGTACACTGTACATGCTAAAATCTATCTTGAACAATGTCTTTTTTTCTTTCTTTGCTTTCGCTGAACAGCTTGGCTAAAGTTAGCTACGTTGCCGGTAACTATATACTGACCGTCAAAGGCAGGCTTCTTCTCAGACACGAGGCCCCTCTGTGCGGACCTCTTCGAACCTCGCCTCTTCTCCTCCGTATAAGTTGCCTGAAGGTTCGCGACTCGAACCACAGTGCGGCGTGCTGGAAGCGATGTGTTATGTGCATGACATGCATAGTGTTAACACTTTTGTCTGAGATGTGAACGTAACCCGCCGTGGTTGCTTAGTGGGTATGGTGTTGGGCTGCTAAGCAGGAGGTCGCGGGATCGAATCCCGGCCACGGCGGCCGCATTTGGATGGGGGCGAAATGCGAAGACACCAGTGTACTTAGATTTAGGTGCACGTTAAAGAACCCCGGGTGGTGGAAATTTCCGGAGTCCCCCACTACGGCGTGCCTCATCAGAAAGTGGTTTTGGCATGTAAATCCCCATAATTGAATTTTGAGATGTGAACGCGACAAGCGATACCCATGACGCCCCAAAGACGTTTTGAAGGGTTGTGTCATTTCCATCCTCCTCCCCACCCCCTGACACCTTAACTTTTTCCTTAGTCATTAATCCATACAACATACCAAAAATAGCGTTAGTATTGTCGGTTTAGGACGTGATGTCTCGAAGGAGGAACTATATTGCACATTTTTGCAAAAATGTGCACTATATCGCACATTTTTCTATCACCTGATCGCGGACAACCTTCTGTGGCCATACAGAAAGCTGTGGCTGTGAAGGGAAAGCTGCGGGGGAGGCAGAGCGCGCACAAGTGAAAACGCTCCTGGAAAGAGTCCCGCGTTTTAATATACGCTAGGTTAGGCTAGGGAGGAGAAACCGTAGACAACTTATTAGCAACAGTTAAATAGGAGAGAACACACCACGGAGTGTAATAGTTTACTTATTTTGTGGCTTTTCCCTTCCGCGTCTGGGCAAGCGCGAGAGCGTCGCACTGGGAAGCTGCGTCGATTCAGCGACTGTTCCGAGCGACCAAAAGCACTGTCAACGCTGCCGGACTACTTGGCGCGGTGTAACACATGTGCAGCAGCAATGCGCCCATAGATAGCCACAGAAAGTTGTCCGCGAGTGCAGTGCGGTGACCTAAACTATCGGCCTAGTAACGGCTCTTTCATCATCATCATCATCAGCCTGGTTACGCCCACTGCAGGGCAAAGGCCTCTCCCATACTTCTCCAACTACCCGGTCATGTGCTAATTGTGGCCATGTTGTCCCTGCAAACTTCTTAATCTCATCCGCCCACCTAACTTTCTGCCGCCCTCTGCTACGCTTCCCTTCCCTTGGAATCCATTCCGTAACTCTTAATGACCATCGGTTATCTTCCCTCCTCATTACGTGTCCTGCCCATGCCTATTTCTTTTTCTTGATTTCAACTAAGATATCATTAACTCGCGTTTGTTCCCTCACGCAATCTGCTCTCTTCTTATCCCTTAACGTTACACCTATCATTCTTCTTTCCATAGCTCTTTGCGTCATCCTCAATTTAAGTAGAACCCTTTTCGTAAGCCTCCAGGTTTCTGCCCCGTACGTGAGTACTGGTAAGACACAGCTGTCATAAACTTTTCTCTTGAGGGATAATGGCAAGCTGCTGTTCATGATCTGAGAATGTCTGCCAAACGCACCCCAGCCCATTCTTATTCTTCTGATTATTTCAGTCTCATGATCCGGATCCGCAGTCACTACCTGTCCTAAGTAGATGTATTCCCTTACCACTTCCAGTGCCTCACTACTTCTGCTGTTCCCTTCCGAGACTGTTAAACATTACTTTAGTTTTCTGCAGATTAATTTTTAGACCCACCCTTCGGCTTTGCCTCTCCAGGTCAGTGAGCATGCATTGCAGTTGGTCCCCTGAGTTACTAAGCAAGGCAATATCATCAGCGAATCGCAAGTTACTAAGGTATCCTCCATTAACTCTTATCCCCAATTCTTCCCAATCCAGGTCTCTGAATACCTCCTGTAAACACGCTGTGAATAGCATTGGAGAGATCGTATCTCCCTGCCTTACGCCTTTCTTTATTTGGATTTTGTTGCTTTCTTTATGGAGGACTACGGTGGCTGTGGAGCCGCTATAGATATCTTTCAGTATTTTTACATACGCCTCGTCTACACCCTGATTCCACAATGCCTCCATGACTGCTGAGGTTTCGACTGAATCAAACGCTTTCTTGTAATCAATGAAAGCTATATATAAAGGTTGGTTATATTCCGCACATTTTTCTATCACCTGATTGATAGTGTGAATATGGTCTATTGTTGAATAGCCTTTACGGAATCCTGCCTGGTCCTTTGGTTGACGGAAGTCTAAGGTGTTCCTGATTCTATTTGCAATTACCTTAGTAAATACTTTGTAGGCAACGGACAGTAAGCTGATCGGTCTATAATTTTTCAAGTCTTTGGCGTCCCCTTTCTTTCGTTGCTCTTCTGTTAGCTTGCTTTCCGACTGGAAGTCTTATCGTGCAAGCGTCGACAAAATTGTAATCCGTGGGTTACTCTCACACATCTATTAGCCACTGCGTTTGTGTGATGACGTAGCATTGCGACGCGTGCGTCAGCGTGTCGCTGTGGTTCCTGGCTGAAGTCTGGCCGCGACGGAGAGCGGCGTCGGAGCGAGTGGGCGTGACTTAACCTGGCGCTCATAAATACCTGGAGCGCAGTGTGAAACCGTTCGGACGTAATCGCACGGGCGTCGACCGGTCGGTCGGCGTGCAGCAGCGTGGCCTCCTTTGGCGAGAAGGAAATCGCCCCGAGCTTCCCCTCTATCATGTACCGTGTTGCAACCGTCAGTCGCTCGGCGAAATGCTATTAGTTGAGGACTCTCTTCTTTCTTTATGTTACTGACGTCTGCGTCCCTGGTTTACCTGTTCGTATGAAATTGTGTAACAGTGCGACGATATTCGAAGGCGCCCGTTGGACTGCTGCTAATGAGGCAGTAGCGGTGTTTGTTTTGTACCGCCCCCATGCAGTGTGCTTAGCAGTGCGCGAAAATGACGGCATTTTTCCGTCGTTAGTAGCCGGGACGCTCTTTTTTTTTTTTTTTTCTCTTTTCGCAAGTGAAAGAACTGCAGCAGATAGTGGTGTGCTCGGTCCTGGTGATCGTAGCCTGGTTTCGTCTCGGCTAAAAGTTGACCTCCGAACGCTCGCTGTCCTCGTTTCCCCTCGCAAAGCCCAGCGTCGGTATGCCTGCACAGGCAAGCCGTTAATACATCATGTAATGAAGGATTGTTTAACGGTCCGCTACCTACGATAATGCTTCTTATTTTGACACTACGGGGAGCGTTCGCAAGTCATTGTGCCCATCAAATTCAGCAGCAGCTGATGCAACGTTTGAACGTCCGGTTTCATTCGTTCTGTGTATACGCTGTGTCGCAGACCTTCTGTTGTCCCTGTGTTTTCGAATCCTGCTACGTTTTGCCAGTGGCCCAAGAATTCTTATAACTATTTGGTTGGCTGTCTGCGCGGAGTAAGGATCGACGGCGAATATCTCAGCAACCTTCGGTTTGCCGATGACATTGTTCTATCCAGCAACAATGTAGACGACTTACAGCAAATCACTGAGGACCTTAGCAGAGAGAGTGTAAGAGTGGGGTTGGAAGATTATTTGCAGAAGACAAAGATAATGATGAATAGCCGGGCAAGGGAACATGAGTGTAATCGGTTGGCGCAGGACAGGGGTAATTGGAGATCGCAGGGAGAGCCCTTCGTCCTTGCAGTGGACATAAAACAGGCTGCTGCTGCTGCGGATGATGCTGATAATGATGCGCCCATCGGTGCGTTTTGTGTCTCTCTTATTTCTTTATCTCATGCATTCGCACGTCCGTGTAGTTGGATTCCTGTGCTCCGGCGTGGCGTTTGGGCTGCTAGATTGTGGTCCGTAAAATATAGGCGCTTTGTTCTTTCTTGCATGCGTACACTGCCCATTCAACGCATTCGCCTGCGGTCACGCACGCCACCACCGGGTGTCCCTGTCGCCCACGCGTTGTTGTTCGCCGCACGCGCGTGTATATGCGCCGTCGGCGACACCGACGCGGCCTCCCTGGAATGAGCCCAACTCCGTGGCTACCTCAACGAGCGTGAATTTGTGGTGCGCGCAGCCTGTCACAGCCGCCCGCTTCCAAATATACGAATCCACCCCGGCGCCGGTCGCCGTGACTGTTGGCGACGGCGGCGGCCTGACGGGACGACGGGAGCGCTCTGTCGCCGCCGTGAAAGGGCGTCCTTGTAGGGCCCGGAAGGCGCTGCGGTAGACATCTTGTTCGAGACTTGACCGATGAGGAGGCCGAGCTGCGGCGCCGCGTGCTGCGCCTGTTGCGTCTTTTGTTTTCCGGCTGTTCCCGAACGAGTTATGCTAGCACTGGGCTCGCGAGGGAAAGGGTGGGCGGCCGGCGTTGTTTCCTTCGCTGGTGCGCGCGCTTTTGCGAGCGGAGAACGAACGTGTAATCATCGGGCTCCTGTATTTTTCCCAGCGACAACCGCCGCTTCGGCTAGGATGAGTGGCATGTGGAGGAAAGTGGCCGTGGCAACTGTCTCGCTCTTTTATTTTTTGGTATTTTTTTCTTCTAATGTTTACTGCTCGTTGACATAGCCGATAAAAGCGGAGATGTGAGAAAGGTAGGGGAAAATGGCGATGGTCTTTCTTTCTAAATACACCGCAAAAGACGCCAGTCCTTTTGTGCCTGTGTGGGGGCCACTTTCATAGTCGTTACCTTGCAGCTCGAACGTTAACGTTTTTCTCGATGCTTCGTGGAGGTTCGCTCCTCAATTGCGGCCCCAAAGGGGGACTCTTTCTGCTCGCGGAAACCATTTCCAGCCGTCCTTCGACCCCGGGTCACTAGCAGGGTGGGATCATCGGATGTCACTGGTACGCCGTCGTTAACGTATTAAGGTTGCAGCCCGTTTCTCGACGTTTGGGATAACGTGTCGACGGCATTACAAGCGAAAAAAAAAAAAGAAATTAAGGAACGTGCTATGTACCGTGGTCGAATTCGCGCTTCAAACAAGGGGCTCCTTCGTAGCAGATAGAGAAACAAAATGTTGTTCAGAAGGCATTCGTGCGCCGCGCGCAGCGAGTCGGTATTCATTCGTTCACCCGTGTGAAAAAACACAGCGCCGTCTAGCTGGCCGTCGCCGCGCATGCCTTTTCTTTTTTTTTTTCCTCTTTTTTTTTTTTTGCGGCTGTGTCCGCCGAAGTGAATATCCGCGCCAACCTTTTCTCGCGGCATTCTGACGCCCACTGCGTAGTTTTGCTTGTCGAGGCGACATTGTGATAATCGGCCGCGCTCTTCGGCTCGCCAACGGCGACCTGCACTGCTGACGTCGGCGAAAGCTCGCGAAGAGATGGAATTGCGGACTCGCAATTTTCTGGGGTGTCGCAGTCGACGTGTATCGTGTGAAAGCGTTCGCGCGTTGCCTACAGGAGCGAATTAAAAGTACCTGATGAGATTGGAAAGTGGGAGGCCGTATTTTCGTCTAAGGCCGGGATTGAGAGTCGCACTGGAGCGGTAGCGAAGTTAACCTTGGTTGTGCTGGATTCCGCGAACTGCGTTCGAGTCAGAATGCATTAATTGTTGCGAGATACTCGAGGTCCCATCCCGGAGGTGACGTTTATGGAGCCAGTTGTAGCGGAGGTTGTTCGCGTAGATCGGCATTTCGTGAATGATGCTGCTACCCGCCCAGCGCATCCAGTATGGGCACATCCCCGGGATATATCAAGCCCGTTGCCGCGGCTGGCGCCCGGGCTGTTTTGCAGCGTACGCTGGGCACCCCCGCCGCGCCGGGTGTTTTTCTCCACCTTGCGAGCAACGGCGGCGGAAGGCGCGACGGAAGTGGCGCACGCGTGGCACGCGCCGCGCGAAGCTCTGGCGTCATCGGCTGTGTGACGTTGTCGCGCCGTCGCTGCGTTGTTGTCCTTCCTCCGCGCCGCTTGCGCCGTAAGCGAGCAATTGAAACGCACCGAGATGTTTCTCGACGCTCGTGCATCGCTTCACGTACACATAGCAGTCGCCGGTCTTACCCTCTTGTGGGTAGATCCAAGCTACTCAATCCTTCAGAATTAAGTGCTACCGCTCAGCATGAAGAAAAAAAAAACAGCTGGGCTAATCGATTTTCTGTTTGTATATAACAGCACATCTGGTAGCTCATTGTAATGCGTGGAATACGGCGGCGAGACGGAACCGGAAATAACGTGACCTGACTTAAGCTCGACATATTTGCGAGTAACAAAACCCAGTAAAAGCTGACACTCGTGTGATGAGGTTCTGATGAATGCGAGTTCCCACAACGGTCGCCACCACGTTTACTTTAGCGCAGGCGTACAGCCCAACCCGCACAAATGTCGACTTGTCAGAGCCACGCAGTGCCATGATCGACGCCCAAATTTTTTCTGGTCAATGTCGCAACTGCGAGTAGGCAACTGCTGCTGCTGCTGCCGCCATATAGGAGAGCTTTCCTAGAGCTCGACTTCGGTGCGCCGTGTACTTTCCGTGGCAAGTGTGGTGCAGAGGTCTGACGTCAGCGCGAAGAGCGTTCTCGCGGGACTTCCACGGTAGGCTGCCTCGATGTCCTCCTCGCCCACCGCTCCGTCTCGAGTGGAGACAATCGCGGCGTTTACTACGGCGTTGGGCGCGCGAACGGCGGTCGCCGTAGTAGACGCCTTTGGAGGACGCCGTAGGGATGCGTTGCCGGCGCTCGCGTGTATCCGCCATTCGTGTGCCCAGCGCCGTAGTAGACGCCATGGTTGTCTCCACCCTTAACGGAGCGGCGGGCGAAAAGGTCATCGAGGCACTCTATTCCACAGTAAAACCCCTGAAAAAAAAAAAAAAAAAAAAGGTAGCGCCAAGTGCACTCCTTCGCTTCTGCCTCCTCTCCTAGGAGCTGCAACAGCGCCTCTTGGTGGCCACAAGGAAGCTACGGACGGCGAGAGCCACGAGCGATATGTCGCCTTGAAGAAGACAAGTCCACTTGTCGAAACGTTGGTTCCTGCTCTCACCTTGCCACCAGCACGGCTGGGCTCGACTGGCGCGCGCTCGCTATGTGCGGGAGCTGCGTCTTCGGCGTCCCAGGGCCTCGCTGTCGTTGCATCGGCGCGCGTGCTGCGTTGCGAGTGGACATTCAAGATGGCGCTTGCTCGACCTTCAAAAAGTGCAGTTCCTCGCGTTTGAAACTGTGCGGTGAGAAGCCCTGATGCCCATTTCCAGCGCAGTGGCGCAGTCAGGAGCGCCATTGCTTAATGTGTCTGCGCGTCCGGCCCTGCTTGCTTGCGGGGACGGTTATTGCCAGTATAAACGTTTAGCTGACTGAAAGCTTCTATACCTTGCTTCACGCATTGACAGGGTGTACGCCTAAAATAGCGAACAAGTGGTAACCGCACCATCGGCACAAACCTGCGAGTTTAAAGCCCCTGAAAAAAAAAAAATTCCTTTTTAGGGGCTTTATGTCGGGCTTCTAAACAGTGCGAGTATCAGTGTAATTTGACTTATTGAGAATACCGCATATTTTTACGCTTTCAGACACGACAAAAATCCTGCCACTTGCGTCTACATACATTCCATCGTCATACTCAATGTTGCCTTTTCACATTTTTATTCCTCTCGAAAGTCTACCACTACACCGCTCCGAACCGCACCGTCCTGCTGTTCCCTAGTGGGACAATTGCACAAGCCCGTCTCTCCGGCCGAGGGCCTTGCTCGACGGGCGTCTCACTTCTACTAACTTGACTTACAATCTACAAAACGCACGAGAGAGGAGCTGCCTGCACACTGACACGAATGGTGCTACTTTAGTTCTTTACCAGGGGCTTTATTCCACGGCGTCGTGGCCTCTGTGGCTTTGCCGTGGCGTTGTGTTATGACTTACCGGTATTTCTCTCAGCCATGCTCAGAGTTTGCACTTGTCGCTCATATCCAATGAACAGTGTCGAATCGTCCTGGTGTGTTCTGCTGGCCAGTTCGGTGGAGGCGGTCTCGTGGTTGGTTTAAAGCACGCTGGCTTCCCGCACGACAGCTTATCTGGTGTTGCGCCAGATAAGCTGGCACGGATAGCGCTTATGCGCTGCCGTCTACGCCACCTGCTGCATCTGATGTCTGCTTTCGGCACTCGGAAACGGGAGCGTCCGGCGAAGATAAAGGTTTCTTATCACCCGAGGGGGTAACGGCGCGTTTGTTTTGCGTCCCGCGTGCGCCGATTGAAAGGGGTTTTGCGTCCACGTGAGCGCACTGTTATTAAAGCTGTGAGGTGGACCATTATAGTCCGTTGTACACGTTTCCACTGTTCTCTGCACTTGCATATGTAGTGTAAGCTTCAACAAGACGTTGCATGGAGGGTTGCGTTGGCATGTATGCAGTCTTGAAAAAACAACGCGTACTATAAGGATTGAAGAAGACAGATATGATTATCAGCCGTAGCGCTGTTTTCTTTTCTTTTGCTCTTTCAGGAATTGCACTTTATTAGTAGGCAGCGAAATATTTTTCTGACTTGTATGTTTACGCGAATGTTTCCAAAAAAGAGCCACGTTTTTCAAATTTAGCATTTAGCAGCAAGCTGTTCAGTTGACCTACTGAGTGTCCGGCGGTACAGTATGTGGAGTATTCTGCGGCAAAGGTACTTTGCGACAGAGCTTGTCATAGGAGTAACCAAGCAAATTGAACTTGCGAGTTGCCTCAATGCTTTCAACACTATGTCCCGTGCTGTTCATGCATTTTGTGATGGTAAAATTTTATGACCGGACTAATCCTGTTTGTTGATGCAAGTTTTTGTAAGATATATACTGTTTACTGCCCATTTGTTCAGAACTGTCTCAGGGTTGAGGGAGGGGACAATTAGGTTCAGGTTCAGATTATCATTAATCGCTCGAGTGTTCTCTAACAGTGCTGCTTTCTTTCCTTTTGCGCAGCGTGGAGCGTGATGCCCTTCGAGAGCGGGAGCGGCAGGCCCGCGCAATTCGCGCGGGTGTGGGCGGAGGAGAGTCGGGAGGACATCCCATCTTCAGGGCCCCCATCAAGGTATGTGACGTCCGTGGCGTCCAGGTATTAGGTGTAATCAGGGCTTACTGTTGTGGACATTTTTCAGGATGATCGATGTGTCTATAAATTGTCGACCCACTGGGTGAGATTTATAACCCTATAATGGATTTTCAACGGTTAGTGTACCCATGTAGCCTTTCCCTAATCATTTTGAATGAGCCTTGCTAGTCTGAACTCGATATTTTTCTGCATGGATTCTTCCGTGAGATGGGCTAGTCTGAAGGCAGCTTCTTTCTTTTTTTATAGGAGGCCGGGCAAGGAATTTCTTTCTTATTACTAAGAAACAGTGCAGGCATTATATTGTAGATACCAAGTGTTCTTTGTTGTTTTTACTGCTTGAAGTTGTCACAAGCTACTACAGAAAAAATAAGTTGTTTGTGTTGGAGAATTCAGTTTTTTAATTGGTATGCCTGATCAGGTTCAATAAATGGGCCTTTTCCCACTTCACTTGCAAAATTGGTGATTTGCTTGCACACAGGAGGTTTTAAAATGTACTGAACTTTTGTTGGCTTTTCCTCTGACTGTGACACTTATCACCTCTCTGCCCCACCTTTCTCACTTGTCATCGTCTGTGGCGCAACGTATGTGTATGTGCCATTTGTTACCTGGATGACATCTCAGTTGCTCCTGCTTGTAATTTCTGCATTAACTGGGGTAAGAGGTCCCTGTACAATATTGTGACTTGTGACCTCTTCCTGTACATTGAACAGCTATGTTGCTTTCTGCCCTTGCAGTTCATTCCGCCATAGATGCAGTGGCACAGGAAGATATGGTATATATTAATAGCAAAAAAGCCTGGTGACACATGTGGCAGCCGTAATTGATCGCACACAGGCAAGCAGGTGGTAAAGAGAGAATGTAATGGAGCACACTTTGTTTCTTATTTTTGAATATCCTGCAGACAAGAACTTTGTAATGGTAATGGTGACAAGTGCAATAAACGTTCATAGATTTGCCTAGTTTATTGACTATACGTGTCTTCATGCTTCATCTTATGTGTAGAATGACTTGCTGCTTATTTTAGCAGGCTTTGAAAATGCTGTAAGCGATATGGTAGAACTAATACCATAAGTCTATCTTTTATGAGAACCAAAACATTTTTATGGTAGATTTCTAATTGCAGAAGAAGAGTATTTGTTGTTGGTTTCTCAGGAAAGGCTAGAACTTGAGAATGTTAGCCTCATGCAAGGAAAAGCAAGAGGTCTGTGAGCATGTTAATGCATAACTTGATGGCTTGTCTTGCTTGCCTGTTTGCAGGTGGATCCGGGCCAGGAAGACGAGCTGTCCAGACGGATCAAGAACACCTTGGGGGACTTCAACCAGGTGCAGCGACTCCTCTCACATGATCCCAACCACCTGATAGGCATCTCGCGCACCAATGCGGCCGCGCAGGCTCGGGCGCCACCTGCCGTTAGCAACCCCGTCAATGGCAGCAGCAGCACGGCCTCCACGTGGAATGGCAATGCCACAGGTGGGTGTTGCTTGCCGTTTTCCCTGCACCGCCATTTGAGGGAGGTTGGCACACTGCAGGAGTGAACTGCATGAAATGAAGCAGAAGCCTGTTTTCTTAATTCCTTTTAGACGTTCTTACAGCATTAGACTGAAGGCGCAAGCAGGGGACCAGAGATTCAGCTGCATGTAATTATGTAGTTACGTTTTTATAGGTAGTGTAGAATGACACAAGGTTGCTGAAGTTAGTGTGCTTGTTTTCAAGAAGGTTGCCTTGTTTTTGTGCCAAAAGGTTGAAATTTTAATACACTAAGAGTGACTTTAATGTATGAGTAAACTAGAATAATGTATAGCTTGAATGCAAAGTGAAGCCCTGGCCTAACACATTCCTGTTGGTCTTATTCTCCAAAGTCGTCCTCTGTTCCTGATGCACTTATTGTCTAAAGCAGGACTGCGCAACATACAGCCCAGGGGCCACATGTGGCCTGTGACTGAGCTTAGGATTTTAATGATGTGCTACAGCTGCTACCAAAGCATGACCATATAATGAGAAAAACCGCAAGTTTGTCATCAAACACAATATATGACATGAGCCATTGTCGGTGGCAGATGCATTAAAACAAAAAGGGAGCATAGAATCATAGTGCGGGAACATAGAATGATCTCAAGTTAGGAACAGAGAAAGGTGCATGGCCACTGAATCTACTGACAAAGTTACCAATGCTAAGGCCACATTATTTGCGGAGTGTCCATAATTGCATTGAACATGTGCTTCGCCAATAAATGCCTTCAAACAGGTGCTTTTGTTTGCTGTGTTCGCTTTATTAGTCAGCCTTGACAAGAAATTTTCTCGCATTGCCATGCATCGGGAGTGAATGTTAGTCAAGCGTATATGGATATACAATCTTAAACAAATGTACACTCTTTGGGTCGTATCTTGCCACACAACAATAGTCGTCATCTGTCTTGCTTCCTTTCTTTCTGTCTTGCTTCCTATCCTTTCTTGAAAACGCTGCTCTGCCCGCTACTTTCCTGTCGAGAATGCTCACTGATGCGAATAACACACATGCCTTTCGTGACTTGGAAGTATCGGGCTCGCAGCGTTAAAGAAAGGAAATGTGGTCAAGACAGATGACGATTATTGTTTTGTGGCAAGATACAACCCAGAGGGTGTAAGTTTGCTTAAGAATGTTGGTGTATTGGTGCCACTCACATTGTTCAAAGGTTCCTGCTTAGCTGATGCACTTAACATGCTGCTCTTCATTGATACATTTTAATGAGCTTGCAATAATGTGGACAAAACATGGTAAGCCAATTTCGTTACATGATGCTAGCCCGACGCATATCAATACTTAATAAGACACAGATGGTCACTTCTTGTCCATTCTTATAATGAAAGCCACAATATTTTTTATCTGTGTCATATTTAAAAACTTCAATGGAACTGGCATCATTTTGAAAATTTTATAGCATAAGATGTTTTTCAAACATTCATGTGCGTGAAGAAATCTTCAGAACATGCCAGGAACTTTTCAGCAGAATTCCAACAGTGTTTCATATCACTTGAATACGAGACAGAGCGACCGCTTGTTTCGCGACCCTTTCTTAGCGACACCAGAAGACTGCAACTATACGGTGCAACTAGAGCTGCATCGCCCTGAATTGTTCATCGAAACTAAAAGACGGGCAGAGGGAGCAGCCTTCTTTAGGCATTGTAGGAACCTTGACAAAAACAAATACACACAAGAACATGTAGCTCAGAGTGCATTCAAACTGGTGTCTCTCTTTGGAAGTGCTTACATCTGTTAGCAGATGTTTTCTTTGGTGTTTCTGAACAAGAGACGCCTTTGGTCCTCAAGTGCTGATATGACATCATGAACATGAATGTATAACGAAACCAAATAAAGTGAATTATCCTGTATATTGAATGCTCTATAGTTAGTGACCGACACTCGTGTAAAATAACTCCCTTAGGACGAATTGGAGATTGAGTATATTAACCTCGCACATAGCACATATCCACAGTCTACCACATCGAAAATTCGATTTCTCTGTGGCGCTGAGAAAAGGTTCAAGTCACACGAAAAGAAATTACGGCCTACTATGTGCAGTTTTGTTTTAAATGATTCCTTGATCTCATGCTCCTTTTCTTTCTCTGAAGATAACAAATTTGCATACCTCACAACGACATTGGTCATATCAAGTTACCTGATATATCAAACTGTTTTTAGTGCATAAGCCTGTTCATTATAACCAGGTTCAATGTGGAAAAAAAAAAACGCTCAGTACAGTGACAAATGACACCAAACATAGTGTTTCCAGAAGTAAGGGATGCATCATTTTCCACTAAAGTGTTGCCATTGTGGCTCCCCAACTTTGGCTCTCGCTGCTATTGAGTTGTGCAGCCCTAATCTAGACTTGTTAACATGTTTGCATATTGAAGGAGTTGCCTATGGATAGTGTGAAAATAAGAATGGCAAGACTAGAAATGCAGCGATAGAAGCACGCATTTTGAACTGAGTTTTTGTTCACAGATTACCTACACACAAATATATATGCTTTATCAAATGCATGCATGTCACTTATCAGTTTTTATTCATATTCCACATTCTCAGTTATTTTTATGTATTAACATGTCCAAGGTCTTGGTAAGTGAAAATAATGTAACAAGTGGAGATGAAAAACATTCATAGCAAATCTTTTTTTTTTCTTTTTCAAATGAAATCAAACAAAAAAGGAAACGGTTACATTTTTGTTTTGCAGACAGTAATGTAAGTGAGATAGGCGCATTTGATGGAATATATTTGTGGGATCTGTTCTGCAGACAAACTTGGTTGTGTGTGCACGCCAAAATTGTTGCAGTCCTTATGCTGCCGTTTTTATTTGCAAGCTATTCATAGGTGACCATGAGCCTACACATGTCATTTGAAGAAGTCATTCAAGCAGCTCTCTTCTGTAACATTATTTGGCACAGAGTATCTTAGTATATGAAAAGAAACATTCGTTTTCCTGCTCTACTGTCTGATGTTCATACGTAAAAAGATTGTGCTTGTATGTGACATGAGAACAGTGCATTTTTGTTTTAAGAAGCGTTCTCCTAAAGAAAATCCTGAAGTCGTCGTGTGGGGCTCTAAGAGTACCATAAAATTAATGACAAAATATCCGTGATTGAGTAAGCATGCGTTTCTTACATTTAACCTAATTTCAGCATTGTTTTCTGACATACTCAGTGCACTGCTCTGGACACAGGTGCACATGTCATATTTGATAAATGGCATGTCGAGCTCCCAAGAGCGCCATTTGACCAATATGCCCTTCCAATCTATCCTTTTAGACTTTGAGGATTCATTCGATCATGTAAACAGGGAAGAGAAGGGCAAACAGGTTACATGCTCCTTTTAATTATTTCGGCATGTTTTGTAGCACTGGAATGCATCATGTAACCGCACAAACAAGAAAGGACAAAGAAGGAAACACACAGGACAGGCGCCTGTCTGCGCCTGTCCTGTGTGTTTCCTTCTTTGTCCTTTGTTGTTTGTGCAGTTACATGATGCATTCCAATATCGACCACCAACTAGTCCGCCTATCCCTGTTAAATTTGTAGCACTTTCAATAGCAAGGCTCTTTTTCTTTTTCTCACTTTGTGAATGGCAGGAATGTCTAGGGTGCAGCAAACAGCCACTATGTGGAATTTAACTTGCAGTCGTAGTGAACACCCACATCATAAGGTACTACTTCATGCGCCTTTTGGATGTGTGACTGAATAAATGCCCATTTCTCTGTTTCTTGAAAATATCTATCTATTTTAGCTGTGGACATTTGCAATACATTATGATATGCCTTGTGCCTACAAGCTGCATTGTCAAAATATTGTGCTGTAAGGTATCATGCTCACTTGCATGACACTTTAATTTTGTTTTTATATTGCTCCACAGTGAAACTAGCAACTGACAATTAGAGTGTTCCACTTGTGTGTGCCCATTTCTTCACTGTTTTTTGTTCATGTAATAAGAACGGACAAGTACAGTACTTTGGGACAAGTATGGAGCTTGACATTTTGCATATGGGATCGGTGTTTAACTCAAGTAGATTTCTCTTGATAGGAGGAGGGGTTAGGACAACAAGCTGGGGAGACAGCTGGACAGAGGTCCCAGCACCCTATGGCTGTACAGCAGATGCAGTAGTGCACTAATTACATCAGTGGTTATGCAAGTATGTGCACATACTTGCAGATAAGCACAGGTAACATACCTAATGAAGGTGTATAATATGCAAAAACAGGTTTTTATTTAGTGCTGGAGTTAGCATTTTAATTAGTGATAAGATGAATTAGATAAGTAGCTACATGCAGGACGATATCTGATGGCAGTACGTTTTATACAGGAAGTAAGGTAGCAAGTACTATGAAGTTCTCTTCATGCAGCTCATTTAGCAAACAGGAAATGTGTACATATGCATTCTTTTCATTATTGGTTCATTTTGTTTGAACAACGAAATGTCAGCGAATACAATTGGGGCTGTGTGCAATGAGATACTTAATATATATAATTGCTTAGGTAACTTAGTTTAGGGGTCATTTAGCTATTTTGCACACCATTGCACAGCGGACTGTCTGCATGGTGATCAGCAGGTATAATTGGCCATTGTACAGCAAGGGTGGTTTCTTGCAGAGCAAAAACATTCCTTGGTAAATTGCTTTGCTTTATTCTCCAGGGTTCTAGATACATTTCAAAGCAAATTAGAGTGGGTTGAGGTTATTGTGAAATGCCTGTACAAAGCCTGCCCCTCTTTTTTTGTCATGTTCCCATATATTGAAATCAGCAGGTGCCTGAACATGCACGTTGATAATGCAGCAACATTGTGCCAGCCACCATCTGATTGAAAGCTCAAAGTATGAGAGAGGGGGGGAAGCAGGAGTCATCAGTGCCTTGTAAAGTCTTGGCTGTCTGTGTTGTAAAGTAGGGGCGGTGGCCTTCGTCTATCTGTGTGCAGATCCTGGAGGAACAAGAAGTAGCAGCAGCAATAGCAGCAGCTTGGTGGCTAAGCAGCAGCACCATAGTAATAGTGGCAGCAGCGGCAGTGGTGGTGGCAGCGCGCATCCTGCTAGCCAGTCCAGCATTAGCACTCAACAGCAGGGTTCCTCTCACCACAGCAGCTCAAGCCACCGCTCGCACCATGGCAGCAGTCACCACTCTCACCACCACTCTCACCATCACCACAAGAAGCAGCAGCCGCACCAGCCTCCGCCACTGATGAATGGCCAGTACAAGTCCTCGTCTTCCTCGTCGTCCTCAGCGGCTGGCAAGAATAGCAGGCACTTGTCCCAGCCACCGCAGGGCTCCGGCCACCACCACCACCACCACCACCAATCAAGGGGCGGCTCTCACGAGCAAGGTGAGCGACACTCAACTTTCTTTTGTTGGTTTTACCAGGCAGGGCAGGGATCGGTGCACTGATAGCCGACACTCTAGAGGAGTATGGAATAACTAATTGCAACTCTTCCCAAGTGCAGGAGCGCATGAGCTGATGTGAGAACTGTAATTAAAGTGACCAGATGTCCCATTTAAGCAGGACGTGTCTTGTTTGCATGCGCAAGATTCTGCTGTCCCTCACTGCACTGAATTTTGTCATGGCTGCAATCTTGCTGATGTCACCACCACCAGTCAGGCAGCATGCAACTGCAGCGCTCCAGAATGCAATCTTCTGACACAAAGTGCTGCAGAGAACGAGATAAGATTGTTTTGCCGATAAACAGGTGTTATGTGAAGAGATCCTCTTGTACAGTTGCATAGACATAAAGAACTCTCTTGTTATGCTCTTGGACCCACAGATATAAGTTTTCCTAGCCACATATCTGCCCCATGTGCTATGTATTAATTCTTTCCCTTACAAGTGCTTTCTGCAAAAACAGCCGAACTTTAAAGAAGTATTGAAGTAGAAGAACCGGACAGAAATTTGGCAAGCAGTACTTTTCGAGGTTTCAGTGCACAGACACAGATACAACGTCCTTTAACGAAAATGTTTTTTGGGCCTGTTGCATGGCTTGTATTCACTGCTGACAAACCACCACTAGGCAGCGCTAATGTGGAACAGTAGTTGCTAGTTGAAAACACTTTCTCTCCCAAAAGTTAGGGGCTTTTGATGACGTTTGTCTTCTGAGGTCCTTAGAAGCTTTAATGAACTCTAGTTGACTGTTCAAGCTTTCAGTGCAACTCTGCACATTATAATAGTGCAAATGTGCTAAATGTGAAGCATAACTAATTGCTACTAAAATAACTTTCATGTGATTTTCATGATCCATTTTTGAAGATCCATTCATGTGATTTTTGTCTGATTTTATGCCAACCTTTTGCCAGACTAGCTGTTTTTTCAGCCTTTGTGGACTTGCCAACGATATAGGTCTGTATGTGCTTCGTTCTGTAAGCTTGAATGAACTCCGATGAGCAATATTAGTGAACAGTGAATGTGCAACAAACCTGTTGCCCTGTAATTAGAAACCTTGATTAAATTTGTAATATCAGGTGGCACTTTGTCTCTTGAAATAAATTTTAGGTAGGATCTTCTTTCTTAAGTTGCCTCATTGAGCCTTGTTAGTCACCTTTGTTCACACTAATATGTTACGTCTCAAAGTACAGGAAGTGTTGTTGCAAAAGAAAGTGCGCTAGACTGCGTTAATCTTTGCACTACAGTTTTTTTAGTGAGTTATTTAACCAGTTTATTCTCCGCTCCTGTTTTCAGGACGGCTAGAGGATGCAGCATCAAATCCTAAGGCGAACTCCTTGCCAGCTTCAAGTTCAGCCTCCACCACGAACCCATCCTCAGCACCGTCGAGCCAGGGTCCCCCCAATGGCCTTGTCGTTAGACCGCCTGCCATGCGTGCACCCTCCAAGGATGTGAACAATGGAAACAGTTCAGCCTCAGCACAACACCAATCATCTACAAATTCTTCATCGTCACTCACTGTGCGCACAGAGAGCAATGGCCCTGCGACAGGTAGCACCAAGTCGTCTTCATTGCCACGAAGCTCTGCAGCTGACTCCAAACCCAAGCGGCCTCTGCCTCGGCTGCAAATCTCGGCACCCTCTTCAGATAGCGGGGTAAACCTTTTTTCGAAGTACCCACTCTAATGTACTCTCAAAGCTTGATCCTGATTTGACTTTTTTTGGGGACAATAATGAAACTTAAAATAGAGGCAGCATTCACAGAGCAAGCTGGAGGGGAGAACAGGCTATGCAAAAGCCACTTGTTGCAACTGTAACATATGAAAAGAAGCATGTCAAATTTTTTTGTCTATTTACATAATATTTCATGTGTGTTTTTGTGCATATGTCTGTTTTGCATTTCCAAGTTCCCTGAATCTCTGCCCTATAAACTGCACTTAATTTTTTTTTTGTTAATGATATCTAGTTGCTTTAATGCCTGTTTGGTTACGTAGCAATTATATTTCTTTTCTCACTGCTTCCTTTGTACGTGTGATTTTTTTTAGTAGTAGTACACAATAGAAGCATGTTTATTTATTTATTTATTTCATGTACCCTCAGGGCCATTGGCATTGGAGAGGGGAGTGGTTACAGGCATACAAAACAAGAAAAAATAGGAAATGTGATGCAAGGAATAGGAATATTGCAATAAAAGTTAACAAGTGTGTCTACTCATACAATATTAGCTAAGGCGTTCTTGAAAAGCTGGTAATCTTTGATGGTGGCTGTCAGTGCGGGAAGGTGATTCCACTCTGCTGCTGTACGAGGTATAAATGACTGGAAGAAAGCGTTAGTTCTACAAAATGGGACACCGACCTTGTAGGCATGATCTAATCGAGCTGATAGGTGACGTGGGGGAGGGATTAATTCGCTACGCAGGTGTGGATGATGAAACATCTTATGGAACAAACAGATACGAAACGCTTTGCGACGTGAGGCTAGGGATGGTAGATTAAGGCTTGATTTCATTAAAGATATGCTAGCGGTCCTGTTATAGTTGGAAAGAATGAAGCGAACCGAGTTATTTTGGACCATTTCTAGTGAATATATTAGGTTTTCATGATGAGGGTCCCAGATGGATGCGGCGTACTCTAGTTTCGGACGTATTAATGTTTTGTACAGCAGCAGTTTAAGGGAGGAGGGCGCTTTAGAAAAGTTGCGGCGGATGTAGCCAAGCATACGATTAGCATTGTTAATTATGTATGTGATATGTGCAGACCAAGTGAGAGTGGAAGTGATGTTATATAAGTACAGTATGTTATGAGCTTCAGTAAATGCCGACACTGAGACACTTGTAACAATTAGATGTCTGGTCATCATCACTAATGTAAGTGAAAAGGATAAAGTGATGGATTGCTGATTGAGAGCCGTAAGTCACTGTGGCAAGATTAAAGACATACAGGTAACGTGTATGCAGGAATAATATGCATAGAGTAGTATGTAATCTTTTGCTTCTTATAGCATTGATTTAGTCTCAGATGCAATGCTTTTGTCTTGTATTTAGTTGCTTGAACGCAGCTATTAACAGCACAAATGTGCCTTGTTGGCAAGGTGGCCAGGTGTATCATTCCCAATAAGCATGCAAACATTTCAAAACAAACCGTTTTAATCATTTTTGCATCCCTTAAATATAGTCTAGGCAATTGAGTTGCATGGCATTTTCGTTGCTGAATGCTTGATGTTAAGGCTCTTTAAGGTGCACATGCCGTCTCCCTATACTACAGCTACAGATGTGCTGGTTAATGGCTCTATTCTCTGCGGAATTACCCAAAACAACACTACGTAAATATCTTCACTGCAACAAATATACGCCATCAGATGCACCATTCCTTTAATAAAGCACATACCTTTCTTGAGGCGTTCAATTATTTACACATGTTGACAATAATCGTTTCTGGTTGCTGCAAAATGTTTTAAAAGTGAATTGTCAAGAAGACTTGTTTTATTGGCACCTGTACCGCTATGTTGAACTGAGAAGGCTACACCCACCCTACACACTCCGAGTACACTGGCCATCTCTGCATTTGTTGAGCTGCAAATAGGGTGTAAGCTGAGCCATGTCATCTGGAAGACATTCTGTCAGAAAGAAGGCTTACCGGTAGCAATGCTCCTCAAGGAAATGGGGTCTTCATTGATTGGTTTGGCTGCGGCCGGGGAGCGTTGCCACGGGAACGACGACACCCTGCCTCTCTCATCTGCGTGCCTCCTTTCCTCTGCCTCTCTCATTTTCGTCTGTTCTTTTGCCGTTTTCTTTCATTATTGTTGCTTGCACTGTGCTGCCAGGAGGGGCAGAAGGATTGGACAGCCTGATAACCTTTATATATTTATTGTTGCCTGGACTCTCCCCCTTTCATCTGGTAGTGTTTGCTCTGAGCTTGTGGTGGTTGTGGCAGTGTTATGTTCTTGCCATCTAGTGTGCTGCTTGCCACTGCCCCCCACCTGCCACTCACCCTCACCCGCCTTTCGAAAAAGAAGAGAAGAAAAAGAAAACAAAGCAGGAGTTGCTATTTGCGTTGCTTTTTCTTCTTGCATGGTCTGCTGGGAGTCAGATTTGGGGTTAGTCATTTAACTTTCTTTTTTCTCGTTTCTTTTTCGTCTTCATTGGTTTTCTTTGGCTTGTTCAGAGGCTTGGATGGCTAAGTGTTAGGGAAGTGTGCATTGGGAGGCACAGTGGGGAAGTTGTTTTGGCCAACTGAAATTGGTTTGAGTGGCTTGTACTTGAGCATCTTATTTCTCAGGCTTAGGAGGCACTGAAAGGATAAACATCTGCTGCTGATGCTAGTGCTCTGTTGGTGCTTCGTCGTTTTGTTTTAGGGGGAGGGCCGTGATGGCATGTCAAGAAAAAGCAAAAGTAGTCTCATTGGAATTGACTTTTCCATTCTGTGTCGCATTATAGTTGCAAATGGTTACGCAGTCTTGAATGACTATTCATTACAGGATAACACACTTAGGCGTGAGCTTCTGTGCTGAGAATAAGATTGACACTGCATTGAATACTGCCAAGGCATATGATTTATGAAAGCTTCTTTTTTTTTCTACATTAAAATAATGCTTTTGAAATATCGCTCAATGTATAGATTGAAACTTTTCTGTCCTCATTGACGCACTTATTTGAGAACTAGGGAACACATTCATATTTTGTCCCTTAGTAATCAAGGCAGAAAAATGTTCCATTCATAAGCATTTATCTTGTCTTTATCCACATGTTCCAGAATTCTGTTTTCATGTCTTTCAGACCGGCAGCACACTTCCGGAACTGGAAAGCATCCTTAAGGTCAGTAACCTGTGTTTGATTTCATTACTACTGTCAGTAGCACCACAACACCAGTGCATAAAGGTCAGCGATATTGGATTTTTGTTGCTGTGGTGGACATGTTTTCTTAGTAAATGGTGGCCACTGGTAGTGATTCTTGCAATGCTTACCCTCTGGCCAAAGTGTTGTAGGATAAAACATAGAAAGCGCATCGCAGCTTTGCTATCAACTATTTCCATTCAATCGTTGCAAAGCTCACGTGCCTGGAGGTACACTAGTGAAGGCAATTTTTATCTTTAACAGTTTGTTACAAGTGTCACAAATACTTTTCTAGGTGACCCTCCCACCCCCTTTGTCTTTAGTTTCTGCTAGTAGAATTGTAAATTTGTATTTGCAACCTTGCTGCTCCTGATTTCTTTATCCAGGAGATGAAGAAAGTTCCACCGGTGTTGACAGCCATTGAAACCCCACGAAAGGAAGAATGCCGGCCTTCTTTTCCTACATCGCCAGTGCAGGTATACTGGCTTGCAAACCTCCTCTTGCTGATAAACCAGAGCGTTTTAATACTTACCAGGAGCCTGGCAAGAGCATTCTTAATGTGGTCAGAAGGGCATTATAATGAAATATTAAGTTGCTATATATTTGAAAGCTCTTCTTGTGTTTTTAGGTGGAGGGAAAGAATTTTATGTACTAGAAAATTTTTTTTTGCTAATTGGGGAAAATGGCGGGACTTCCCTTTTCGAATTTCATGCCCAAGCTCTGGCATTGATGATGTCTATGACATAGCGCTGCGATTAACATTGGTGACTACTGTGCAGAAGGAGTAGATGCATATTGGCATGTTTAATTTTTGCTTACTTCAAATTAAATCGTCATTCTTTATTGGCTCTGTGGCTATCTGGCCTTGAACAGACTCCGTTTAATTATGTTGTTATGGAGCAATTCTTACATGGATGAATGCAGTGCTCGACAGAGTGATGAGGATGATGATTGTGTGGGACGCTTGCGTGTGCGGCGCTTCAGTCATCTTGTCCGCTGTTAAACATTCTGTAAATATATCTTATGCCTATATGTCTTCTCTATCACACTTTGGTGGATGTGCGTCTGAATGTGTCGGGATAAGTTGTTATGGAAAGTTCATGGTGGTGTTGCTTGTTTTTTTGTGCTTTCTGTTTCAACCTGCCTTCATTCCCTGTAAGAGTAGCCTAATTGCAATTCCAGGAGTGTTATCAGTTATTCTACCTTTAACTTATCACATCGTTTGTGCTCTGTTAACATAAACATCATTCAGATAAAATTAAATAGCAGAGTTACTGAATTGGCAGTGTTCATCATTAGCTGTCCTTTATAGGCTTAGCAGGCAGAAGTGAAAGGAACATCTGTGTATGCTTTGTTTCAATGTTAGATTTCTTTACAACTCTGACACTGTGACTGCATCTCGCAAGAGGTCGAGTGAATTTGTTTGGATGCCTCCTGTACTATTAGAACTGTAATGCTGCATCTAGCAAGTGTACAAAACGTCTCATTGAAGTGTATGCTTTCTCATTTTATTCAGTGTATGAATGTGCACTCACTTGATGGACGGCAGTACATGTCAACACATTTTTGGCCATTGCTTACACAAGCCAAAAGCAGAATGAGGTGGCTAGCGCGCACCTGATGTCTGACTCTAATTACTTTCAGGACCCAGTGCCTAATCACCTAGATGAAAATGGTAAGTTGCACATTTTTCCAGTTGTGTTGTGCCCTGTTTGGCAGTTGATACTTGGCTATTCAACATTTGGGGCACAAGATGCACATGTATACAATCACATTTCCCTCACATTTTCTAATAAGCAGTAATACTATTATAATAAGTACTTGGCTACATTGAAATGCAGAGACTGCTGCTACTCCTGATAGCAATTTTCTTTTATTATAGTGCTTATCAGAGCCACTCAGAAATAATGGTTTGTGAAGAATGCCGTTACCTGCCATAATCACACAGATGTGACATCCTCCTTGTGGAAATTAGGTTTTCGGTTGTATTTATGGCTGCCTCAGTCAAGTTTCAATTACAGAGCCACGAATATATGCTTGTACATTTTGCACATTGGGCAACTGCAGCTGGCCAGAGCTAAGCTGGTGCCCTGTGCTATGGCAGCACACGTAGGCAACAGGGCAGCTTAATGGAGCCCTGAAACACATTTTGAACATACCAATAAGAAAACATTGCGTCCTGTCATAGAGGCTGCCTTGAACATGTGAGCCAAATATTATTTCACTGCATGCAGCAAGGAATTTACAATCTCGTGTCAGAAACTGCAAAAACCCATTTTTTCTCGCTTCCGCATTGCTGTCACGCACCGCCACCGAAAGCAGCTGGCCCACCAACGCTATTGGTTGATTTCATGATCACGATAGCATCCTCAGTAATAGATAATTGATCATCTTGAGTTAAATAAACGGGAAATATATATGTCTATGAGCTCAACAAGGCAGAGAAATAATTTCATCTTTGCACTGCACGTAGCTGCCGCACCTGTGCGTGGCCTCCAAGATGACAGTGGTGTTCTGCGTAGCGTAGCCTACTGCAGCGACCACAGAGTGCCACATTGAGCCTTTTTGCCACTGTCACACTTGCCACAAATTTTCGGTCGGGCTTTTTGCACTCTTGGCTTCTCCACTGTGTAGCTTCCAGCGTGCTCGTGCAGACAAAGAGATGGAGAAAGCCAAGTATTGGGTGCAATAACTCCACTTATAGTTTAATGATTCCAAAAAAGGTTGCTGCATGAGGTTTGTGAGATCACATCCTTTGATAGTAGGGCTATTCTACGGTTAGTTAGAACAGGGCCCCTTTAAGAACTTTCAGATGCAGATCTCTTTGTTATTAAGACATACTGCTTCCTTCCTCTGTGATATGGCAAGAAAAGGCACATGATACAGTAGACTTGACAGGACAGTATTTGCCAAGGTTTCTGAAACGACATGAGCTTTCTTTTTAAGATTGCAATTATTTTTCTTAGTTATCTGCAGGTTGTCATTTAACAGACAAATCATGGGCAGATATCTGTTGGTGTGCGAATTTGTTTCAAAGTGAAATTTCTTGCCATTATCTTCATGTGTTGGGCTGTCATAATGAGCAAATTATGTATACTAGTGCTATATTTAAGTACCTTTTAACGAGTACAAGTGCTGCAGTCTGTTTAAGTGCGCTTCAGTCATCATTCATTGTTGCTTTTGTCAGTCTTCAGTGACAGTGCTATGATTTAGGCGGCTACAACAAATGCATCACAGAAAAGCGTGTCCTCTCAAGATTTGTATTTGTGACTGCTTCTATGTTACCCATTGAGAGTCAATTGAATGGTTACTGATTTTCTTATTTTCAGGTGACTCAAAGCATCTTCTTGACCCTAGGAAAGTGACCAGCCCTCCGTAAGTTTTCCCTGCATTTATTTTGCCTGCTCCCATGTATTCCATGCAATTTTCCATCTTTCATAAGAAGAAATCTGACAAATTTAGAAGCACTGCATGACAAGGACCAATCACAGAAAGCCAAGGAAAGCACAGGAGAAATGAAGTGTATTATGTAGTATACTATGCTAACATTTGTTGAAAAATGCTACTCTTCTTTTATGACCAGGCTTCTGAAAAATGTATGTTTATGTATATATATTTCTTATATCTCTTTGCTTTCCATGGCCTCATTCATAGAGTTTCCTACAATTACTAGTGGGAACTCTGGTGCTGCGATCGTTCAGCCACTATGGGAATGATGGGTAGTACATGGATTTGTCTGATCCTCGTGCTTGGGCCTTCACATGTTCTTGTGGCTTCATTTATTACACTTTGTCTGGACCTAAACTAGACTAAATTTCGAAGCCTATTATGTAAAATTCGTTTTGACACTTCCGTGCTATAATGCGGCTTTGCATCTGCATGCCCTGAATCACTTGTCAGCGTGGATGAACTTGCACAATGCATATTTCTCAGAAATATCAGAAGCATACTATACCATACCTTGAATTTACGTTTCTCCAATTTTTGTGCAAGCATTGCCATGTCTAGTTGTAGCCATTCCTTTATTGAAGAGACGGCAAATGAGGCAGGCTTTCCGGCATCGCCTTTCCCATTTCCTGCGCTTCTCTTGCGCATGCAAGCTGCCTTGAGTGAAGAATGGCAGAATGGGTCGAGCAACCAGGTTTACCCATTCTCCTGCCTTCTCTCTAACAATCTTCCTACTTCCTTTCTGGACTGTTGCTCATTGATAACAAAGGCGAGCACTGCATCTTCTGTGATGCTTTTGCAGGCCTCACATACATTTGCAGCAGTCCGGAGGGCATTGTGGCGAAGGCCTGGGAGTTCTTGTGGGTAATGTGTAATAGGCCCCAAAGAACTGTGTCGCTTTTCCTCCTTCTTGCGCTCCTTTAGATAATGCATGCAGTAACCAAGCCCCGATGTGGCGTGCAAGGCAGCATCACCAGCACTGGAAGAGTCAAAGGAAGAGGCAAAAAAAGTTTCGCTTTAAAGATTAAAAAAAAAAAAAAAGGTTTCACATCTCGGTAAGAGAGGGATGCCCTGCAAATAGGAAGCCAAGCCAGTACCTTGTAGGAAAGTAACCAAGGGCACGATGAGCCTGGTCACATATATATCTAAACACAACCACTTGTATACAGACCAGCCTCGACAGTCATACACCGCAGCCGAATTAGACTTTAAAGGGACACTAAAGCGAAACAATAAATCAGTTTAGACTAATGGAGAATTGCTTGAGAACCCTGCAGACAGTCATTTCAAGAAGATAGTTTGATTATTAGATGAGAAAACGAAGGTCCAAGTATCAGTATTTGAATTTCGCGCCGAAACCCCAGCGCCGGTACGTCAGCGTGACGTCAGGGATCCCAAAGTATGTTTTCGCGTTTGGGTCGCGTTGGCTGAATAAAGGTTCCCGAAAATTACCATGTTTAATATTTGGTTCCTTTAGAACACAATGTAGTCAATCTGTACCGCTATATATAATTAGTAGGCCCTTGAAGATGCCATCAAAATCCAAGACGTCACAGCCCCTAGGTTCGGGAACTCAAGTAGGGGTCGCCACCCGTATTTGTTTCTTGCGCTTTTTCTGGCTTACCAAACGTCTTATCGTTGTAAGAGTGGTGTTTTTGGTGTTGTACAACGGTAATTTACTGATGCAGAAGAAATCGTTTTTCACTTTAGTGTCCCTTTAATCCCTTAGTAGCGATGTGCACTGCACAAAGAAAGCAGGACACTCCAATATAAGGTGCTCAAGTGCTTCTCTGGAACTGCAACATTCACAGACCAAGTGTTCACAGACCAGTACAGAGCCAACCATTAAATTGAGTAATAGCACTCTCACAGGACAAGACAAGCCTCCACCACAATCACAGGGTGGAAACGATCCATTTTCAACATGTTGATATGGGTACTGCTTGAGGAGGTAGCAACGTCTCAACAGACGAGCATTGTCAAGCATACACAAAATTTTCGGTCCGTCACATTCATGCATGGCTGCCAAAAAAACAAAAACAAAAAGAAGCCAGCAAGCATCTTAGCACTTATGACCAATTGGGAGGGCGGGAGAAAACATAAGCTAGAAAATGTGACTCTGTATATTAAAGTACTGGTAGGCTTGAAGCTGTAAAAGAAATGTTATGCATGCTGCTTTCGTTGTTTTTAGGATAATAATTCAAGCTCTGTCAATTACAATGATGTTGGTGTGAAGAGATGGACGTGTGAGAAGCGTCATGTTACATTTCAAGTTAGTTCTTGTGTCATTAATTAAAGTTAAGAATAACAGTCCCAAAACTGACCCTTGAAGGAGTACTTAAGTGACAGCTTCTAGTCTAGATGAAGAGTGATACGGAAGCACAAACTGGGTTTGATGAAGTGAGCTCTTAACAAAATAAGTAGTTAATCAGTCACCAATTGCAATACTATGTTTTACAATCAGTTCAGAATGAATGACTTCAAGAGCTGCAGCTGCTCCAAAGGTTTTCTGGCAGAGAGTGTTGTTCAAGTCAATAGGAACTTGTGACATAATATGGTTTGGTTGCAGCTGATTGATGTGGTATGCTCTGCTACTACACTGCATAGAATAGGATTATCTTGTTTTTCAGTCATTCTTTTAGTTCAGGAAAGGAACTGCATTAACTATTGTTTTAGGATGTGCAGCTAGTCGAATTCCTATTAACAAATTCAAAATATTTGATTTGGTCCCCGAATTGAATAACCAGTATTCATAAATATGAATATTTTTTAATAGTTTTCGAATAGTGATGTAGTAGAGCACACTACACATTGCTTAAGGAGCCAGACTATTTTTTCTAAATCACAAACATTCACACACTCCAAAGATTTTCAGGTGGATGAATAAACTGCCTGTTTGCTTTGAGCACCTCATTTGGTCTTTAAATAAATGTTGCACAACGTGCAATGTTATGACTGAAATTTCTAATGCCAACTTTGTAAATACTAGCACATGACCATAGTTTTATAAGTGAGAATGACCATATTTTTTTAGTAAAATATTCAATTTTTTTCTTGCACTGTTCAATTCGTATTCAATTTTCTCTCAAAAATTTCTATTTGCAAACCCCTACTATTCTGCACATTTTGACAACACACAGAGTACTGTGATTTTGGTTAACCTATTTTAAAGTGATTAGCTATGTTTGCCACACTTAGCTTTGATATTGCCTACTGTCCTGTCTGTTCCCTTCTCCCCCCAAGCGTTGCCTCACTGTCATTAGTAAAGTTTGATGTTTATTGTTGACATTCTTGGAAAAGTTGGCAGATCTTTCACCCTTAATTTGAACCATAGCTGCTGAGGTTAATATGAGTTCCGTTTACGGCAGTATTCTTTATGTATATCTGGATTATATACTTCTTAAATGATTCTTTCTGACCAGACGAGATTTCGTCAGACCCTCGACTTAATCAATCTTTCCAAAGTGTATGGCCAGCTCATGAGATTCATTGTGAACAAGGCTCCCGTGCGAGGACCGAAACGTCAGCTAAGGAAAAAAATTCATCCACCTTGGTCGGCGTCTGTTTCTTGTTATAGGCATACATCCTTTCATGCACTTTTGTTTTCATTTAACTTATTATTGCTACTATTGCTACATTTCAATTAAACATAATAATTACCTTCCCCTGTGCTTTCTCTGGCATGAGTGTCACTTTGTAGGATTGGGACTAACAAAATATCAAACCTCTTGGATCCGCCCATCCTTCTGGCTCATAAAGTATATAAGTAATGTTTGTATTTGATACATGGAAAAATGTCATATCACAACAGAAGAGCGCATAACTGAAAGAAGCTAAAGGAAGTATGGTGGTGGATCTTGAGTTTCATTCCTCTGTTCTTCGAAGAGTAGTCGCAATAAGAAAAAAAAAGAAAGCACACAGATCTCTCGCACTGTGGGAGTTGATGTAAGGAAGCTTTCTGTGCTGGTTGCTTTTATTGACGATAATTAGCGGTGATGTTGATGGCAAAAGCTTAATTTCTTCGACGTTTAGTCTAACACGAGAGTGGTGAGTTGATGTTATACATTACCTTTCGTACACCACTGCTCTCTGTCTGCGTAGTACAAAAAACGCACAGGGAGAGGTGTTTGCGTGAGGCGTTGTTGTGCGCCATATTTCATAACCTGTGAGAGGGCTGAGCATTGTCATTGCCTCACATGGCACATCACATTGTGGCAGAAGTATTAAACATGGATTATGGGGCTGTACGTGCCAAATCACAATCTGAAAATGAGGCACGTCGTAGTGGTGGGCTCCGGATTAAATTTGACACCGTGATGGTCTTTTACGTGTGCAAAAAGTGCATGTGCGTTTCCTATTTCGCCCCCGTCGAAATGCGGCTGCCGCGGTCGGGATCACGGGCCACGGCCTCTAGCCACAGCAGTAGCGGTGGGAAAGTTGATGGAAGAGGCAAAGAAAGCTTCGCTTAAAAAAAAAAAGAAAGAAACATTGCGAGAAAGATTCGACGTTGCTTCACCTTATCTGACCGTTCTTTGTCTTATCGGTCTCGCGGCTGTTGCACATTCTGCTTCGGCAAGGATAGTTTTCTCCGAACGCTGACCCCGCGCAGAGGGACGGTCGCCTTCGCTTATGCGCGACCGACATCCCCGCGACAGACGCACGCACCCGAAGGAGCCGGAGCTTCCTTGGCTTCCCTGGGGCTGCGGCTCACTTTCTCCTTAAGGGCCGAGGATCGGGCAGCAGATGCTCCGGCTGTCCGGGAATTCGGGCCAGCACTCTATTGGATTAGGAAGCGCCGCAAGGCAGGAACGCGAGCTGGGACGCGAAGGTTGGAGGAGGAGGGGGGGGGGGGGGGGGGGGCGTGAGGACGTCGAAGCTGCGACGGTGGCTCCCGTGTGAGCGGGGGAGGAAGGCGCGAGCCGCAGCCCCCAGGGCGGCGCGTTTGCAGATTGATTGGAATGGCAGCGCGGCGCGTGCGACTTCGCAGGAGGGAGGAGAGCCGGCGATCACCGTACGATGCGCGCGATAATTTGCCTCTAACGGCGCATGGCTGCCCGTGGCACTCTCGAGTCGCGTCTTTCAGACTCGCCTGCGCACATTTACGGCTATGCGCAGGACTCTGAGCACGTTTTGCGCTGTTTAATTGTTGTTTCGGTCCATTATCCGTAAGCGCTTCGATGTGCAAGTGGAGCGGCCGCCGGTCACTTGGCTGCGAGCTTTTCGGGTGGGAACTTAGCGACTGTGTTCCCGAAGGTACGTGGCGGCCAGTGGTGCTGGCAGGAAAGCTTAAGCAGCTCGCCTTGGCCAGAAATTGTCGTGGTCACCAAGAGCGTGGTATTCGCGTAAATGAGGCTGGGAACTTTATAGGGAGCAGAGGAACGAGGCGCTCGACTGTACACGCGTGTTGTCCTTTCGCATTAGGCGCCGCGCATGCGGGAAGTTGCAGCGGGAAGCTCGCTTGGCCAAAGGGGGCGGCGCGTGTCGCTCGCTTGTTTTGTGTGTTGCGCGCGCTGTCTGGGCCTCGCCGCTGCAGACGGCGCCGCAGAACCGTCACTGTGTAGTGCCGGGTAGCGACACTTGATTGTCCGCTATCGTCGCCTTGTTTGTCCCTGGCCTGTCTCCGTGACTGACAGTATAGATCGCGAAGTCATCGGCTGTGTGCAGTGGGTGATGGTGATATATATATATATATACACACACACACACACACTTCGGGCCTCGTTACGCACCGTCCAGCTGTGCACTAGTGTGTTTTGTCCTCTTTCTGTCTCCTCCGTATAGTATTTTGTTCTTTTTTTTTTACCGCGGTCGTGCCTCATTGTTTCTATGCAACAAAAGAAGAGCGGAGGAAAATACGCGTAAACGTCAGGCTCGGAGCAGAAATAAGAGCTCGACAGCCAGTGCAGTCCCACTGGTGAACTGGAGGTCGGCCGATTCCTCACTCATTTTGTGACAGCGCAGCACTTTTTTCATTCTGGTATCACGCTTGGTTTCTTGCTTTTCCCAAGCTCTGCGCGCGCCGATCGTGGCACGTGCGTATATAGTGCGGGCGGGCAAAAGAGAGGAGTGGTTCTTTATGGCGAAGGGAAAGGTTCGCACTGTCATCTGCAGCCTTTGAAGGAGCACGGCTCAGCGCCAACGGGGAGTGGGGGTGAGTGGGGGGAGGGGGAAGCTAGGATAGGGGAGGGCGGAGTTGTCGCCACGACGGGGGCGATGCAAACCGGTAGGCTGGAACTCAGTGGCGCCGACAACACGCGCAGCACGTGTTGATTTTCTGGGGCCGTATTCTCCTCACCCGATCACTTCCAGAAGGGATATACGTTCGCAGTGGGCGTCCTGTACGTCCGCTGGCTTAGACACCGCTGAACGTCGTTCAGACTGTACTGAGCATTTTGATTTTTGGAAGACAAGGTCGTCTCCTTCGGCGAGTTCAGATTGATTTGGGGGTTACTGGGATTTGGGTATGCGAACGCTTTCGTTCGGTAAATTAGAATATTGGAGGCCTTCTGGTGTATGTAGAACAATGAAAAGGGGGTCAAAGTGAAGCTTGGAACGAAAAAAATACGCACCAAATTAGGGTATAACTATGCACGGAGCAGTAATAGTGTGTAATTAGCGGGAGATGTGCTCCTTCAACCTGTGCGCGCCTAAAACAGGAACTGGAAGTGCGGCTTCACTGAACCGTAAATGTAGGCCCATCTGGGAGACAGTGCAGTCCCAAAGATGGTGGGCCGATCCTGAAGATTGTGCAGTCTAAAAACAAAGTAAATGGGAAAACGTAAAGGATAGGTAAAGAGCTCTATGCAAAAGTAAGATGATACTAAAGCTACGTAAGGTGGCTCAACAGCGGTTGACATCGAAGAAAGAAAGGCAAGGTACTCTGGGGGAGCCTCTATTACCTCCCGAATAACGAACGGGGAAGAACATGGAACAACTAATTATTTTGTATAGTATTGCGCCCCGGAAAACCTTGTCGTTTTTCAACGTCACGCGCTGGTAAATCGCCTTTCGTATATGTGTAAACAGCACATTAAAGATAAATTCGTTTTGCTTACGCTTGCAATGGCGCTCTACATAAGAAAAAATAAGAAAGGTGGAAAAAAGAAAGAAGTGCACAATGACGATTTAACGCGTCATTGTGCACCTTATAAACTCGCTTTTATCTTATATAAGATAACTAAAAATACGGAGTGCACGATGTAGCAACCGTCTCCCTGTGGTGCTACGAACAACGACAGCGCACAATAGGGGAAACTGCGTCACATCAGGTCTAAGGAAATATATATATATATATATATATATATATATATATATATATATATATATATATATATATATATATATATATATATATATGCGCGCAGAAACCATCGATATTCCCAATGTGAGCGAATAGCCCAACATTTTTAGAAAGCCATTTGCTTTATTCCAGGAATGATACGCTTGAAGGGCAAATTTGTAACAATTCATTCACAGCTTCACATAGATTCCGAGTTGTACGTTGGATCTGCATATTTTTTAAGTATTGAAGTATTTTGAGTATTTCAACTATTTTAAGCGCCATTTTAAGTATTTGTTGCTGCTCATTGTAGCAGTAAGTACGTTCGTTTGAGTGTAGCCGCCCTCGTTATTGGCTTTTCGTCTCTCGCGGTTTGCGCTGTTTAGTGCACGACTGTACAGTTGGACCTTTCGAAATAACAATTCGGCCATTGTGAAACATCGAGGCTGTGCCTCGGTCAGCTCACTGTCAAATGAGGCAGGTCCGAGTGGCCGCTCCGAGTGGCTTACCGCTAATGTGTTTCTGCCGTTGATGTGAAAGCGACGCGTTCGCTGTGGAGTACGTACAATGTTTTGCTTACTATATTTATAATCAGGCGCGGGCATTGCGATCTCAGTTTTTCCGCCCATTATTTTCTAGCAGTCTAACTGGCTCTTTCTTTTTCAAACGCGCATCCAGTGGACCCCTTGTTTACGAGTCCTCTAACTGCCCTCAAGTGCCTCCCTCCCGGCCTCCGTTGTTTGTGAAGAGCAAATGCCGCGTCTGCACGCGCTGTCTCCTCAATGGCTCCTACAAGGGCGCCTTTTCATAAGGTGCAGATGCGCGTCATGGTACCCGTTCATCGCGCTTTTCTCGATAGCGTTATAAACGCCGTTGTCCAAACAAGCTGCGCTGCTGCCGTGAGGATCTTATCGCGCGCGTCTGGCCCATAAACACGGCCGCGCTGTCGATCGTGATGGAAGAAGGAGCCCCCCCCCCCCCCCCCCCTTTTTTTTTACTCGCACCTGTGTTTACGACGGACGGAGAAGCGAAGGCAGACCCCGCGTCGCTCAGCCCTTCGTTTGCTGCCCACCTCGTCTCGCGGACGCTGCCGCTAAACGCCACGGCATTTCCTCACCGACCCTGTAGCTGGGCGAGCGCTTTTCGGCATTTGCACGATTAAGTCGGCAGCGCGCTCGTTGCTCGATTTGCGTGTGTTCGGGTTCACCGCTGCCGTTGTTTACTGCGACGTGACCGTGCAGCGTGGCGGACGCTAGTGATGCCGTCCGGCGAACAGCGGACGAACCGTTCTCTATTTACCGAGACGAGAGATGGTGCTCCCGCTCTGAAGGGGTCGGGGGGGGGGGGGGGGGGGGGGGGACATTGCCGCCTGTATCAGTTGCAAGCTGCCCTGCGCGAACAGACCCCATTCGCCCAGTGCTTCCTGAGAAAGCGCGGTCACCCTCGCCTTTTGAGACGACAAAGGTTGGTGCGGACGACCGGCAAGAAATGTCGTCACAGGCGACGCCGCCGAATTGACCATGTCCGTTTTACACTTAATGCACCCCTTTCAGACAGGTTCCTTATCCGCGTGGAGTGAGCAGTGGGCGCCTCGCAGCAGGGGATTCGCGCAAGTGCATCTTGCACCCGGCTGAGTCACTACCCTTTTGCTATTGACAGCGTTTTCCCGTCGGAAATTAAGTACACCAGTCGTCACTGCTGCCATCTATTTCATCGCTTTCGCTACGGTCGCGTGGCGCGAAATATCGCGGTGGTCAGACCCGGGGGCATTTGCGTGCCCGGTGCTTTACAGCACTTGAGTCCGAGCATTCGGCGCCCCCGAGTGGCCGGCCCATGCGGGAGCTACAGATGGCGAGAAGTTAAGTGCAGGCCGATTGTCCATGCTAATCTTCCAATGTTTTGCTTTTTGTTGTTGTTGTCTCCGCTTGTTTTCTTTATTTTGGACGTTACAAGAACGCCCACAGGTAGGGGCAGGAGGAGGATCGGCGTCTTCTCACGAGACTTACTCTCCGGATAGCACTTAACAGTTCCTGCAAAGCAGGGTCTAAAAGAATAACTCGCAAAATGCAATTGCTAGCGGTGGCAACAGCGCAATACATAGATTACATGCTAGTACGATCACGGGGGTGTGATAGAGTAATCACAAGCAAAAAAAAAAAAAAAGCAGATATTGCAATCAAGGGAATACATTTAGCCAAAAGCAATAACAATGAGCTTGTTTTTGCACATCAGTAAACATAAATATGGCGTGTCATCCACTCATCACGTGAACAGAGGCTATTTCTTTTCGTAGCGTAATACCATTTTATTATTATTTTTGTTGTCTTTAACTGGCATATATACACACATGACTTCTAGATATAGGTTACACAATGGCCACAATTAGAGGGTTTATTTTATTTTTATTTTCTTATTTTTTAAAAGTCTGCCTCATAGGTGAATAGAGCAGAGACAGCTAGGAGAGGAAAGGCACGGAGGTCAACCAGACGAGCGTCCAGTTCGCTACCCCACACTGGGGTTAAGGGAAAAAGGGAATAGAAAGAGGAAGAAAGTGATCTCTGAGCGCATGTAGGAGGATGCACAGGGAACATGAACATTATGAAAGTAATGGAGGCGCAGAATGTTTGGTCCTCTCCCTCTCTCTTTGCTTTCCTTTTTCTAATAGAAGATTGGACGAGTAGCCAGCTCTTGTTCCCCATCGGCTAAATCGAGGTTTAAGCCTTCTTCGCACTGCACGGCATCGGCGAGACGCGAGCTGTGCAAGCACTTGTTCTCGTAGGGTAAAGCCACTTGAGCTGAGTCGTCAGAGGAGGAGAGACTCTCCAGACTCGGCTCGTGACTGAAATGGGCAAGGGCGCGAATGCTGCGAGGGACGGCCTCCTCAACTTCGCAGCTGTCGCCGTCTGGTGTTATTTACTGCTCCTTCGGCGTGTCGCGTGGCCTCCCCTTTGTTGCTGCCGCTGTTTTACTTGTGTGCATGTTCTTGCGCCTCGTCTCTTGGGCAGGCGCGGTTCAGCCCCCGAGGAATGAAGAGAGCATCTGCGTCTCTTTAGTAAGACCGGTGGCCGCCAGGAAGCAGTAGCGACTACGACGAGCTAAAGTCCCTTGATAATTTGAAAGTAGCGACACTCTTTGAACTCTGCCGCCACCGCGCGACCTCCTCGCCTCCTCCTCGCCCCTTGCGCGTTCCCCCGCGGCAACCAGTATTGCCCCCGTTTTTCTGCACGACGATTGGTCTCCCTGCCGTTGCCCTTGGAAACGCGCGGATCTTGAGTTTTGCTTGTGTTTTTCTTTTTCGTTCGCGCCATTTTCCTCCTGAGCACGGCTGGCTGGGCGCTTTAGCTCGGCGTAGTGAACGTTGTACTCTGTGTTTCTGGTCTATGTGCTAGCGCTATGCCGGGCTGTTGCGCATATAACTGCAGCAAGAAGCCTGAAGATGGTTATGCCGTTTTTATGATACCACAGAAAGCGTGACGGCTTGCGTAGGAAGCAGTGACTGCATGACATTGGCCAAAAGAACTTTGTTCCGACAAAGAACAGCGTTGTTTGCGAGCTGATGAGTCTTTCTTATAGCTCGTAGCAAAGCATCCCGTAATGCGGCATTATTTTTTCATTCTTCCGGCCTGCTCATGAGCGTTTTTGTGGCGGTTGTCCTCAGTATGCTTAATATTCTGGGGCGACTCCTTCACTTCGCACGTCGCTAACTGTTGTTATTCAGTCGGAAGTGCAGTATTATTGATTCTGCTTTGCACCCTCAAAAAATTAGTGGCAAGTATGCCCGTAGTATTGCAGGTGATGAGCGTTAACTAGTCAAAATGGAGCTTTTTTTAAGTTTTAAGGCGAAAGCCTTTAGATCTTTATGTTTCAAGGTTGCGTTGTAAACTGGAAGTATCGCGTGACCCAAGGAAGGCCAGAGGTGATCCAAAGCATGTCCACCCCTGTATAAGAGAATGATTACCCAAGTTAATTCATGAATCATTAGTGGTTGACATAAGGTGGATTAGGGAGAATTAAGGTTGGTTAGAGTGTATTAAAGAAGATTAAGGTGGATTAGAGTGCATTACGAAGGATTAAGATGCATGAATAAAGGTTAAGGTGCGTGGAGGAGGATTAAGTCGGATAATGGTGGATTAAGGTGAAGTGTTGATGAAAGGGTATTAAGACCCATTGGGGTGGATTAGGGTGCATAAACAAGGATTAGGGAGGATTAAGGTGAATAAAGGGAGATTAAGGTGAATTGGGGTTGATAAAGGAGGATTAAGACCGATTTCGATGGACTAGGGTAGATTAATGTGGATTAGGGACCATGGAGCTGGATTAGGCTTGATAGAGGCGGATTAGGGTGTATTATGGTAGATTGGGACCATTAAGCAGGATTGAGTGGGAAAAAAGTGCGTGAATAAGGATTAAGCTGGATGAAGGAGGATTAAGGCGGATTATGATGGATAGCGGTTGATAAAGGAGGATTAAGACCACATAGGGTAGGCTAAGTTGCATTGGGGGCGATGTAGGTTGATTAAGGTGGATTGGGAGTATTAAGGTGGATGAAGGAGCATTAAGGTGGATTAGGGTGGACTAAGGTGAATTGGGGTTCATTGAGTATTAAGACCGCTTAGTCTACCACAATCCTCCTAATGCACATTCATCGACCTCAATCCTCCTTCATTCACTTTAATCCATGAAAGTCCTCCTTAATGCACCCTAATCCACCTTCATCGACCTTAATCTACTCTAACCTTCCTTAATGCACTTTAGTCCTCCTTGATCAACCGTAATGCTTCCTCATTAACTTTGATACACCCTAGCCCACCATAATCCTCTTTAATACACCTTAATTCCTCTTAATTCACCCTTATCCTTCTTTGTGCATTTTAATCCACCATAATCCACTATGATCGTCCTCAATGCACATCAACGCACCTTCATTCACCCTAATTAACCTCATCGACCTTAATCCAACCTAGTCCTCCTTTATGCACCTTAATCCACCTTCATTCACCATAATGCACCTTCATCGACTTTAATCCACCTTAATCATCCTTAATTCACGCAAATTCATCTTAATCCAATCACTAATCAATCATTAGTTTGCTAATCATTAATCATCTCTTATACGTGGCTGCATATGCTTTGGTTCGCTTCCCGTCTTCCTTCGGTCACGTGATATTTTATGTAGCTCACAACGGGACCTTAAAACAGAGGTCTAAGGCTTTCGCTTAATAAGCCACACAAAAAGGGATGTGTCACAAGCAATACTAGATCAGACGCACGAAGTAAAGCGTCTGATCGTGTGGCAGAAAAATTGTCTGGAGTATAGAACTCGCCTCAAAACTCCCTTTAAACCAGTATACCCCGCTAATACGGCTTTAAGAAAAAACCAACCTCCGCATAAACGTTGCCTCCAGCATTATCGATGCTGTTATTAGCATTTCTCAAAATTTTCAACCCCACTGGGGCGCGCAACTGGCCCAAAATAACACACCTCCATAGAATCCTGCGGCCCGTCCGCGGGAGCCGAGGAGGAATAGCGTGCCGTGCGCAGCCGGCGGGCGAGGAGAATTGAGGAGGAAAGCGCCGTGAGGAGGAGAGTGTCGCTACTTTCAAATTATCAAGGGGCTTTACGACGAGCTAGTACGACGAGCTAAAGCACGACGAGCCAAGGACGCCGGCGCGTTTGAGCCGCGCTCTTTCAGCTCGGTCGTTACTTCGTATCTGTAGTGGCACGTGGAGTTTTGCGTGGCCCGTTCCACGCTACTTGGAAGATTTTACATTGAGATTTTGCGCAAAGCCACCCCTGAGGTCATTAGTTTTCGCAGTGTACTGCTTTTAAGTGCGTACAATAATATTCTATTTTTATTTGTCTCGTTCTTTTTTTTTTTGTAGTGTACGTGGCGTTTGTTTCAATGTCCCATGTTTTAATATATTTATCTTGGTTCCTTGGAAATCGGGAACAGAGAGGCACCAATACATGTGTTTACCGTTCACGTTAATGCACACTATTCTGACGAATACCACGTCCCGGTCGGTGTTCAGAAGGAACGTCCGCGATATTTCTCGTCATAAGGGCACAGTCTGCCGGTGGCTACGTGAAGTTAAATGTCAGCGCATCACATTGTCACCGAAGTGCTGATAGGGAAGGACAAGGGCATCCGGCCTTAGTTCACGGCTTCATCGAGGCGTGGCCCGTCGTTCCTTTCGTGAAGGAGGTGAAAAAGAAAAGTTGGCGTTTCCGATTGAAGCCCGCCAGCCTGCTCTGGTTCTGCTCCATCGAGCGAACAAATGCTTTTCTAGAAACGCAAGCGGGCGCAACGGGGGATCGCTTGCGTCTCGAAACTTCGCCGGTGGTGGCGCGATCCGAAACAGAGCCGGCGCCTGTGGCCGATTTGGTCGCCGTTTGTGTGTGTGTTTGGGGCAGGGGAGGTGAGGGGCTGCTTTGCTCGTGAAAAATGAGGTGGTTGGTGAAAAATGAGCGGTTCGCGCCGCGGTTTGCGCGCCCGCTTGCGTTTCGGGAACGCGCCCTTTCCGACAGCGCAGCATTCGTTTGCTGCTGTGGGTGATTGTCTCTTTGCGACCACCGTCATTTGCAAGGAAACGCTGCTGTATCCTCCCCCGGTTCTAACAGCGGCGCTTTAAAGGGACACAAAAGGGAAAAGCGGGTTGAGGTGTATTCGTAAATTAGGCTTCTACGACAACTAAAAATAAAAGCCGCCCTTACCGCGACAACAGGTGGCGCACTAAGCCAGAAAAGACACGGAAGCGAAGTGCGGGTGGCGACGCCACTTTGAAGTTCCCGCGCGAGCTCTCGCTGTGACGTCATGGATTTTGGTGGTGTCTGCTCTGGCTTATTTGCTAACGGTTGACTACATTCTGTTGTAAAGGAGTGAAATCGTGAACATAAAACGTATAACTGTGCACCAACGGGCGTCCAAATTGAAATTTTGAAAATTTTGAAATCCGTGACGTCGCACTGACGGCATGATCCGCGCCGGCACCGCTTGCGACGCGATATTAGGGAAAGTTTAGTGTTCATTTTCTATTCGATTAAACGACATTAACATTTTTTGAAAAAATACATCATCAGTCTGAAAACTGTTTGTGTTTCTGTTTAGCATTGGTTAGCTATGCATGCACTTTTGAAACCATGATGTATGTTGTAACGACATTATTGTGTAGGCTATCTTCATCGGTATGCTGTGTCCCCCATTAGGCACTCGTTTTCCGTGGCCTTTTGCAAGTGGAGGGTGAATTAGAACGTGCGTTAAAAGCTTCATAGACTTTGCTTACGCTAGTTAACGCGCCTTCAGGGGACGCGTGAGGTGGTTGGTGCTTATGCATTTAGCTGGCTCTGTCTAGTCTTTTCCGCCCAAAACCCTGTTACTGAGGAAACAGAGATCCTGACTGTTTCGGTGCACCTAACATAATGCTGGTGGTATTTTTACGATGCGCGATTGATCTCTTTCACCGCTATCAATGGGCAGCGCGTTTATTTTTTTCTGCTTAAGTAAATTTAAGAATCAGATTAAATTAGAAGCAAGATAAACCGCTATGGTTTCTCGACTGTCGTCGTCCTCACCGGACGCTGGCGTTCTGGTATTCCCTGCGAGTAATAAATGACCGCGCGCCGATCAGCATAATGGCAGCGCGGTTGGCTTGGGTCGCGCCTCATCGCCGACGCGTTATTAAGCTGGCACAAAGGGGGCGAAGGGTTTGGGGGAGAGAGAAAGGCGAACAGCGTATGTGACGCAAATGATCAAAAGAGAGACGGAAATTGTGTACCAGCCGGAGGAAAGAGAAGAAAAGAAAAATCGCGCGTGATGAATGGAGTCGGTGACGGTTTCGACGTCCTGTTTTTGCTTCCTTTATCTTTTTTTCTTTTCTTTTTTCCTCCTTTAACTTTCTGCCTGTTTTCTTTCGTCTCTTCCCCTCCGGTCGTTGTTCTCGCCCCCTCCCCCCCTGGCGTCCCTCCCCGTGACCCGCCTTTCATGTATCCGAGGGTCCGGCGCGGCCGTTGGTCCGATGTGCCGGTTGTAACGTGTGCGATGTTTTTCTTGCCGTTCGCTTTGCCGCGGCGAGCTTGTCGCTGCGACGGGGGTAGCGCCGGGAAGTGGCTCCTAATGGATGGAGGGCACTCTCGCTTTGTCGATCTATTTCTTGAGGCTCTCTCTCTGGGCCCTGTGCAGCGAATGGGGAAGGCAGAAGAAGCCGCGTCTCGCTAAATCCACCACGCGACGGGGGTAGCGTCGTCGAGTAAAGGGAAGTAAGCCGAGGAATAAGGTATAACATATAGATGCTGGCTGGCCCCACGAGCCGCACACTATGCCCTTCTGTCACCCTCGCTCTCCTTATATGTATATGTTCCTATTCTGTCCTCTTCACTTTATCGGGCACTGGTTCCTGGCGCTTTGTTTCCCCAAATAGGGATCGTTGTTCACTGGGCGTTTGAGTATTGCGCCGCGTGATCTTTCCTTGCTACCTTTTCTGATCCTTCGGCTTTCATATTTTATTTTATTGATCTTTTTTTTTTCGCCATTCTAAGAGTGCAGCTGCGTGGAGCCATTTTTGTTGTCGGCGCTTCTCCGCCGTTCTACCTTCCTTCATCGGATGAGAAGATGTGAAAAGAAGGATTAGTTGGGGCCCCCGTATGTGTGCTGTTATCGCGTCGTGGTATTCTACTTTGCCTCCTTTGTTTCCTTTGGATCTTCTTTCGTTAACTTCCTTCTATATTAATTTGCTAGTGGAAAATGGAGGTCGGGCTGTTTTATATCGAGGCTGATTGCTTTTTTTAAGAAAGAACGCTGCGCGATAATGAATGCGTCGTCACTTGTTTTAAGGCTGATGCTTTGAGCAGCGTACCAGTTGCGATGTTGTAGAACGACGAGTTACTGCGTACGAGGCGTATTGTCGTCTGCACACATTGTCGGCGCTAAAACAAACAGCTCAAGGAATCGAGATCGATTGCATTCGCACGCGTGCAGTGCTTCCATACTATGTGAGCTAGGCTTCATTCTCGGATAATCAAAGCGTATATCCGGACACTATGTCATGAGGCGAACCTTTGTTTTATTGATTTGTTTTCTTTCTTTTTCGTGGAATCCTAGAAAATAATTTAAGGAAATATGACAAAATAACCGACCTGTCCTGAGTAGTCGTTATTACGAACCATTCTCCCGGTTTCGATTATTGATTTATGTTTTCTTTCTTTTTGATGGGATCCCGGAATATATATATATATATATATATATATATATATATATATATATATATATATATATATATATATCCTCCCCCCCTCCACCACGTTCCTTACTTTTTTAAAAGCGAGAGAGAGAGATGTCGAGTGCCTGTGAGAGCGCATCTCTTCGGCGGTGCCTTTTCTTTTCCTACCGACGCGTTTAGTTGCCTTGTGCGATTCAACAGAGAGAAATAAGAAAAAAAAAAGTTGCGCGGAATCGCTGTTTTGCGCACTGTGAGAGAGGACGCACAGCAAAGAACGGAAGGAAGACTGGCCGGTGAAGAAGAGGAAGAGAAGGGGCAAGAGAAAGAATGAGCGAGAGGGAAGGAGGGAGGAACGGTGTGTCCGCTTGCCAGCGACGCATGTTAGCGCTCGCGCGGTGCAACCTTTCGCCTCTCACGACTCTTCCTTTCTTTTTAATTCCCGGCTCTGGCGGGGAGGGCCTCGATCGCCGTAGCCGCGCGCGATGTACCCCGAGCACCCGCCGGCGCGCACTTCCCCGGTCGCACGCCCTTCGCGGTCCGGTTATTCAACCCGCCGGCGCAGCCGTCTCTCGACCGCTTTCCCGCAAGGCTCGCGGTCTCTCACTCTCTCTCTCGCTCTTTCTTCGGTACGCGCACTCTTCCGCCCTCGCTCGTGGTGAAAAATATCGAACGAAGTAAAGCGAACGAAAAAAAAAAAGAAAGTGAGACGAGAAGTTACCGGCGGCCTCCATAACTGCAGCGTCGTCGGCGTCCGACGAGCCACCCCTCTCGTGGGCTCCAAAATCGTCACGGTTCGCAAGTGGATGCTGGCAACCTGAGGAAACGCTGGTGTTCGTCGCTGCCCTCCTGTCCGGTTTGCCGAAGAGGGCGGGCTGAGCGCGAACCAGAAGGTCAAGTGGCTTCTCGAGGCAAAAAAGCGGTTCGTAATTAAATTAGGGTTGCAGCGCTCTCTATGCACAGCTTGAAGTGCCAGAGTTTCTCTGTGCATTTCGATCGAACCTTATTATTCAGACCGCAAAGGAAACAGCTCTCCGAGAACACGTGCGACCTTAAAAGCCGGGTCACGGAGCCGTTCCTTTATTTACTACGCCTAGGGTTTCACATCCTGCTTTGTCTTGTCGATATTTTATTTTGTTGTGCACGTCGGTAGCTTTCCACTTTCGCTAAGGCGGAAACGTTGGCAACACGAGTACATGTGGGTTTCCACTGAAGGAAATGTGAACTCCATCAAGTGCCCCTTTTTTCGCTAGACAGTTTGGCTTCACTGTAGCGCTTCGCTCCACTGTGCGGAAACCTATGAGCTTATGCAGTGGAGTGGCCTCTCGTTTTCCCAAAAAGTTACCTTGGGTCGACGCGGCACCTAAAAATGAGAAAAGTTGCTTATTCATACTAATTATATTGTACAAAGCACGCACTCTACTGCCGCCCATAACGGTGTCGGCACGCGACGGTGGCTGAAATAACGTGGAGGCGATAATATTTGTCGTCGGTGGTCGTTGACAGACGGGGCAAGCGTGGCGTGACGCCCGTGTCATACGGCGCGATGGAATGCGTTGCAGATGCAACGGGCGCGAGTGCGGTCGCAATAGAAGGATGCGCATTGCAAGTAGTGAGAGCTCGGCGCCTGTCTTGACTTCCTTAGAAAGCACTTCGCTGCGCCAAGTCCCGTTTGCATGTACGCGCAGCAAACACAGCTTACACTACTCGGGCAGAAATGTATTCTTTCGAACATGAAGTAAACGAAAGACAGCCCGACAACAAGTTTAACATCAACCCGGTAGCCGTGCTTGCCTCTGAAGGAATGGCTGACGGGCGTTGTAGACAACACGCAGCGGAAGTTCGCGTAAGTTTGCACGCACGGGACAGTTTAAGGTTTGTACGGATGACGTTTGCGCCTGTGTCCACCGAGTAGCCAAAGGACCTCTCGGGGAGCGCGCCTTAGTTGTCCTGTCTCGTGCTCTTCAGGAATAGCCGTCGAGCGAACTGGGCAGCGCCTCGCGTTATCGTTTCCAAACGTTGCCCGTCTCACGACGTTGACCTCTTCGGGACGTTGCGTACGTCGCGCATCGCCAACAGCGTAGCACTCGGCGAGGCCTCCTCTGCGCGCTCTTTTGGAGCCCAACGCGTTTACGCTGGTGCCTGCGGTTGAGCGTATGATTCCGACGACGATGCTTCGCTCTTTGGTGACGTCATTGCAGAGACAACCAGGACCGTCGCTCCAGTACTCGTCACTGTTTGGCCTGCGCGAAATTGTTGAAATTGTGCGCTCGCGGGGCATTTTTCACGGCGCTCTAATTACCGATATAGCCGGCAGCCGCAGCGCCAATGGTCAAAGCCTTGCCAGAGCTATTACTGTGGCGTGCCGTTGGCGTTGACTGACAGTAAGTGTATGGGAACGTAATACGTTTTTTTTCTCTGTTTTTGAAAAGAACCACATCTCAACATTTCTTTTACGCACGTGTCCGACCGACACGTGCGTACAGCTTACAAGGTGTCGCAGGTTGCTTCGAGACGTATACGTCTCGAAGCAGTCTACTTACTATACTGTTTTACTAGGCGTCTTACTATACTATATATAGTATAGTCAGACGCCACGCAGGGATCCTGGCAGTACCGCGTAAAGGTATTTATTTATTTATTTATTTATTTATATATTTATTTATTAAACATATTGTTGGTCAACTATTTCTTTGCTTTATATCGCTGTCACTTGTGCCTTTTCCGCGGTGGAGATTCACGCAGCACGACGTTCTTTTTTCCAGCTCACTTTGGTCGAACGTAACCTCTCAACATAACGGCACCTAGTGCTCATTTTCGTACCAGCGTCACGGTGGTGTACAGTAACGGTAAATAGCGTGTGTCGGGCTACAGTACACGTCTGCGTAGAGAGCTCCGTGTTTGTTCGCCACGGTTGCGCGGTCGTCCTGGCGGGCGGGCGGGCCTGAGAAATGGCGGCCACCCGGGGGCCGTTCCAGCGCAGCGGTCACGCCGCCGGGCTCAGCAGCCGCTGCGTGATGGACGCGTTGCATTTCCAAGTCGCGGCTGCCTGCCGCGGCGTCGTTGCCGGGGCAAGGACGCGCACTTGTGTGTACAGCTCGCTTGTACGGACTGAAAATTTTTGCCGGCCGTGACTCCAGAGAGGGCTATAAGCGACTGTGCGGGTACGCTGTGGAACCTGCATTGCCTACTGGGCATACTTAAACGAGTAGGGTGAGCGCATTTTCGTGTACTTGAAAACACTGTCTTTACGTGTGCTAGAGTGGGCGTAAAACGCGATATGATGCATTTCAAAGAAGGTTTCATATTACGTTGAAGACATAGGAGCACACACATTTGCTCAGCCGGCACTTAAGTTGAAGGAGGGTCGACGTTGTAATTTTTTTTTTTTTTTTTTTTTGCATTCGTGAATGGAAAAATTGCGGAGGCCTGCAACGTGTCAGTTACTCTGCATGAGAGGCACACAACCAAAGTTTATAAAAAGCTACGAGCAATTTTTTATCTTCTGTCTTGGGTGCGAGTCTTTATCTATGGCTTTACATCTAAGAGAAGAAGCTGCGTCCGAGAATGAGAACTGCTTAGATGAGTCGTAGCGTTTCTTTTTTTCGACACACGGGATTTCAGCGAGTCACACGAGCCATGTTCTCACCATTGGGCGCCCTGTGTTTCTTGTTCGGGCTTCTAGAGTATACGCTCTATTCAGTCCCATTTAGTCTTCGTGCGTACGCCTCCCTGTTTTGGCTCTGCTTTGTCCAGGGAAACAGCAAGTTCGAATTATTTCGCCCCTATCGAAAATGCGCGACTGCTGCGGCCGGTAGTCGAACCCGCGACTTCGTGCTCAGCAGCATTACCTCATAGACTCGGAGCAACCGCGGCGAGTTCACAAATGCGCACACTATCGTGCGATTTCGACGTCGTGAGAAATCCAGCTCTCGTCGTTTGTGTGACATATGAGGAAACCTTCGACTATGCAGTCTCTCTCGCTCTCTCTTTTAATGCAAGTGTACCGCTTCCTTAGTACGATTAGAGCGTTGAAAATCGCCCCGTGTTACACCTTGCTGCTGCAAGTGTATATGCACTTGCATAATTTTGTGAAGAACCTGTTACCGGCGGTCACATTTGAATTGCTGTGAGCCGACTTCTTTCCCGCGTGCTTCTGTTATGCGCATCATGTTAACTGCATGCTTGTATGTGCTAAATCAGCTGTCCAGCCAGGAGCTGAGCCTATCCATTGTTCTTTCAGTTCCAGAATGCCCATGTGAATATATATTTTCTTTTCTTTTCAAATAAATCGTTCAGTCTAACTTTTTTAGATATCTGGCGTTGCACGGCCGCGTCCATCGCGTTGCCCACATTCCTTGCCGTGGCATTTTTATTTTGCTCATTTCGGCCGTTTGTCTCGCTCGCGTGCTGCACGCCACCGGACGAAGGCGTACGCGGCCTGGTCAGAAACGTGGTTCGTCTTCTTAGCTTAGCGATAGCATAGAACGCTTTCTGCATGCAGTTAAAATCTCGGGTATAATAACCTCGATACAGCTGCCGAGGCTGCACGCTTCTCATTGTGTGCCGCGCGGTGGTAGGAGAAGGTGTTGCCGACAAGCCGTTATACCGGCGGGTAGCATACCACGTTCACTCGTTCGCTTTCCACAGTGTAGATGATGCCGAACGGGGCACGTCGCACCACTAGCGCTCGTGTTCTATAAGCTTTTTGTTGTGTCTTCGCAGCTGTGCTTCGCGATTTGCATGACGCGCGCTCGCCCGGGCTGTTTTTTCTTCGCGCCAATGAAACTGCAGCCCGCGCCTTTCCGAGAAAGCTCCGCTCGCGCGTTTTTCGGGCTTCCGCGTGCGTTACGCGCCGCTCTTGTGTGCGCAGGCCCTCCTGAAACGGAAGGGGGGCAGCTGTCGGCGCCGCGGTAAAAATTGGGCTTCGCCGGAAACCCTCTTTCGGGGCGCGCGCGGCCTTCGGTTTTGCGCAGAGAGCGTGGCAGCCGTCTCTTGCGTCGCCGAAGCGTAAACGTCATCGAATTGGAAGCGCCGAAGTCGTTCGTTGTCTTTTGCTGCGGTCTACTCGATTTCCGCAGTTAATTAATTGTACAGTCCGGCAGATTGATGCCAGCCGAGGGCGCCGACGACCGACCACATTGCGTTTGCGAGACTCGCGCGACCGCTGAGGTTCAGGTCGCGTTAAAGGCCACCCTATAGTCGCAACGTAACTGTCCAACACGCGCCGACGTCGGATCGCGCAGTCACTTCGGAACGCTTGCTTAGCGATTCCCCTCGCGCTATTATAATTATCTTTAATTATGAATTTATTCACATTATATTTATATTGCTAACTGTTTCGCCTAATTCATCGGAAGCGATCAACCTGAGCGGTCGCATTCAGATTAACTCCAGCTTGTCGAAAGGACAGAAGCAGCAACTGCTCGACCTTGTCAATGACTTCTCTGCCTGCTTCTCTACCGAGTCTAAAGTACGGCGCACCTCCGTTACGAAACATCGCATTCCTACGGACGAGTCAGCAAGCCCTGTTCGTCAACATCCGTATCGCGTTTCGCCTACGGAAAGGGAGGTAATAAAGCGCCAGGTTCAAGACATGATCAGTGATGAGGTGATTCGGTCGTTCATAAGTCCATGGGCACGATGGAAACCGACGGGAACCGTCGTGTTACTTAAAAAAGAAGGACAATACAATACGCTTCTGCGTAGACAATCGACGGCTTATCTGTGTCACCAAACGCGACGTTTATCTCCTGCCACGGATCGATGACGCTCTGGACTGTCTATGCCAGGCCCAATTTTTCACCTCTTTGGATCTTAAGTCAGGGTACTAGCATATCGAAGTAGATGAGCGCGTCCGTTAAAAAAAGAAAAAGAAACAGCATTTGTTACGCCTGATGCATTATATGAATTTAATGTCCTCCCATTCGGCCTGTGTTCCGCACCTGCCACATTTGA